>NC_045800.1:81651295-82020584 GCF_009873245.2 Balaenoptera musculus
TGTTGCTGCGCGGGCTTTCTCTAGTTGTGGCGAGTGGGAACTACTCTTCGTTGCAGTGTGCGGGCTTCTCATTGCGGTGGCTTCTCTTGTGGTGGAGCATGGACTCTAGGCACGCGGCTTCAGCAGTTGTGGCTCTTGGGCTCTAGAGCACAGGCTCAGTAGTTGTGGTGCACAGGCTTAGTTGCTCCGCAGCATGTGGGATCTTCCTGGACCGGGGATTGAACCCGTGTCCCCTGCATTGGTAGGTGGATTCTTAACCACTTTGCCACCAGGGAAGTCCCGACCTCTTTGTTTAAAATCAGTTGGCTATTGACATGTTGATTTATTTATGGACACTTTATTCTGTTCAGTTAACCTTGATGTATATTTTGTGCCAATACCATCAATACCTGATTACTGTAGTTTTGCACATACAAGTTCTGAAACCAGATATTGAATGTCCTCCAACTTTGTTCTTTTTCAAAGTTGTCTTACTTAGTCTAGGTCCATTGCATTTCCAAATAAATTTTTGAATTAGCTTGCCAATTTGTACGAAAAATCCTGTTAGAATTTTGATTAGGATTGCATTGACTCTGTAAATCAATTTGGTAAGAATTGATTCCTTAACAATATTGAATCTTCAAATCCAAGAACATGGTATATCTCTCCATTTATTTCTTTAGTTTCTCTCAACAATGTTTCATAGCTTTCAGTGTACAGGTCTTGCATATTTTTTGTCATATTTATCCCTAAATATTTCCTATTTTTGATGCTATTGTAAATGGCATTTAAAAAATTAAGTACATGAAAAATGCTCGACATTGTTAGCCATTGGAAAATGCAAATTAAAACCATAATTAGATACCATTATATCAAGCTTTCTTGACCTCACACTATTGTCATATTGTCACACTGTTGACACTGAGCCTGATAATTCTCTGTTGTCAGGGATTATCCTGAACATTGTAGGATGTTTAGCTGCATCCTGGGCCTCTACCCACCAGGTGCCGGTAACACTCTTCCTCTACCCAAAATGTAACAAAAATGTCTCCAGACTTTCCAAATGTCCCTTGGGAGGTCAGATTGTCCCCAATTGAGACAATTGTTGAGAAGACAGTGGTTGAGAACCACTGTACCACACAACCACTGGAATGGCTAAAATAAAAAATGCTGACTACACCAAGTGTGTATCCTTGTCAAGGATACGAAGCAATTGGAACCCTCCAGACTGCCAGTGAGAATGTAAAATGGTTACAACAACTTTGGAAAATCATGTGGCAGTTTCTTAAAATGTTAAGCCTAAACCTACCATATGATCCAAACATTCTACTATTAGGTATATACACAAGAGAAACAAAAGCATGTGTCCAGAAACAGGTCTGTGAATATTCATAGAAGTTTTATTTATAATAGCCCCAAACTGGGAACAACTCAGATGTCTATCCGTGAGTGAATGGTTTAACACAGTGTGGGGTACATCCATACAGAGGAATATTATACAGCACCGAAAAGGAATGGACTATTGATACAGACAACACATGGATTAATCTCAGAATAATTATACTAGTGAGAGAAGCCAGACCAGGAAAGAATACATTGTCTACAGTTCTATTTATATAACATTCTAGGAAATGAAAACAAATTATAGTGATGGAGCAGGGCAGTGTTTATCTGAGGATAGGTGAGGAGAGAAGAGAGAGATAGATTAGAAAAGGTCAGGAGAGGAAATTTGGGGTGTGTGTGATGAATATGCTAATTATCTTAATTATGGTGATGGTTTCATGGGGATATACATAGGTCAAAAGTCATCAAATTGTACACCCTATCTCTCTCTATATGCACACACACACATACACACACACAGGGTTTTTGTATGTCAATTATATCTCAATAGAGCTATTTAAAAATTACAACAAAGAAAAGAAATGGACAGAAAGATTAATAAATAGAGGCTGTATAAAGGTTTGTATTTACAAGGGATACTGATGACACTGACAAAAATCAGTGAACTTCCTGTATATCGTCCAACTTTGGAAAAAAAATTAAAAATAATCTGAGGTCATTCTCCCTATTGCTTTAAGAAACGTGCAAATGCAACCCTTCTCCCCGCAACACTTGCCCTGGTGGCCCACTGTTTTGCCTGTAAACAGGGATGAGTGGTCAATTAAAGATGACACAATTTTAAATTAGAATATTTGGGAAAATATATATCTTCCTTTTGGATAAGCATTCAGCAATTTTTAAGTGACATAAACCATGTCAGTGAAAAATGGGAAATAAAAATTAACATATGTCCACAGCCTAAAGATGCAGTGAATTACAGAACTTTCCTCTGGAAAGGTTTGGCCTTCTGTAAGCATTTGGGATGAAAGGAGATAACAAATTTTTGCCATTTACTAGTAGTAAATTTTCAAGAACACTTCTGATCACAAAAATTTTATAGATTCAGAATTAAAAACCAATGATTTTCCCTGCTCAAACATCAGATCACCATTACTAAGAATAAATCTAGAATTTGGTTTATCACTACGATTCCTCATCTATGCAATACTTGTATGTGAATTGTAAACTTTTGAGATTGGAAATTCAAGACAACTTTAGCAGCTAATTGGTAATTGATGTTGAGAATGTATCTCTTGACTGTATTATTGATTATCCCAACCAAGCCATGTTGATTTTTCATCACATGGTTCAGGTTGTTTTTATTCCATTTAAGCTGCCCTCCTGATTTCTTTCCATCACTTTGGATATCAATTCAGTCAGAAAGCCAGCAGTATGACTTGCAAGGAACTCCACATTTTAATTTTAGAAAGACAAGAAAAGAAAAAGGTCCGGGAGGAAATGTAGGTAAACGGATATATGGTTTGTACGAAAAGAAAAAAAGGGAGGATGAAGGGAAACAGAGTTGTATATTCTGTATGATTTTCTGGTAGATAACATTCCAAACAGTTATTTAAGAGGCATAATTCCTTTTCAATACGATACATTGGTATATTTAATGATTTCGGAGTTTTCAAATAACAGTGTGTGATACCTTAAAATGTTCAATAATTGTGTACTGCAGCTAATTGGCCTCTGAAGAGAGGAAAAATTTGATGATCCCTTAATGTTCCTTTTAGCTCTATCAGTCAGCAATATTGTACCCTGTTTGAGCTAACATGCCTTTCTTCATATATCTGCAGTATTAATAACATTCTTTGGTCTAACTTTGCTTTGTTTCCCTAGTGCCTGCTCACACCATGATTTTGCATGATGGAAAATTATTAGCAAGTTACTGACATTTCATTTTCTGTATATGTGTACATAATATAAATATACTTAAATTATTTGGAAATGGCCTTTACCCAATTTGACTGGTGAATTAAAATGAAAATCTATGCTGGGCCAAAGAAATAGGTAAACGTGTAAGAGACCTCTGTTGGGCATACCCAGGCTGTGCGCATGTTGAAATATAAGCCGTGCCAAAGCCAAGTAGAGATTTTTTGCACTTTACCCTCCTTTATCACACCTGGGCATGTTGCATCTGATCTGCTCGTAGAGAAGAAACTTACGCCTCTTCCACGGGTAGAAAACCTCTCTTCTCTCCCTGGCTAGCAGATGGAGGCATTGCAGTCGCATTTCCTCTTCCTCACCCTCTGCCTTAGTTTCCCTGATATTCCCCAAACAGGAGGTGGCAAATTGTCCATCCAGTGTGTGCCATTGGGAATTGATCAGGTAAGTGATGGGCTGCGGGTGTAGTTTATCCAGGGTCAAGATCCTGTCCCCGTGGTCACCCAGAATAGCTGAGAGAAACACAGAAGAGCAAACTATACCCTTGTTTTCTGTTTACAGAAGGATATCTTGAAATCGGATCTCATCATCTGCTCCGTGGCTGCCATTCTGTCCTTTGCGGTCAGTGCCAGCACTGTGTTCCTGTCCTTGCGGGTATGTATCCATTTGGCTCTGCACTCTTACCCCCTCCTTATTCTCTGTAATAAACAAAGCCCACTGTGCAGCTCCAGACTACTGACGGGATGGTGGAGCCAGAGGAAGTACAGAAAAGGCCAGTTGAAGGCTTGAAGGAATATATCCAGATGTGTTACGAGTTACGTCCAAGAGGAGATTTGATCCACATCACAGAGTGCATTCGTACCCTTTCTGTTTCCCCACCTGGGGAGTTGTTTTGTTTGTGCATTTCGTGAAATCTACCGTGAAGACAGTCAGCAGTAATAAGACAGGCTCATGACTCGCTACTACGGGCAGAGAAGGGAGGACTCACCGAGTCAGGAGTGAGACGGAGGTCACAGAGCCAAAAAGATCATTGGAACATAATTTGCAGTTGGAAAAACAAAATTAGAGTGCTCCAGCTGGGACTTCTGGCTGAAGGTGCTTGCAGACAGTTGCTGTCTCACTTTCCTTTCAATGAGGAAAAGTCTGTTAGCTAAATCTGTTATTCTCCATCCCTTCTTTAAAAAAAAAAAAGAAACAAAAACAAGAAAACGTTTTCTAATGGGCAGAATGTCTCAGCCTCTTCTCCACTCTGTCTCGGTGGTTCTCAACACAGAGATCAACTTCACGCGATGTGGGAGAAATTTTCAGAGGCCTGAAGCAAGAACCCAGTTTGGCTGTGTATGTAGTAGGAGGAGCAGGGAGGGAGAACAGTCTTCCGTGTTCTTTGCGGGCATCCCTCCCCATCCTTCAGGCTACGCACTGACTCTCCCCCTCTTCTGTTGCAGCCGTTTCTCAGCATCGTGCTGTTTGCCCTGGCTGGCGCTGTGGGGTTTGTCACCCACTACCTGCTCCCCCAGCTCCGCAAGCACCACCCGTGGATGTGGATTTCACACCCCGTCCTTAAAAACAAAGAGTATCAGCAACAGGAAGTGAGAGGTTAGTAAAATATCCCTCATAAAAATGTGATGTAGCGGGTGGCATCCTTTACAGGGAGGGTGTGCACAGCGGTGTGAACGCACTTCATGCCACGGAACTGTACCCTTAAACGTGGTGACAACGGCACATGTTACATTATGTATGTTTCACCACAATAAAAGAGAGTGTGTGTACCTTGGAGTGTACAGTATTGTTCCCAGAACAAGAAAGTTGAAGTGGGGTGAATTAGAAGTATATTTTCTAAAAATGATTGGTTATTTTTATTGAGGAAAAATTAATTTATGTCACTCAAGACTGTAACTGAAAGTGGGGTCTGGCTGCTGGCTGCTCAAAAGCCAATAAAGAGACAAGGTTGGTGGAAAGGAAAGTTTGCTTTATTTTGGATGCCGGCACCCGGGGGCGGGGGTGGATTGGCGGGTGGATGCCCGTCCAAAGGCCAGCTCCCCTGCACTGACAACCAGGGGGCAGGAGCTTCTGTAGATGGAGGGAGGCGGCTCTATGCAGAAACAGCACAGTCAGCTCTGACCGTCATCTTGAAATTGGTCATCGGTGGTCTGACCAGCGTCGTCTTGATCGTTTTAGGTACAGTTAGTCTTCAGTTCCGGGGTCGGTTTGTTTCTATTTCTTTGAGGCCAGTTCTCGGAATTGTGGCTGCTTATGTCACGGCATCTTGTAGTTCACTTCTTCCACCTGGCGAGGGTTTCAGTGTCTACAAGACAGCTCACAGGATACGGCTCAGAGTATGATCTTTAGCCCTTGAGGAGGGACTAAAGGTCCTTAACTTTGCTTAATGACTAAACTCTTATTACTTAGTCTTGTTTTCCTTTGCTTCTGCATTTTCTCACTTCTCTGATTAAACTTATTCGTTGGCTGAAGTTTTTCCACAGGCAGAAGGCAGGCAGGGGACATGGGCTGGGGTAAAGACCATAGGGTCCTGCTCCATTTCAAGACCTGAAGTTTATGCTGTTCAGCTTCAGCTCACTGGGGACCAAGAATAGCGTCACTTGACCGCCCTTTCATTCTCCACAAAACCAGGGCAGGGATGTAGCAGGGGCTGACCTTTGAATTTTGCTCCCTGAACCCTTGAATTTTGTTGAACTTGCTTTGCTCACCTAGAACTAGACCCACACACAGACCTGTACTTGACTGACTTAGCAGTTCCCTGGGCTGAGTCAGGCCACCGTCAAGTAGTAGCCTGGTAACCCCGACAGTGTTTGAGCTTCTAAATAAAAAAACTCAGGAATTTCTCTTGCTAGGTCTCCCCAGGCTCTGTGATTGAACAGATGGCAGAAGGATTGATTGATCCCCGTTTTCAGACATATCGGTCACAGTTGATGGCTATAGTTGGTAACTAGCTCATGTTAAACGAGGTGTCATCTCTACGTCCAGGAATGAGGGGATGTGAGTAGCACCATGGTTTGCTGACTCACAAGAATGTCCTGGGCTCCGCCAGATTTGTCATCAGTAACTTCAGTGGACTAGTGTGACCAAACTAAAAGGGCAGAGGGGAATTAATTAAAAACAAGACAAAACAAAGAAGCAAAAGAGTCACTTTTGATGCTGTCAGGAATAGAGAGGGCTTCTTCAAGGAACATGTCTGGGTGGCTACCAGGAGCTGCCTTAATTTGAAACAGCCAAATCAGTAAAGCGGGGTTTTGCTTAGAGGACAGACATGGCCTGATGGACCTGCTGCCAGCATAGGGTTTAGAAGGCGGCAGAGTGCAGCTGAGATGGCTCTACCCTCAGAGGCTTGCTGTTCCCACCTGCAACACCAGGGGCTCACCAGAGATCAAGCTGCATAATGTGGTTTTTAAATGCTGTGTTCAATGTTGGGTGCCACGTAAATGCAAATTATTATCAGTATTATAAAAACGGAAGGACGATAGACTCAGAGCAGGCGCAGTTGATATTAGTCAGTTCATTTTTCAGCCCACTTAAAGGGAAAGGTCCATTCTTGTGGGTCAGTAGAGCAACCTGAAGAAAAGACCAGTTTCTGTAGAACTTCTGCAATGTGGGGGTCACATTTCCCTTTCATTGTCTTAACATTTAGAAAGACTAAGTTGCAGTGAAGTTAGTGGAGTATTGTTTTGGCATCATTGGTAAGCAGTTGATGGGGATTTGAGGTAAGATGCTTTGACTCAGGAAACGGCATATCTGTATCTATAGCATCTGTATCTGTGCCTAGATATTTAAGTGCCTTGGGGTGAGGACAGAGAAGTTGTCAAATTAAGAGAAAGGAAAATAAGACAGCTCAGGCGTGGTCTCTCCTTATGGTGGCAGTTCAGAGTGTGGAATTCAACACTGAAAGATAAGAGTGGGCAGTTGAAAACTTGGGATTTGTGTGTGTGTGTGAGCGCGATTGTTTTTTTTCCCTGAATCTAACAGAACCCAGTCTAAATTAGAATCATTTCGGTATTTAAATTCTGAATGATCTTTCAGTACAAGATTCAGGAACAAGAAAGGAGAGTGTATTTGTATGTTGACTTCCCCTCTTGGAGGAGTGAGTGAGAGGGCAGCTCTGGGCCTCTGTCCTGTAGGGTGGGCGGGAGACGTTCACCCCTGGTACCACGGGCTCCAGCAGAGGCGTGGTGGATGTTTCTCACTTGCCTACGTTAGCTGTTTATAAGCTACCTGAAATCTAGCCAAGGGTAATAGATTTGACAAATTAGGCCCGTAATGAAAAACAGATTGCATTTCAAAATTATGTGTGTTGGAAGGAAAATCCAAATACTTAAAATGTGTTAGTATGAACTTGTTGAAGACCCCTTACCCGTTTTGGTATCATCCACAGCCTGAGTTTCCTTGCCTCCTCTTCCTGCCCACCTTTCTGCCTTTTTAGGTATTTCACTATTTCTTCCTTCTACTAGCAAGAAAACATGCACAGGAAATTCAAGCCGATCATATACCTTTAATGTGAAAATATGCCAAACCTTCTTTCTCATATGATCACGGAATATTTTGGAAAAGAAGAGCAGAGCAGGGCTGGCAGGTCTGTGGAGACCGCTGTGATCCCTGGTCCAGAGGCAGACATTGCCAACTGAGGACAATCCTAAAACTGGGCCAGTGGCAGTTGCTACCAATTGGAATTGGCCCTAAACTGGCCCTAAAACTGGGCCAGTGGCAATTGCTACCCAATTGGAATTGGTGTAAAAGATGAGGCATGTGTGCTGTGTCTGTGTCTCAGAGTTTATATAAGCCTATCCCACCACTTTACGTAGGAGGAAACTGATGCCCAGAGACATCAAGGGATGTCAACGAGGGTTCTGCTAGGGTTTTGTGGCCAATGAGTGACCAGCACCGGGTGATCTTACTCCCTCCGGTAGCGTGCTCCTTCACGCTGCTCTCAGCGCGGTGGGAAGATCGCGTGCAATTTGCACGTGGCCCTCAGACTGCTCTTGCCATCGTTCCCCCAAAGGACCACATCACCACCCTGGGTCCCGTAGAGTTAAACGCGCCATAGTCCAGTGCCAATGCTACAAAGCTTTAATCCCCTGGTTTGAAACAGACTCAACCACCATAAATTCTGAACCTTCCTGTGGTTTCTCAAACGCACCACGTTCTCCCGCTACCTTCTCTTTGCTGTTGCCTGTGCCTGGGACGCTTCTCTTAAGTTTCCCTAGACTCAGGCCAGGCAACTCATCTTTCAGGTCTCTGTTCAAAAATCAATCCTCCCCCACCCGAGGTCCATCCCTGACCACCTAGACCAGAGTAACTTCCCAGCTGCTCCCCTGAACCTCCTTTTCCAGCATATTCTCTACAGTGACTGAGCAATTCATCTGCTTGCTCGCGCTGGACCCCCAGTGCTTGTACTTAACTGAAATCTCATCAGCCCTACATTTGCCAGAACAGACTTTAAACTTGGGGCATATACTTTCTTTCACGTTACTTTCCTGTCTGCATACCTCTGATATACAATTTACTTGATATGTAAAATTACTTGGAGGTACAAAATTAATTTTGATGTAAAATTCAGACTATGATAAAATGGAACTGTGTTGCAACTCGAAAGACTGTAAATGGAAATATCTTTTTGAGCCAATTCATTTCTTTACTTTTGAGACTAAGGTGTTTCACCAATACTTAAGCTAAAAGAATAAAATTGTAGGAATCATAGTACAGTTCAGCAGTCAAATGAACCATGGTGGTGATGTGGGTGTAGCAGAGTTATACTAATGGGTATGCGTGAAGTTGCTTTTTTTATTGTTCTATTCCCCACCAATCTAAGCAAATCATGCTGAAAATAGCAGAGTAGACACCACTACAAATGGCACCATATTAGTCAAGGAAGCAACTTTTGATACTCACTGTTTAAGGAGCACTGGGTTTTTAGAAAATAAAGCAAATCTGTTGTCCTGAATTACGATAATGTTTCTAGAAAAATGACTTCATTTATTGGTGCCTGTTGTAAAAGAATAAGAAGTTGGGTCTGTTTGAAAATTTGTTTTTTCTAAGAACTTTCCAAAGGCATTATGTTATTTTGAAAGGGAATAATGGAGTTGGGTCCCATTCTCACATAGTCCCCCAAGAAGTAATTTCTGTAATATTATCATTCTTGGCTCTTGAGAATTTAAGAAAAGTTGAAATGATCTGATTCGATGGCCATACTCTTACCATAGAAGTGGGTCTTAATGGGGTTAAAAGAGATTGAGATATAGAATAAGTTCATTATTGGCATTCACTTGTTTACTTATTTATTCACTCAGAAAATGCTTCTGAAGATACTATTCATTGAGAAGATAATTACACAAATGAACTTATTTACAAGATAGAAACAGACTCACAGACTTAGAAAACAAACCTAGGGTTACCAAAGGGGAAAGGTGTAGTAGGGGAGGGATAAATTAGGAGTTTGGGATTAACATATACACACTACTACATATAAAATAGGTAACTAACAAGGATCTACTATGTAGCACAGGGAACTCTACTCAGTATTCTGTAATAACCTACATGGGAAAAGAATCTGAAAAAGAATAGATATATGTATATGTATAACCGAATCACTTTCCTGTACACTTGAAACTAACACAGCATTGTAAATCAACTATACTCCAATATAAAATAAAAATATAAAAAAAGAAAGAAAATAATTATTGAGTTCCTACATGATGCCAAACCAGTGATCCAGTGAGACAGGTTGACTAAGATGTGGTTTCTGTCATCAAAGAGTTTCTGACCTAGTGAGCAAAGCTAGGGCTGTGCTCGAAAAGAAGACCCATGATTGCTACACACAGAGTGATGAAGAGTCAACACTGCGCTCAGCCATGCAGCAAATACAAACAAGTAGAAGGCCCAGACGAAGAGGTTACAGATAACTTCATGTTCATTGGTCAAGCTTTTCCAACTGGTTGGTTGTGCACATAAAATGGAAGTAAATGAGATTTTATAACTAAATGTTGAATTAGTGTCTGCTGCATAGTAGGTGTTTAATAATATTGATTGAATGAATGAATGAATGATAAGTGCCTTGTAAATTCACTGAAGAAAGAGTTCCCTGTAGACAGGAAAAGCCCAGAGGTAAAGGCTTATTTGAAGGACTCCAGTCTATGTGTATGATAAGGTACATACACAGAGCCTCATCTCTCTGCAAAAAAATGGTGCTGAAAAAAGCTTAAGCTATAGTTTTGGATACATTAGAATACATGGATAAAAGATGATAGAAATTACTGAACATATCAACTGAAAAATCTCATTTAAACTGTAATTTAACCAGATTCACTCTTATAAAACGAATTCACAAATGAGTCCTGAATTTATAATTCTTAAATGAAATTTACTTTGCATTTTAGCAAATCTTGCCTGTTGATTTGCAGATAGAACTGGTTTCCACATGGGAAAGACATGGTTCTGACATATATTGCTTTTCTAATGTGTTTTTCATTTATATCAAAAGTAATACATAGTGTTAAGAACCAAATAGAACAAGTTGTAATGAAAGCAGCAGACCCTGGTCAACTTTTTCCTGTCTGATTCCCCCTCTCCAGGAAAGATTACTTTCTACTTTAGGTTATTTCTTTTGGTATTTACCATAATTCTTCTAAATAATGTGCATATTCTTCTATTTCTTGATATTTCAAATTTGCATGTCTACTGGCTTCCTGTTAGGAGTAATCAAGATTTATGTCTCTTATCTTCCCCTCATACATTACATTTTCCCCTTCTCCTTCCTCCAATATAACTTTTGTTGAACACATACTCAGTTTTTTCCTATTCATGTATGTGTATGTCATATAGAAAGAATGTCATACAAAAAGTCTAATTGTTGTTCACATCTAGTCCAGTAGTGGTGCCGTGATTGCATTTCCTTTCTTGTTCAGATTTCTGTTTTTGCATCTGCTAGCCTTTCCAATAACTATGTAAACTACTTCTCAGTTCAATTTTCCACCCAGGCAAACTTGTCAGATACTATATCTTGTTCCATCCCTTCCCCAACTCCCTCTGGAACCTGCTCCAATTGTTCTTTGTTTATTCCCTCTTTCTGAATGAAGCACGTCCTCCAGTCACTCCAGGAAAAGGGTGAGTGGGGAAAGGAAACGTTTGAGACTTCACCTATCTCAAAGTGTTTTTATTCTACTTTGCACTTAATGAGAGTTTGTAGTGTGTAGCTTGTTAGGGTGTAAACAGTTCTTTCAGAATTCTAAACTAACGTCCCATTGTTTTCTAGCTCCCACCGCTGCTGGTGAAAAGTCTGATGTCTCCCCAGCTCCTGGTCCTTTATATGTGACCAGATGTTCCCCTGCAGGAAGCTTTTGGAAAGTTCAGGAGGGAATTCAAGTGCCACGGCCCAGAGAACAGGCTCTGGAACAAAGCAGGCTAGCTATGTTTCCAGAAGAGACGCAGGGCTAGCGTATCTGTCCCACGCTAGTTGTGCTTAACTGTTGTGATTCATCTATCACTGGGGGTTCCTACAACACAGATTTGTTGGCGGAATGAAATGAATCAAGATAATACATGTAGAGCATTGGCAGAGTCCTTGGCAGGCAGAGTATACTCCAGAAGCATGTCCTGCTCCCCCTCTTCCCCGGGATGCTGAAATTCAATCATTTTGCACCTCCCCTTGTGTCTTGTTTCACCCATTGTGCTAGGCAGTAGGTGGCCCTTATACTCCGGATGGACGTGTTTTTGAAACTTCTGTTGGCAGGTGATAGTACTCCATGAATGACCTAGTTCACAGAATTTCCATGGAGATGAACTCCAACCTGATAATACATGTAAAAATCCTTTGAAATGTATATAGCACTAGGGAAAAGAATGCAGCATAACTGGCATTGTCTGATTTCAGAACCTAATGGCTGTGCTGGGGTCTTTGGGAAGGTCTCGTCTTTGTGTGTGTGATGAGGAGATGCCATAGTTCTGGGAAGAAGGATGTATTCGTTACTCCTTTTGTCTCCCCACATAAAAAGATGCCAGCATCAGGAGATAGTTAGAGACCTAGAAAACCCTCCAACGCCTCTTTAATTCGAAGTGACTCAATAGTTTGAAAGCATGAACTGCACCAATGCTAGCTGAGTAACAGTCCCATTTGCTATGATGCTTCTATAGGAAAGAGTGTTCCAAATGCCAAAGAAGTGGCTTAGAGCTGACGTGTCAGAAAATAGCCTGCCAGTTGGCAGGCTGCCTTATTTATTCCCAATGTTGCTATTATTTTCATGCGCCTTCTCTTCCTCTCCTTTTCTTTCCCTTCCTGCCAGCCTCTGCCCCTCCTGCTCTCAGCCTCTGGCCCATCTCCTCCTAGTCCGGTGGGGAACTTATCTTTCGTGTCAGTCTCCACAAGCCTGCAGGGGGTTGCAGAGGACCGGCAGTGAAACCAGGCTTACACGGCAGCGGGGAAAACAGAGAAGTAGAATCCAGCGTCCTCTGCTTGAAGGGGAGCGGGGCCGAGGGAGGCCTGGAGAAGCACAGGCCAACCCCGGGCAGCATTAAGAGGGAAAGGGTTTGGGGACGGGGCTCAAAGGTCAGGGGGCCAGCCTCACACTTGCAGCTCTCTCTCCAGCAAGCCACAGGGTTTTCACCAGCTGCCCACTGGGGTTCTCCTAGACTGCTGATAAATCTAAAACAATGCAGAAATAAAATAATTGCAGAAGGAGAAAAAAACTAACACTGAAAATCAGGAAGTCTTCGTACGCAAGACATGATGTATGCAGGACGGCACCACAGCAGCTTTGGGCTCCGTGGGCCCAGCACGCATGGGAAGGGCTGAACAAAGAAGGCCGTTTGGAGGAACAATGCTGGTTCCCAGGTGCAGTAGGTGAGGCCCCTGTGATGAGGCCTGACTCAGTCTCCCTGACATGCATCTGTTGGGATCTTATCTGAAATAGCTTAACCCTCATGGTACTTTATGATAGGATAATATACGTTGATGCCAGTGGAGAAATAGAAATGGTGTTTTTAAGTAATCTTGTCATTTAAATAACATACAAATCACACTTTACTTGGGGGAGGAATTCTGATTTTGTAAATTTGTCATTCATCAGGCACCTGCTGTGTACTAGGCTCTGTGCTGGGTGCTGAGGATACAAAAATGAGTAAGAGCCCAATCCTTGCCCTTGGCAAGATGGTTGTTCTCACAAGAAGTGTCTTCCTTCATGTGCCCGTGGTGAGAACATCTGAGTTTCTCTTAACCCTTTTCTTGTGAACATTTTGACCTAAACATCTTCATGTGAAAAATTGATAAATGATTTCACTAGCATTTTTAGTTTTAAAAACTATGGTTTGATATTAGTAGAGGGCCTTTCTACCAAGAAGAGGGAGTACATTATTGCCTGAGTCGCCTAAGAATTTCTCCATCCCTTTGAGGAGATGTGAAGAATACATTTTTACTCTCCACTGAATTAATGAAAAAAATCAGTGGGATATGAGGTATCACCTCACACCAGTCAGAATGGCCATCATCAAAAAATCTACAAACAATAAATGCTGGAGAGGGTGTGAAGAAAAGGGAACCCTCTTGCACTGTTGGTGGGAATGTAAATTGGTACAGCCACTATGGAAAACAATATGGAGGTTCCTTAAAAAACTAAAAATAGAACTGCCATATGACCCAGCAATCTCACTACTGGGCATATACCCTGAGAAAACCATAATTCAAAAAGAGTCATGTACCACAATGTTCAGTGCAGCTCTATTTACTATAGCCAGGACATGGAAACAACCTAAGTGTCCATCGACAGATGAATGGATAAAGAAGATGTGGCACATATATACAATGGAATATTACTCAGCCATAAAAAGAAACGAAATTGAGTTATTTATAGCGAGGTGGATGGACGTAGAGTCTGTCATACAGAGTGAAGTATGTCAGAAAGAGAAAAACAAATATGCTATGCTAACACATATATATGGAATCTAAAAAAAAATAAAAAATTGTTCTGAAGAACCTAGGGGCAGGACAGGAATAAAGATGCAGACGTAGAGAATGAACTTGAGGACACAGGGAGGGGGCGGGAAGGGTAAGCTGGGACGAAGTTGAGAGAGTGGCATGGACATATATACACTACCAAACGTAAAATAGCTAGCTAGGGGGAAGCAGCCGCATAGCACAGGGAGATCAGCTCGGTGCTTTGTGACCACCTAGAGGGGTGGGATAGGGAGGGTGGGAGGGAGACGCAAGTGGGAGGAGATATGGGGATATATGTATATGTATAGCTGATTCACTTTGTTACAGAGCAGAAACTAACACAACATTGTAAAGAAATTATACTCCAATAAAGATGTTAAAAAAAAATCAGTGGGATAGTTTTGGAGAAATGAGCTAAACATTTTAAAAAATTGACTTAGACTTTGTATCACATGAAAATCCAGATGGATTAAAGATTTAAATTGTTTAAAGGTAAAAGAAGAAAGAAAGAACCAGAATAGCACTGAAAGAAAATATAGGTCAAGTTATATAATTTGTTATATTAGGGGAAGGGAAGAAGAACTTTTCAAGCATGATCCCAAAGTCAAAATCCACTAAAGAAACAACTAAAAAATTTTATTCCTTTGAAAATATGAAGTTTAATATTCTGATTCCTGAAATGTTCCCACCTTGTATTTCTCTGAGAGGTTTACATGATGTTGAACCTGATAATAGTATTAAGTTATTCAGAAATATTATGGGAACCTATCACATGCCAGGGACCATTGCAGAATGCTTGGGAAGCCTGGGGAGCAGGCCAGCATGAACCTCACCCCAGGGGCAAACCAACTGAGAAAGTGAGAGCACTTTGGCTAGAGGAGATCCCAAACTCCTACAAGGCAGTCAGTACCCCACCATGGAAGCCCCAGCTTCTCAAAACTTTGTTGTATTAGGTGTCTGCTTTAGTTAATTATGTTAATAATCAGCCAATGGTCAGTGATGTCACCTGAATCTACTGAGTGGCTTCTATGGACAGAGTACAGTGCTAAATACCAAATATAATGGGGAAAGACAGCCCTGGACCCCTGGCTTTAATAGAGAGATGAAAATTCATCACACAGATTAATATATTCGTAAAGTGTTTGAAGTCCAATGAAGGAAAAATATAGGGGGGCTAGGAGAGAGTTTATAAAGGGATCCTTATTTAGATTTGAGGGAAAAAGAAAGGCTTCTTTGAGTAAGTGACAACTAATTGAGACCTGAAAGATAAAGAGGGGGTTAGCCTTCAGAGTGGGAGAGAAGAATCCGCAGGCTCACCCTGAATTGGCTTTTTGGGAATGGGAAGGTTCGTGAGGACCTTGGATTTATCTTAAGCAGAATTATCGGCTTTGAGTGGTGGGGTGGTGTGATTTGCTTTACATTTAAGAATGATGACTCAATTCACGCTACTGGTTTGGGAAGTGAAGTCTGTTTTTTAAGAAAATAAACCATGACATGTGTACATGTTTGTGCTAAGGACTTTGCAGCCTGAGATTTTGCCCAGGAAGAAAGATGAGAGTAAGAAATGCTCATAGGAAAAGCAGTTGCCTATAATAAGAGGGCACAATCACCCTGGACGTGGTAATTCCATTTTGCAGGGTCTCTTTGCCTTAGCTGCCTCAGGGTGACTGGGCCAGCCGAACCGAGATGAGCCCCTGTTGAAATGCTTATAAACATGTCTGGGCTTCCCTGGTGGCGCAGTGGTTGAGAATCTGCCTGCCAGTGCAGGGGACACGGGTTCGAGCCCTGGTCTGGGAGGATCCCGCATGCCACGGAGCAACTGGGGCCCGTGAGCCACAACTACTGAGCATGCGCGTCTGGAGCCTGTGCTCCGCAACAAGAGAGGCCGCGAGGGTGAGAGGCCCGCGCACCGCGATGAAGAGTGGTCCCCACTTGCCGCAACTAGAGAAAGCCCTCGCACAGAAACAAAGACTCAACACAGTCATAAATAAATAAATAAATAAAAGAACGTGAATTTCTTTAAAAAAAAAAAAAAAAAACATGTCTGGCCCCTACGAAGCTGGAAGCCTCTTGTCTTTGAAGCTTAAGTCAGTCGTAATTCAGGATTTGAATTGGAGCAAATTATCTTCCTAAAGATAAAAACATCCCGAGGATTTTTGATTAACTTTTAATTATTGAGAGGGTCTTGTTTTAGTAACATAAGCACCTAAATAAAACACAACCTGAAAAGCCTTTGAGAAAATGTAAAGCATTCAGTAGTGATAAATCATATGGAAACTTGTAAAGGGCAGAGTTAGTTTGCATTCTTTTTCTCAAGGGCCTAATATTCCAGGGACAAGAGAAATAATAATGCTAAAGAAATGTCTTTTTATGGTCTATTTGCATATACGGGACATTACAGAAAGGCGGTTATAAACTATCGTTGCCAACATTTTCTTTTTAAATTGACTTTGTATGAATACTGTGAAAATTTGGGGACTTAAGAAACGTATTTATCACGTTACTGCCTTTGTAAGCTTTTTGTTTTATTAGCTTTTCATGGCCACCCCCATAGGGAAAGATTAAGTTTAGTCTTTCAGAATTCAGGATTCTGGATTGCACTTCTGTTTTAGCTTCCTGCTACATTATTATTCAAATATAAACATCCAGTACATTTACCATTAAACGTTTTCTACAGTCTAGAGATTGTAGCATTTCTTTGGAATAAATGACTGAACTTGGTAGAAGGATTCTAGAGATACATAAGCATGAACGTGAAATTGATTTTCTTTCAATGTGCAAGAGTAGCAGAACTTGAAGTCAGGAGTGTGGAGTTGGTGACCTCCGGGATTTTCTCTCTACTGTGTCCTTCCTAAATATTGATTTTTAACTCCCTTTCCACATCCTTTTCCATTCCCACTTTGGCTAGATGTTGTACTGAACACCAGCCAGGGAAACTGTGCCTTGGGGTGAATCTTTACCTAAAATGTTTTTCCCTTAACATACAGTGTGTATACTGGTGCTTGCTGGTGTATGCAGACAGTGTAAAATGTATTCACGGTCCCTGCATCTAGAGATTCAGAATTAATCAGTGGGAGGCATGTGGAGCTTCTGTGTCACATTGAGATGTCAGCTGTTGTCACTTTCATTTCCCTGGCAGCACCTCAGGTAGTAAGCTAGAGCTGAATTATGCAGTGCAACCAGTCTTTTTGTGTGTGTGTATGTATGACTCTAGGGTTGCTATTAAATAGTAAAGGTTTTTGCGACTTACGAAAGAATTGATTTCTAGTTCTCCTGAAGTCCTTTTTATCCTTCCAAAGTCCGACAGAGAACTCCTTTGTAGCTATCATGTTGTTTGCTTCTAACTAGAGACCCAGTTATTAAAGATCTAGGGCCTTACCTGTCCATATATGTTATTTCAGCCATACTGAATGCAAGTCCTACAAACTTGCTGTTCCAAAGGCTGACAGCAGACTAGTGCTTACAATCCAAGACTAAACATCTTATTGACATGCCTTACAGTTGTGTCTGTGACATCGTTTCACACATGCACACAGAGGGTTAACATCTCACTGAATAAGTAGTTTCACCAGTATTTGGAAAGACGTGGATGATGAATTCAGAGCTTATTAGTGATTTCTGTATTATTTGATGTTCATTGCTTTGTGTGTTTCTGGAATGGATAAACTGAAATTCTATGGCAAACCCCTATTTGTTACCACTGTCTGCAGTAAATCCTTGTGCACTGCAATGGGATTGTCTGCCTGCACTCAGTCAGCGCTATCCCCACTTACTGGAAAGTATCATCTGCTGAAATTAAATGTGACAAGCATTTGAAAGTCTGGATTGCACTCCCCCACCCAGATGGCACCCAGGTCATCCTTCGGTGATGAGCCACTGAAATGTTTCTTTTAATTCAGATGCTTTTCTAATAGTACTGCAGGATGAGGTTGGCTTACATTTCTCTTAATTTACATATTTTTGCAGGAATCTAGCTGAGGTTGTCATGTTTCTCTGAATTGGTGACAGATGTTGATAGAACTATATGAATGTATTTTTATAAGCAGGCTGAATTGCATTTGATTTGATGGCGTCGGTCTGACACTGTTGATATCTTACAAATTGAGAAATCAGAAAAAATAATTTTGTATAGAAGGAAACCTAGCTCTAACTGACTGTACGTTATGAGAGATTAAAATAGGAAATGTTGTTTAATATGTTATAGTTAGAAAGCTTTTTGTTTTGTAATCAAAAAAAGTAATTCCAAGAGGCTGCTCTTCTTAAAGTCCCTCTGTTTATTTTAACTATTCAGAGTTCCCCCCAACCACTAAAAATGATAAGATGATAAATGAACATTTATTGAACCCTAACTCTGAGCCAGGCATTCTGCTAGGTACTTGAAATACTAAACTGATTAAGACACAGCACCTACTCTTGACAAACTCACAATCTAGCGGGAGGATTAGTATTTAAATGAATACTTGCTCTGGTGTGGCAGGTATTATAATTGTAGAATTCACAGTGTACAGTAATGGCTCAAAGGAATAACACATTTTGCCTCAAAACTAAAGGTGATATATACAGAATGCAGGCAGAAAGTGGGGTGCATGGTTTATAAATAATTTAAAAACAATAATAAATCCAATTAAAAGTTGGACTCCTTTTTATTATCATCATATGCTGACAGTTCTAAACAGTGCCAGTGTTAAACCCTCCTTCCACTGAGATGGACTTCGAATGCCTGCCCCTGGCAACCATTGGTGGTGATTGTATTGGGAGCAGTGAGGGGGTGGGGAGGTGGCCAAGGAAAGCTCCAGATGGCAGGATGACAAATTCTGGAAAAAGATGAGGAGTTTCTCAAGTAGGAAATATGGAAGGGCATTCCAGGAAAGCCCCCAGCACATATACAAAGGCATATAAAACAGCATACTTGACTGCAGTGCAGGGGGAAATAGAAGTTATTTTCAGTAGGTGGTAATGATCCATTAGATATCCATATGGAAAAAAAATCAGTCTCAACTCCTATCTTGTAAGTGTATTCTACACAATAATCAATTCTAGGTAGCTTGCAGATCTAAATGTGAAATGTAAAACAATTAAAGTTTTAGAGGAACATAGAAGGTGGTCATGATCTTTGTCTTTTTTTAAAAAAATTAATTAATTAATTTATTTTTGGCTGTGTTGGGTCTTCGTTTCTGTGTGAGGGCTTTCTCCAGTTGTGGCAAGCAGGGGCCACTCTTCATCGTGGTGCACGGGCCTCTCACTATCGTGGCCTCTCCTGTTGCGGAGCACAGGCTCTAGATGCGCAGGCTCAGTAGTTGTGGCTCATGGGCCCAGTTGCTCCGCGGCATGTGGGATCTTCCCAGACCAGGGCTTGAACCTGTGTACCCTGCATTAGCAGGCAGATTCTCAACCACTGTGCCACCAGGGAAGCCCATGATCTTTGTCTTTTAAACAGAACACAAAAGTCTCTAAAAGGAAAGATAAATGAGAACTTGGAGCATATTAAAATTAAGTATTTCTGTTTTACAAACGATACTATTAGGAGATTTAAAAAGCATCCCAGAAAATGGGAAAAGATTTTCCCAATATATATATGTGACTAAAGACTCATACCTAGCATGTATAAAGAACTCTTAAAAAATCAGGAAGGAAAGACATATAATTTAAGAGGGAAAAGAACCAGAAAATAGACATGAAGAACCACTTCACAAGAGTGTATATCCAAATGGCCAGTAAACACATGAAAAGGCACTCAGCTGCATTAGTCATTAGGAAAATACAAAATAAAACCGTAACATGATACACCCACCAGCGCAGCTAAAATGAAGGAGGGGGAAAATGTTTTGGCAAGGATGTGGAGCAAATGGAAGGAAAGTTTTGCACTGTTTGTAGGTGTGTAAATTGGCACAATAACTTTGGAAAATTGTTTGGTGGCACCTCCTGGACCTTCCTGTATGCACAATTAATAACCTGGTGATTCCACACCTAGATATATACTCCACAGAAATGTCCCCATGTTTACCAAAGGACATGTAAAGAATGTTCATAGCAGCACTCTTCACAATAGATACTGGAAACTAACCAAATGCCCATGAACAGTAGACTGGAAAAATACTCTGTATATTCATGTAGTAGATGACTATATGGCAGTGAGAATGAACAAATGACAACTGCACACAGAAGTGTGGGGGAATCTTACAAACAATGCTGAGCAAAAGACACACAAGAATAGTAGGCAAGACAAGCCTCTTAGATAGCCTCATCCACCAGAGGGCAGACAGCAGAAGCAAGAAGAACTACAATCCTGCAGCCTGTGGAACAAAAACCGCATTCACAGAAAGATAGACAAGATGAAAAGGTAGAGGGCTATGTACCAGATGACGGAACAAGATAAACCCCCAGAAAAACAGCTAAATGAAGTGGAGGTAGGCAACCTTCAAGAAAAAGAATTCAGAATAACGAGAGTGAAGATGATCCAGGACCTCAGAAAAACAATGGGGGCAAAGATCGAGAAGATGCAAGAAATGTTTAACAAAGACCTAGAAGAATTAAAGAACAAACAGAGATGAACAATACAATAACGGAAATGAAAACTACACTAGAAGGAATCAATAGCAGAATAACTGAGGCAGAAGAACGGATAAGTGACCTGGAAGACAGAATGGTGGAAGTCACTGCTGCAGAACAGAATAAAGAAAAAAGAATGAAAAGAAATGAAGACAGCCTAAGAGACCTCTGGGACAACATTAAACGCAACAACATTCGCATTATAGGGGTCCCAGAAGGAGAAGAGAGAGAGAAAGGACCCGAGAAAATAGTTGAAGAGATTATAGTCGAAAACTTCCCTAACATGGAAGGAATAGCCACCCAAGTCCAGGAAGCACAGCGAGTCCCATACAGAATAAACCCAAGGAGAAACACGCCGAGACACATAGTAATCAAAGTGGCAAAAATTAAAGACAAAGAAAAATTATTGAAAGCAGCAAGGGAAAAACGACAAATAACATACAAGGGAACTCCCATAAGGATAACAGCTGATTTCTCAGCAGAAACTCTACAAGCCAGAAGGGAGTGGCATGATATACTTAAAGTGATGAAAGGGAAGAGCCTACAACCAAGATTACTCTACTCGGCAAGGATCTCGTTCAGATTCGATGGAGAAATCAAAAGCTTTACAGACAAGCAAAAGCTAAGAGAATTCAGCACCACCAAACCAGCTCTACAACAAAGGCTAAAGGAACTTCTCTAAGTGGGAAGCACAATAGAAGAAAAGGACCTACAAAAACAAACCCAAAACAATTGCGAAAATGGTCATAGGAACATACATATCGATAATTACCTTAAAAGTGAATGGATTAAATGCTCCAACCAAAAGACACAGGCTTGCTGAATGGATACAAAACCAAGACCCATATATATGCTGTCTACAAGAGACACACTTCAGACCTAGGGACACATACAGACTGAAAGCGAGGGGATGGAAAAAGATATTCCATGCAAATGGAATCAAAAGAAAGCTGGAGTAGCTATACTCATATCAGATAAAATAGACTTTATAATAAAGAATGTTACAAGAGACAAGGAAGGACACTACATAATGATCAAGGGATCAATCCAAGAAGAAGATATAACAATTATAAATATATATGCACCCAACATAGGAGCACCTCAATACATAAGACAACTGCTAAAAGCTATAAAAGAGGAAATCGACAGTAACACAATAATAGTGGGGGACTTTAACACCTCACTTACACCAATGGACAGATCATCCAAATGAAAATAAATAAGGAAACAGAAGCTTTAAATGACACAATAGACCAGATAGATTTAATTGATATTTATGGGACATTCCATCCAAAAACAGCAGATTACACTTTCTTCTCAAGTGCGCATGGAGCATTCTCCAGGATAGATCACATCCTGGGTCACAAATCAAGCCTCAGTAAATTTAAGAAAATCGAAATCATATCAAGCAACTTTTCTCACCACAACGCTATGAGATTAGAAATGAATTACAGGGGAAAAGAAGTAAAAAACACAAACACATGGAGGCTAAACACTACGTTAATAAATAACCAAGAGATCACTGAAGAAATCAAAGAGGAAATCAAAAAATACCTAGAGACAAATGACAATGAAAACACGACAATCCAAAACCTATGGGATGCAGCAAAAGCAGTTTTAAGAGGGAAGTTAATAGCTATACAAGCCTACCTCAAGAGACAAGAAAAATCTCAAATAAATAATCTAACCTTACACCTAAAGGAACTAGAGAAAGAAGAACAAACAAAACCCAAAGTTAGCAGAAGGAAAGAAATCATAAAGATCCGAGCAGAAATAAATGAAGTAGAAACAAAGAAAACAGTAGCAAAGATCAGTAAAACTAAAAGCTGGTTCTTTGAGAAGATAAACAAAATTGATAAACCATTAGCCAGACTCATCAAGAAAAAGAGGGAGAGGACTCAACTCAATAAAATTAGAAATGAAAAAGGAGACATTACAACAGACACCACAGAAATACAAAGCATCCTAAGAGACTACTACAAACAACTCTATGCCAATAAAATGGACAAGCTGGAAGACATGGACAAATTCTTAGAAAAGTATAACCTTCCAAGACTGAACCAGGAAGAAATAGAAACTATGAACAGACCAATCACAAGTAATGAAATTGAAACTATGATTAAAAATCTTTCAACAAACAAAAGTCCAGGACCAGATGGCTTCACAGGTGAATTCTATCAAACATTTAGAGAAGAGCTAACACCCATCCTTCTCAAACTCTTCCAAAAAGTTGCAGAGGAAGGAACACTCCCAAACTTATTCTGTGAGGCCACCATCACCCTGATAGCAAAACCAGTCAAAGATACTACAAAAAAAGAAAATTACAGACCAATATCACTGATGAATATAGATGCAAAAATCCTCAACAGAATACTAGCAAACAGAATCCAACAAAACATTAAAAGGATCATACACCGTGATCAAGTGGGATTTATCCCAGGGATGCAAGGATTCTTGAATATATGCAAATCAATCAATGTGATAGACCATATTAACAAATTGAAGGAGAAAAACGATATGATCATCTCAATAGATGCAGAAAAGCTTTTGACAAAATTCAACACCCATTTATGATAAAACTCTCCAGAAAATGGGCGTAGAGGGAACCTACCTGAACATAATAAAGGCCATATACAACAAACCCACAGCAAACATCATTCTCAATGGTGAAAAACTGAAAGCATTTCCTCTAAGATCAGGAACAAGACAAGGATGTCCACTCTCCCCGCTATTATTAAACATAGTTTTGGAAGTCCTAGCGTCAGCAATCAGAGAAGAAAAAGAAATAAAAGGAATACAAATTGGAAAGAAGAAGTAAAACTGTCAGTGTTTGCAGATTACATGATACTATACATAGAGAATCCTAAAGATGCCACCAGAAAACTACGAGAGCTAATCAATGAATTTGGTAAAGTTGCAGGATACAAAATTAATGCACAGAAATCTCTTGCATTCCTATGCACTAATGATGAAATATCTGAAAGAGAAATTAAGGAAACACTCCCATTTACCATTGCAACAAAAAGAATAAAATACCTAGGAATAAACCTACCTGGGGAGACAAAAGACCTGTATGCAGGAAACTGTAAGTCACTGATGAAAGAAATTAAAGATGATACCAACAGGTGGAGAGATATACCATGTTCTTGGATTGGAAGAATCAATATTGTGAAAATGACTATACTACCCAAAGCAATCTACAGATTCAATGAAATCCCTATCAAATTACCAAGGGCGTTTTTTACGGAACTAGAACAAAAAATCTTAAAATTTATGTGAAGACACAAAAGGCCCCGAATAGCCAAAGTAGTCTTGAGGGAAAAAAACGGAGCTAGAAGAATCAGACGCCCTGACTTCAGACTCTACTACAAAGCTACAGTAATCAAGACAATATGGTACTGGCACAAAAACAGAAACATAGATCAATGGAACAAGATAGAAAGCCCAGAGGTAAACCCACGCACCTGTGGTCAACTAATCTATGACAAACGAGGCAAGGATATACAATGGAGAAAAGGCAGTCTCTTCAATAAGTGGTGCTGGGAAAACTGGACAGCTACATGTAAAAAAATGAAATTAGAACACTCCCTAACACTGTACACAAAAATAAACTCAAAATGGATTAGAGACCTAAATGTAAGACCAGACACTATAAAACTCTTAGAGGAAAACATAGGAAGAACACTCTTTGACATAAATCACAGCAAGGTCTTTTTTGATCCACCTCCTAGAGTAACGGAAATAAAAACAGAAAACAAATGGGTCCTAATGAAACTTAAAAGCTTTTGCACAGCAAAGGGAACCATAAACAAGACGAAAAGACAACCCTCAGAATGGGAGAAGATATTTGCAAATGAATCAACAGACAAAGGATTAATCTCCAAAATATATAAACAGCTCATGCAGCTCGATATTAAAAAAACAAACAACCCAATCCAAAAATGGGCAGAAGACCTAAATAGACATTTCTCCAAAGAAGACATACAGATGGCCAAGAAGCACATGAAAAGCTGTTCAACATCACTAATTATTAGAGAAATGCAAATCAAAACTACAATGAGGTATCACCTCACACCAGTTAGAATTGGCTTCATCAGAAAATCTACAAACAACAAATGCTGGAGAGGGTGTGGAGAAAAGGGAACCCTCTTGCACTGTTGGTGGGAATGTAAACTGATACAGCCACCATGGAGAACAGTATGGAGGTTCCTTAAAAAACTAAAAATAGAATTACCATATGATCCAGCAATCCCACTACTGGGCATATACCCAGAGAAAACCACAATTCAAAAAGACACATGCACCCCAATGTTCATTGCAGCACTATTTACAATAGCCAGGTCATGGAAGCAACCTAAATGCCCATCGACAGATGAATGGATAAAGAAGATGTGGTACATATATACAATGGAATATTACTCAGCCATAAAAAGGAATGAAATTGGGTCATTTGTAGAGATATGGATGGACCTAGAGACTGTCATACAGAGTGAAGTAAGTCAGAAGAGAAAAACAAATTATCGTATATTAACGCATATATGTGGAACCTAGAAGAATGGTACAGATGAACTGGTTTGCAGGGCAGAAACTGAGACACAGATGTAGAGAACAAACGTATGGACACCAAGGGGGGAAAGCAGTGGGGGGTGGTGGTGGTGGTGTGATGAATTGGGCGATTGGGATTGACATGTATACACTGATGTGTATAAAATTGATGACTAATAAGAATCTGCTGTATAAAAAAAAATAAAAAAAATAAGATACAAGGATGTATTGTGCAACACAGGTAATATGGCCAATGTTTTATGTTAAAAGAAAAAAAAAGAATAGTAGGCAAAAGTAAACAGTGGTGTTCAGGGATTGGTCAGTGGTTACCTTGTGGGGCAGTGAGTGTAACCAGGCATGGGGGTGCTTTGAGGCTGTTTCTTAAGCCAAGTTCTAGGAACACAGCTCTGTGTGTGTGTTGTTTTATGCATGTTTCTGTGTATAAAAGAGTTAAATGAAAAGGTTTTTAAAAATCCAGCATCGATAATTTAGGTAACCAGTTCAGTATAGAATGTAAGTGGAAAACTGATAGAAGATGATTCCGTAGAGTTACAAAGCAGTAGAGTATGGAAAGCCTATATGCCATATTAAGGCATTGTACTTGGGTGTATGGACAGACACAGTGGAGAACAGTGAAGGCTATGAGCTATACCATGGCTAGATGTGCATTTGAAACAGATCTTTGGTGGCAACAGGACAGAAAAACAGACGGTGTATAAAGAAACTGGAGCCAAGGAGATCATTCATTTACTCAACCCATATTTATTGAAGGATTACTGTGTCAACATGGGGGATATAGCATTGAACAAGACAAAGTCCTTGCCCTCATGGAGCTTACCCGGTAATTGGGGAAGCAGATAATAAATAACACACAAATAAAGACACAAATAAGATATCAAATTGAGATGTTTTGTAAAGAAAATTGTATTACAGTAAAGAAATTGTGAAAGGAGGAGGTAGTTTTAGATATGGTGGTCAGGAGAGGACCCGCTAAGGATGTGGCACTTGAGCAGAGACCTAAACAGGATGAGGGAGTGAGTCATTAAAATATCCAGAGAGGAGAGTCCCAGGCAGAAGGGACAGCGGACGCAAAGCTTCTGAAAGGGAACAAACTTGGTGAATTTAATATTCAAGGAACATCACTGAGGAGGAGAGTGCATAATGGAGAAAGCGGTTGGAAATAAGATCAAAAAGGTAACAAGGTGCCAAGTCATGAGGGTCTTCTAAAACATGGTAAGGACATTAGATTTTCTATTACTCAAGAGATAGGAGGCAGCTAAGTATCATAGCAAATACCCCCAAATCTTGGTGGCTTATTAGCAAAGCAAAAGTTTATTTTTTGTTCACGTGAAGTCCAATGGGATGCAGTCAAAAGGTTTTTCCTAGTCACTACCCTTTGCATAGTGGAGGGTCATGGTCACTTGGGGACCAGGCTTCTTGAATATTAGGAATCCATCACCTTACGCTCTCAAGGTCACTCTGGAATCCTGACATTCTTGAGCCAGCAGGTAGAACGGAGAAGAAGGATGGAGTACCATGTACCCACTACTTAACCAGTTGACCTGGAAGTGACACAATTCTGCTCGCATTCTCTTGGCAAGAACAAGTCACGTGGTCCTCCTGTATGCAAGGAATAACCAGGAAATGGAATCCCCAGCTGGGCAGCCACTTCCCAATATCAGCTCCATAAAAAAAGGGGAGTGTGACTCTTTGGAGATCAGCTAAATGAAATTTCTTTGTTGCAGGTTTTATCAGAATTAGGATGAAAAGCCATTGGAGACGCACTAATAGGGTAGTAACAAAGTCTTTAAAAATCCCCCTGGCTGCTGGCTGGATTATAAACTGTGGCTGTGGGGACATTAAAGAAGCAAGGAGACCAGTTTTGAGGAGGTTTCTTTAGGTTAGAAATGATGGTGACTTGGACCAGGGTGACAGCAGCACAGGAGGAAAAATGTGGTTGAATTTGGGATAGATTTTGAAGGTGGAGCCAGTAAGATTTGCTTATAGGTTGGATACGTAAGATATGAAAAAGAGTAAGGAAAGGATTTTGGCCTGGAAAACTAGGTGACTGGGAGGTGCCCTTTAATGAGATGCTGCCCAAATGGCATCTTGCTTCTCAAATGTCATCTTCTTAATTATGCCTCCCATGCCACCCTATTTTACACTGTAGCCCACGTGAACACCAGGAACTCTTGATCCTCTTCTCTCTACTCTGTTCTTTCACTCATCACCCATCCTTTATAATATACTGTGTAATTTACATATTTATTATGTTGATTGTCTATTGTTCGTACTAGAGTGTAAGTTCCATCAGGGCAGAGTTTTGTAATGTTTTGGGCGCTCATTTTCCCATGTGCCTAAAAAGAGTGTCTGGCACAGAGTTGTCTGGCTCATGTGTGGAATGAATGAATGGTGGGCACGGGAGGAGTAGGTATAGGTGAGAGCATGGAATGAAGGCCTTTGCTCGAGATGCTTATTAGACATTCAAAATATGTTGGATAGTTGGATATACTGGTTTGGAGTCCAGAAAAGAGGTCGTGCATGGCGCTGTATTTTTAGTAGTCAACAGCATATTGACAATAGATTCTTAAGGCCATGGAACTGGATAAGATCATGTAGGGAATTATGAGAAGTCTGGAGTAATTAACTGGGTCAGACACTGCTGGGAGTTTAAGTTGAGGACTGAGACTGACCGTTGGATAGCAACGTGAGGTTCTTAGCAAAACAGTTTCATGGAGAGGCTGGGATGAGACTCTGATTGGAGTGAACTCAGAAGACAAAGGGAGCTAAGTTGTGGAGAAAGCGAGTGTAGCCAAAATTTTTTTGAGAAATTATTACCAAGGGGTGCAAAGAAATAGGGTGATATCTGGAAAATATCCAGCATCTGGAAGGAAAAGGGTCAAGGGGGGTATGTCTTTTTTTAGGACAAAAGATATTACAGTGTGTTTACATTGTGATGAGGATGATCCAATAAAGAGAGAAAAAAACAGGTAATTAGGGAGAATGGGGGAGAACCACAAGAGAAAGGCCCTTACGTAGTAAGAAGTAATGTTATACAGTGCACACAAATGATGGGATTAGGAAAGAGTGAGTTTATTTGGATAAAGGACAATTATAATTTTTTTAAGATAAGAGATTGAGGATCTGAACAGTGAAACTAGAAAGGAGGAGATAGATACGAAAGAATTAAGCACAGAGAATCAACATATTCTAGTCCTGTATGGAGGAAGAACTTCTAGAACCGTGGTTCTCAAACGTGAGCACGTATCAGAATCACTTGTAGGATTTATGAGACACGGATTACTGGGCCCAGCCCACAGATTACTGATTCAGCAGATCCAGGATTGCATCTGAGAATTTGCATTTGTAGCAAGTTGCCAGTGCCTCTTTCTCAAAGTACCATGTGGAGTCCAGCAACGTCAGTATCCCCCGGAAGCTTATCAGAAATGCAGAATGTCCAGCTCCACTCCAGACCCACTGGATCAGATTCTGCCTTTTAACAAGTGATTTATTTGCATGATGAAGTTCGAGAATCACCGTTCTAGGATAGTGTTTTTCAGCCTTGTCCCCAGGTGATTCCAGCATGCAGCTATGCTTGAGAACAACTGACTCAGGGTGACCCCAAGGTATATTGCCTGCATGACGAGGTGAATGTGAAGTGTCATTAAATAAGATAAAAAATTCATGGGGAGGAACAGGTGCGTGGAGGTTGACAGAGTTCAGCTCTTGACACGCTGTATTTGAAGATTCCTTTGGGACGTCAGCTGAAGCTCTTCAGTTGAGTGTTTAGATCTTGAAGCTGGGAGAGAGATGGAAGATCAGTCTAACTCAGTGACAGATCTGAGCGTCATCAGCATGGAAGTAATAATTAACATTAGGGGTGTTGAGGACCTCAGCTCAAGAAAATGAGAAACCTGGCAAAGAGGTCCAAGGAAGGCACGTGAGCCAGGGTAGAAGAAGAGAACCCTGCAGAGCAAGTGGGAAGAGCAGTGTGAAAGGTGTGAGCACAGGCAGGAGTTGGCAGGACGCAGAAGCTAAAGTGAGGGTTGTAGACAGAAGGAAGAATCAGTGATGTTTGCTGTCTCAGAAAGTTCCAGTAGGGCTTCCCTGGTGGCACAGTGGTTGAGAATCCTCCTGCCAATGCAGGGAACACAGGTTCTAGCCCTGGTCTGGGAAGATCCCATGTGCCACGGAGCAACCAAGCCCATGCACCACAGCTACTGAGCTTGTGCTCTAGAGCCCGCATGCCGCAACTACTAAAGCCCGCATGCCACAACTACTGAGCCCACATGGCACAACTCCTGAGCCCGTGTGCCACAACTACTGAGCCCATGAGCCACAACTACTCAGCCCGCATGCTGCAGCTACTGAAACCCACACACCTAGAGCCCGTGCTCTGCAACAAGAGAAGCCACCGCAATGAGAAGCCTGTGCACCGCAACAAAGAGTAGGCCCAGCTCGCTGCAACTAGAGAAAGCCCATGCACAGCAATGAAGACCCAATGCAGCCAAACATAAATAAATAAATAAATAAATAAATAAATAGATAGATAGATAGATAGATAGATAGATTTATCAAAAAAATAAAAAAGAAAGTTCCAGTAATATAGACTGAAAAATATCAGTTATCTGTCATTTGGGAAATCACAAGTGGCCTTGCCATGCACAGTTCTGGGCAGAAGTAGCTGCAAAGCCGTGGGGCAGAAGTTTTAGCAGGAAACAGGAGACAAGGAAGTGGGATTGTCAGACATGGACGACCGTTCCAAGAAGCTTGGCTGTGCCGAAAAGGACAGAGTGAGTGCTAGAAGATGTCAGTGGAAAGCAAGTTTTCAACTTGGCCAAGACCGGAATCTTGCCACTGGCCATTAGGAAAGAGCCATTGGTTAGTCAAGGGGGAAACTACTGAATCAAGATGTCGGGAAGAATGGAACCCAGGGCATCTGTGGGGTCAGCCTCAGGAGGAGCAAGAAGGTGGGTATGAATACAGATAAATTTGTAGTTGAGGGGTTGGGAAGTGGGAAAATTTATGTTTAATAGCTTCAATTTTCTCTAGGAAGTAGGGGTCAAAGTCATTTGCTTGGAAATAGTTGGGGAGGGATCTTGGAGATTTATTTTTTAAATTTTCATGTACTTTCACAAAAGATAAAAACTCCTATCTATATGTAGAATATATAATATACCTAGATTTTTAAAATTATGTATCATAAACTTTGTTCCTTATGAAATAACCCATTTCCAAACACTGACCAGGAAAGATTACTATTAAGAATACCCAAAGATGAATTCCTACCCAGTATCCTTATTTTCAAACTTAATTTTCCTCCAACGCTTCCTCCTTGTTTCACTTATAACTAAAATTAGTTGTTTCTATTTTGATAATTTCTCATTGTATCTCTCTTCTGCTTGTTAAGTTAATCATTGGGGTGTTTGTTCTTGCTGTTTCCCATGTGTTGAAGTGTTTCTACTCTCTCCATTCTCACCATTCCCATCTCATTCAAATTAATTCTTTTCAAGCAAGATTTCTGAATGCCAAACCTCTCCTTGGTAGTCTCAGTCACATGAAGACAGCCTTTATGTTTTTGAGTTATAAATATAATACATTCTTATATAGAAATGTAAACCATATAAAGGAGGAAGTAAAGTATCAGTTCCCAGTTTTGTGTGTGTGGGTGTGTATGTTTGTGTTGCTTTCTGTGACCCTTTACATAAAGTCCCAGTCAAAGTAGGTTGGAAAAAGGCAATTTGTCTCCTAATCCTGGATGAGAAGCCTGGAGGGGATGGCCTGTTTTATGTCACTGCCATGTCACTCTGCACGGTGTGTGTCAACAGTTTCTCTTTCATGAGCTGGTCCTTGTGTCATCCAAACAGCATAAAACCTACCTGGCTCTCTTGGTTTTTCACTATAGATTATTGGGGGTGGAAGTTTCTTAAATTATAAATTGTTGAAGAATATGATTCCAGAAGTTTGATGGAGTCCCGTTCCCCCTTGGCAGATTTGGGCTTTGAGTCCTGACATATCTGGTCCATTTGCCCAGCTCTCTGATGGTGAGTTGGGGTCCACCTCAGCCTCTCAGTTACTAGCAGACAGAGACCTGGTGGGGAGTGAGATGGACCCACCTGAGGACCTGAACCTGGTGTGTTCTCCCCACGGAGGCGGGAAGCAGAGGAGGGCAGGGTTGCCCTAATACTATGGCCTAAGGAGTCTGTGCTCTGACCAATAGGACCAGCCACTCCTCCCCAGAGAGAGAAGTGGTAAGAGATGGGTGAGAGGCACTGTGTTACCCCTTCATGGGGAGGAGAGCTGACTTCTCTGCCGTGAGTAGTAGGAAGGATGAGCGGGACACACAAAGCTGAGGATCAGAAAGATGAAGGCCATCATTCGTGACCACACACTAGTGGATGGTAGAGTCTGAATACAAACCCAGATTGGTGTGACTTAAAACCTTAGCCTTTGTGGGAATGGATCTCACTTCCACGATGCTTCCTTCATTGTGAAGACTCACTGGAATGTAATACACTCCTAGTGATGAGGGGGTGTGGGTCAGCTTTCTCTTATGTGTGTAGATGGCCAGGAATTTGATTGTGGATTCATAGACTAAAAAGAGGCAGAGGAGAGCCTGGAAAGTAGCCCCAGACTCAGAAGCAACCCCAAGCTTAAGAGGAGATGGGCCTGTGAGATTGTTTCCCAGTTCTCCATCCTTCACTTTCTACCCTCACTCACTCTGAGATGCCTTGATGTGATGTGACAGCTCATTTCATGGGTCCCAGTAATAATTAATATGGAAAAAATCAATTGACTTGAAAAATTGGGAAACTGGCCTATACCGTATATTATTATTTAGGAACGATGTAGAAACAAAGCTAAAAATGCCTGCCTGGGAAGAAAATTGGTCTCTCTTGTCTAGTAGCTGGAGTTCTGCAGCTCTTGAATGAAGGGGGGGGGGTGGGTCTTACTTATTATCACATGTACTTAAAGAAAAATAATTTGATCAGTGGCCGTTCTAAGTGGTTTTTGTGTATCTTTCAGATGTCGCCCATTTAATGTGGTTTGAAAGACTCTATGTTTGGCTTCAGTGTTTTGAAAAATACATCTTGTACCCAGCAATCATTTTGAATGCCCTTACTACGGATGCATTTTCAATAAGCAATTACCGGAGACTTGGTACCCAGTAAGTGGATAACCGTTTATTTTCATCATGATTTGGATCACCACGTTTTCAAAATCTAGTGGGTTTTCTCTGAACGGGCTGCAGCAGAAGCCAACTTCTGTCTACTAATGATGGGCCACGTAACAGTAAGCCATGGTGGTCTTTGGCTCAAACTCGCTGGAGCTAGATGGTTATTGTAGAGGGACTGGGGTGCAAACAAAGTTAGATCTGCTTGGAGTGATCTTATGAATAAACGTCAGTAGATTTGAAAATCGTCCTGTGAAAGCTTAGTCAGGAGCCTTAAGAAGATGACGGAAGTGCAGTGTGATTCCAGGGTTCCTGGCATTCCAACCGTCGTGCTTAGAGCTTTATTATGAAGTGCTTCTAGCACTTCATGTAGCAAAGACTCGTGCATTTTGTGTTTGAGGGAGGGAGAACTTAATCACTGTTACTGCTCTCTTTGCATTTCTGAGGAAAAGCCTCATAATTTAAAAAAATGGACCACAGAGAGACTTCATGTCATCAAGATGCCCGTTTTTGCAAAGCATTAACAGCGTATAGCTGAGTTAGTGGTTTCATATTTTAAAAGGAACTCTGAAATTACAAACGGAAACCTACTTGATAATTTGTGGATGTGTTGTTCTGACAAAAGGTTGACATTTCTGTTCAAATAAGTTAATAAAGGCGGATGATGTGAAAGAGATTCCTTCCCAGATTTGCATATGAGTCACTTTGCTTAAACGTTATGTGCCCAAGTCAATCCTGATTCATAATCCCAAGCATGCCTACTCTTCCTTTTGGGCTGTGATGAGGACAAAGTAATTAATATTTGCCCAAGATTGAGCAAACTCAGGTAAAAGGCACGCGAATTCTCGGTTGGACCTTGAGTAGATTCATAGTCACACGAAGCAGACACTAAACGAAATGACCCTATAACCTTCCTGTCTTTATCAGACTCTGCCTTCCTTCCAGTCTAGAACTGTTTCAGTCAGACCAGGGCAAGAAGTCCATGCCCTTTGGTATTTAAAATCCTAGACTTCAGATCCAGGGATGAAAATTAGTCTCACTGGATAAAGAAAGCAGGTGATGAGATTACAGACGTCTTGTATAGTTTGAGTAGGGCCCCATCCATGAGCTAACCCTACCTCTAGAACATTGAGTGTTTTTCTAGTAAGCAGGTGTTTCCAGTGTGGTACCATCTTGGCTGACCCCATGACGACATTCTGAAACAAGGCAGATCCCCAATTTTCAGAACAAGGACTCACAGTCAGAACCAAAGCAGTCACACATGTACCAGTGCTGCCCTGGGAGAGCGAGCTAAAGGATTGAAAGTCCTCGCTTCCTAACATTAGGACTAGGACTTCAAGCTAAGCCTGCCAGTTGAAGCCAAGCAGCTCTGGCTGTTGGCAGAGAATGGATGCATGGGTTGGGAATCACGCAGAGTCAGATAAACAGTTCAGAGAGAGTCTACTTTGAAGTAAGATTAATCTCTATCCCCTGTCATTTTTTCCCAGACACTGAAGTCAGAAAGTAGCACCTTAACCATGTACCTCCAAATTATCTTAATTTGATGATACGAACAGAATTCTTTTTCTTGGAGCCCAAAGTTGATAACTCCTTTATATTCTTGAGGCATCCATCTCACAACTTAAAAAAAATCTTTCAAGATTTCAAGCACCCCACTAGACCAGCTGTTCTCAGACAGGATGGCAGGAGGCCATATGTCAGCATCACCTAGAGACCTGTTTAAAACTGTGTAAGCCTAGCCCACACCCTGCCCTTATTGAGAACCATGGTACCAGATAGTGAACTCTTCAGTGACAGGCACTGTTTCTTATTCAGCTTTCGGGACCATCGGTCCAGTAAGTGGTAGAAGGATGGATGGATGGATGGATGGATGGATGGATGGATGGATGGATGATTGAGTGGGAGGCTGGTAAATGATGAGTGGGTGTATCATGATAACTGGTTAGGTATTTATATTTCCCAGCCTGATCTAAAAGGATGCTGTGCACCTGTCCCAGGCCATTGTTCCCGGATTGCTACCTAATCCTTTATAAGACCTTTAGCTAAGCCTACAACAATCTATGAATCATTGAATGTAACCATTACCGTTGCAATGTTATAAAAGCCATAAACGTCACTCCTTAAGATCTCTCTTAGTCTTCACCAGTCATCATTCATTAACATAAAATGAATGCTGTCCATTTTAGTCATAGTCACGGAAAACAAAGTTTAGAGTTGAGCCTCATCTAGATTTGGCCTGAATAACCCGGAAAGTCACTGATCTCCTTTGAAAACCAGAATATCCCTAGTCTTGGGACACCTTATCATTGGGATCCCCCCAAGGGCTCTGGCTATGCCACAGGAATTCTTGTACCCTAGGCTGTTGTCAAAGGTGAGTGGACCTGAAGTCATGTTTTCATACTGATTTTTCAGCACGGGCATTAGTTGTCCAGTGGAAAAGGAAAGGGTCATGGAGCAGTGCTCAGCCTCACTGCAGGAACAGAGGTTGCTAAAGGTCTTACCACTCTCCCCAAACCTGCATGTAATCAAGGGCTAGTTTTTCTCAGAAGCCAAATCTAAGCCCATCACACAGGGCTTTGACCAAACCTCGTCAGATGCATCCTGGGACAGGGTGGAATCAACTGCAACACTAGGTCTGAAGGCACATAAATATCAGATTGGGGCTTCCCTGGTGGCGCAGTGGTTGAGAATCCGCCTGCCAATGCAGGGGACACGGGTTCGAGCCCTGGTCTGGGAGGATCCCGCATGCCGCGGAGCAACTAGGCCCGTGAGCCACAATTACTGAGCCTGCGCGTCTGGAGCCTGTGCTCCGCAACAAGAGAGGCCGCGATGGTGAGAGGCCCGCGCACCGCGATGAAGAGTGGCCCCCGCTTGCCGCAACTAGAGAAAGCCCTCGCACAGAAACGAGAACCCAACACACCCAAAGATAAATAAATAAATAAATAAATTTATTTAAAAAAAAAAATCAGATTGAGGCCAATGGAATTGCTAACATTAGATCTTCTTGATGACAAAAATGACAGTTTTGTATTCGATAGATGCCAAGACTTGGGAAACACGTTTTGAATGCCCCAGTCCTGAGACAGGATATTATTAATGCTGATAAGGGTCTAGAGCTCAGGATCCCTCTAGGATTAGGGAAATTCAGGCCTGCCTCCTCACCCCCATTTTCTATACTTAGAGAAAGAAAACCTCTCTTTGTGATAAACAGCAAAATCCTACTGTATAGCACAGGGAACTGTATTCACTATCCTGTGATAAACCACAAAGGAAAAGAATGTGAAAAAGAATACATATATGTATAACTGAATCACTTTGCTGTACAGCAGAAACTAACACAACATTGTAAATCAACTGTACTTCAATAAAATTAAAAAGAAAAAAGGAAACCTCTCTTTCAAGTGCAACTGTTCCCTGGAAAGTATTGCCACTTTTGTCTTTCTTTTTTGAGTTCCCAAATAGGATGTTCTAATTGAGGGGATTCTGGCTAAAATGTGCAAGGCCTTCCTTCAGAAAGAGCCCCTCAAGGCGGCAGTGGCTTGCTCTGTCCAGCTGTTCTGAGCACTGATCAGTTGCCTTCCCATCTCAAGGCGGCTAGATTATTGGCCTCACTGTCTGCTGGAATCGCACACGTGGCACATGCTTCTGACACGTGTTAATAACCCGACTCCCTAGACAGGAGCATTCAGGAGTTCAGTCCTCACAGCAAAGTCCTGCTGTTTCTCTGCCGGGCTGCCTCCGTCGTGCTCCTTAACTCAAAAGGCCTATGTCATGGGGGCCCGTGTCATGTTGATGATGTAATTTTCAGTGGGAAAAAAGGGAGATCAGAAAGCTTATGTTTACAAAGACAACAAATACGGTGGAAAACATTGGAAGTGAATGTGTAAAGTAAAAATGGCATTATTGAGATAGTGGGATTTTTTTTCCTCTTTTCAGAATTCAACATTAGCTATTGCTACGTCATTGATTCGGTGAGATTCTTTTGTCATAGAAAGGCTTACACTGAGCAGTTGCTGACAGGGACAGCCTGCTGTGTTGTCTCACTTGCCACCAAGCTCCCCGTGGAACCTGGCCGTGCAGTAGTCCTTCAGATAAGCTCCAAGGGGGCTCTGTGTCCTGTATTGCAGAGTTCCGGGGATGACGGTTCGTAAAGCTGACTCTAGTGGCAGAGTCTGTGTTGGCGAGTCCCTTGGGATGGAGTTTCACTCCCTGCTCCTCCCTGTGTGAACTTTAGACTCAAACCTGAGACGCAGTTTCCTCCTCTGTACAACGAGGACAATAAAAGGCCCACCATCCTGGCTTTTTGTAAAGCGCGTAACGCACAGTAAACGCGCAAGAAACGCGAGCCATTGTCACTCCCCTGGTAAGGTACGGGCTGTCAAGTGATCACTTCCTTTCTGTCCTTTTCAACAGCTGGGACATCTTCCTGATGGTCATCGCGGGCATGAAGCTGCTGCGGGCCTCTTTCTGTAACCCAGTTCACCAGTTTACCCACCTGGGCTTCACCGTGATCTTTTTCCATTTCGACTACAAAGACATTTCAGAGAGTTTCTTACTGGATTTCTTCATGGTGTCCATTTTATTCAGCAAGGCAAGTAAATCAGCTCTTTTCTTCCTTTCAATATGTAAAAGGTGCATTTCTCATCAAATGCTTTAAGAGTTTGAAACATTTTCTTTTAAAAACAATGAAGGCATGAATTTACATTGAATTACGTATGCGTGTCACGCTTCTGCTGCCACATGAGGAACATTCCCCATGGAATAGAAATATGCCATGTTATTTGCCAAAAATCACTAATTAAGATGAATTAGCCATTTGTGTTGCTTGAAATTTTATGACCTTTGTCTCTGTTAACAATCTCATTATGGAACTTTCTAGATCTCAAATGCTCTAAATTAAAGATTAGCCACCAGACTAATTTTTTTTTTTTTTTAACTTAGCATTTTGCCCCTTGAGGTAAAGTTTGAGATGTGGGACCCGAGGGCCAGGTCCTTTGGAGTATTTTCTTTCCCTTGGCTTGTCTCAGGTCAAGATTTCATCAGTTGTAAATTCATCCATGGGTAGCGAGAAACCCTAATCACAATTCAGGCAAATATATGGGAATGCTATCTAACGTTTAACATAAGGGAGATAAAGTCCTTGGGATACTGGTCTGAGTGTACGTGTTCTGAGCACCGTGACAAAGCTGGGGTGTGTAAACAGAAATTGGAAAAAGAATTTGGGAAGCTCCTTCCTCATGCGCTCCGTTGAATACAGCAGCCATGGGTTTTCTGCCCTCGGATTGACTTAACCGTTCCCCCTTTTGGTTAATAATTTTTAAATTCTAAGGTTTTTTTTTTTTTTTTTTTCCTGAACTTCATTTTTTCACCCCTATTGATCATTTCTGTGAATTCCTCTCTTTATTACCTGTCCTTCACCTGGCTTCCTCTTTACTTGTTTTAAGTGACAAAAATTCAAATATTATAATTGTCATATACTTCAGCAGCCCTCCCCTGTTTTCCCATCTTAGGCCAAGCTCTGGCTTTGGTCTTTTACCCACAAAGATTTGTTTTCTGTTTGTCTGAGTTCTGTTTGGTCGTGATAAGTTTAACCCATTTTTCTGGTGATTCAGATCACAGGCTTCCATAATCTGTTTTCCTTCATTATGTCTAAATGTCCGTGATCTCACATAATAAATGTAAAATTGTCTCCTATGATCTTGAAAGCATTGATGAAGTTATAAATTATTTTACTACTCACAGTGGTAAAAGCTTATTATCAGGTGCAAAATGGACTGGAACAGATTGAATTCCTAACTCTGGCATTATTTACATGTTGACCTGGTAACATTTATATTCCTTTCTGAAACGTTGTCTCTTGTAAAACTGAAAATAATGATGCCAGTCTCACTTAGGCGTCAAGAGGATTGATCAACGTAAGTAGGAAAGAAGTTTTTAAGTAGCGTGTGCTTTCCAAATATGAGGCAGGACCTTTAAAGCCATTTTAAGTAGAAAAAGAGAAGTTACACCCTGTTTAGGACGTGAAGGAGTGCGGCGGCTTCTCTACAGTGAACCGTCCGTGTCAGTAGCGTCCTGTGTACGTGAAAAGTGCCAGGTGAACAAAGCAGAGCGGAGAGGGGTGAATGAAGTGAGTCTTCTAAGTGATTCCACATTGCAATAGAAACAGGATTTTCATGTGCTGGGGGGCAGGCAGCCTCCCCACTGAGCCGCCTGCCGGTCAGCTGGGAGCCAGCCACTGCTGAGACGTCTGGTAGGTGCAGTGTCCAGATCAAGAGGCTTGCTGGACGCAGAGGAAGGATTTATGCAGAGCTGTTGTTCATTCTTCATGGCCACGAGGGCACTTTGTACCATCCTGAGTGTAAGGAGTAGGGTGGGACCCAATGGGACATAATCCGAAACTAAATCCGTAAAAACTCAGTGCTACAGGCATTTGAGTTTCACTTGCCATCATCTTTTAAAAAATTTTATTTATTTATTTATTATTCTTTTTTTTGGCTGTGTTGGGTCTTCGTTTCTGTGCGAGGGCTTTCTCTAGTTGCGGACAAGCGGGGGCCACTCTTCATCGCGGTGCGCGGGCCTCTCACTATCGCGGCCTCTCTTGTTGCGGAGCACAGGCTCCAGACGCGCAGGCTCAGTAGTTGTGGCTCACGGGCCTAGTTGCTCCGTGGCATGTGGGATCTTCCCAGACCAGGCCTCGAACCCGTGGTCCCCTGCATTGGCAGGCAGATTCTCAACCACTGCGCCACCAGGGAAGCCCGCCATCATCTTTTTGAAGCACCAGTGAAAACACTAAAAATTTCAGGCAGAACCAGCGTGACAGTGTTCCTTTTTCCCCTAATTGAGAGAGCATTAGCACGTGTCATTTAAATAGTCGGCTTTTAGGCTGGGAAAAATAGCTGAGTCTAAAAGAAAACAACAACAACAACAACAAGTGAGACAAAAGCTAAAAAAAATCAGCATACTGTATAGCAAGTCAGTCCTGACACATCCCTGACTCCGTCTGTGCCTGCTCACTCTTCATCTTGACAGAGCTGGTAGCAGGGCATTTTCTGGAATGAGAAACCAGATCTGATTCCGACAAAAAAATACAGTTAAAGAAAGAGACAGCATTTGAGGTCTTCCGGGAAAGAAAAGCCAGTAGAAATTAATGACAGAAAATGGTGGCCATGAGGAAGGTGACAGTTAATGTTTCTTGTAAAGATCCTGCCTGCTTACCCCCACTGCTGCTTCCTGTTCATTCTCCTCATTTTAAGACATCTTTTAAAAAATTGTCTCTATTAACATATTTCCTAGAGGCTTTCTAGACCTCCAATATTTTTAACATCTTTATTGGAGTATAATGCTTTACAATGGTGTGTCAGTTTCTGCTATATAACAAAGTGAATCAGTTATACATATACATACATCCCCATATCTCTTCCCTCTTGCGTCTCCCTCCCACCCTCCCTATCCCACCCCTCTACGCGGTCACAAAGCACCGAGCTGATCTCCCTGTGCTATGTGGCTGCTTCCCACTAGCTATCTATTTACATTTGTAGTGTATATATTTCCATGCCACTCTCTCACTTCGTCCCAGCTTACCCTTCTCCCTCCCCGTGTCGTCAAGTCCAATCTCTATGTCTGCGTCTTTATTCCTGTTCTGCCCCTAGGTTCTCAGAACCATTTTTTTTTTTAGATTCCATATATATGTGTTAGCATAGGGTATTTGTTTTTCTCTTTCTGACTTACTTCACTCTGTATGACAGACTCTACGTCCATCCACCTCACTACAAATAACTCAATTTCGTTTCTTTTTATGGCTGAGTAATATTCCATTGTATATATGTGCCACATCTTCTTTATCCATTCATCTGTCGATGGACACTTAGGTTGCTTCCATGTGCTGGATATTGTAAATAGAGCTGCAGTGAACATTGTGGTACATGACTCTTTTTGAATTATGGTTTTCTCAGGGTATATGCCCAGTAGTGGGATTGCTGGGTCGTACGGTAGTTCTATTTTTAGTTTTTTAAGGAACCTCCATACTGTTCTCCATAGTGGCTGTATCAATTTCCATTCCCACCAACAGTGCAAGAGGGTTCCTTTTTCTCCACACCCTCTACAGCATGTATTGTTTGTAGATTTTTCGATGATGTCCATTCTGACTGGAGTGAGGTGATACCTCATTGTAGTTTTGATTTGCATTTCCCTAATGATTAGTCATGTTGAGCATCCTTTCATATGTTTGTTGAAAATCTGTATATCTTCTTTGGAGAAATGTCTCTTTAGATCTCCTGCCCATTTTTGGATTGGGTTGTTTGCTTTTTGGATATTGAGCTGCATGAGCTACTTGTATATTTTGGAGTTTAATCCTTTGTCAGTTGCTTCATTTGCAAATATTTTCTCCCATTCTGTGGGTTGTCTTTTTGTTTATGGTTTCCATTGCTGTGCAAAAGCTTTTAAGTTTCATTAGGTCTCATTTGTTTATTTTTATTTTCATTACTCTAGGAGGTGGATCAAAAAAGATCTTGCTGTGATTTGTGTCAGTGTTTTGCCTATGTTTTCCTCTAAGAGATTTATAGTATTAGCCATACATTTAGGTCTTTAATCCATTTTGAGTTTATTTTTGTGTATGGTATTAGGGATTGTTCTAATTTCATTCTTTTACATGTAACTGTCCAGTTTTCTCAGCACCACTTATTGAAGAGGCTGTCTTTTCTCCATTGTATATTCTTGTCTCCTTTATCAAAAATAAGTTGACCATATGTGCATGGGTTTATCTGTGGGCTTTCTATCCTGTTCCGTTGATCTATGTTTCTGTTTTTGTGCCAGTACCATACTGTCTTGATTACTGTAGCTTTGTAGTATAGTCTGAAGTCTGGGAGCCTGATTCCTCCAGCTCTGTTTTTCTTTCTCAAGATTGTTTTGGCTACTGGGGTCTTTTGTGTTTCCCTACAAACTGTGAAATTTTTTGTTCTAATTCTGTGAAAAATGCCATTGGTAGTTTGATAGGGATTGCATTCAATCTGTAGATTGCTTTGGGTAGTGTAGTCATTTTCACAATGTTGAATCTTCCAACCCAAGAACATGGTATATCTCTCCATCTGTTTGTATCATCTTTAATTTCTTTCATCAGTGTCTTACAGTTTTCTGCATACAGGTCTTTTGTCTCCCTAGGTAGGTTTATTCCTAGGTATTTTATTCTTTTTGTTGCAATGGTAAATGGAAGTGTTTCCTTAATTTCTCTTTCAGATTTTTCATCATTAGTGTATAGGAATGCAAGAGATTTCTGTGCATTAATTTTGTATCCTGCTACTTTACCAAATTCATTGATTAGCGCTAGTAGTTTTCTGGTAGCATTTTTAGGATTCTCTATGCATAGTGTCACGTCATCTGCAAACAGTGACAGCTTTACTTCTTCTTTTCTGATTTGGATTCCTTTCATTTCTTTTTCTTCTCTGATTGCTGTGGCTAAAACTTCCAAAACTATGTTGAATAATAGTGGTGAGAGTGGACAACCTTGTCTTGTTCCTGATCTTACAGGAAATGGTTTCAGTTTTTCACCATTGAGAACAATGTTGGCTGTGGGCTTGTCATATATGGCCTTTATTATGTTGAGGTAAGTTCCCTCTATGCCCACTTTCTGGAGGGTTTTTATCATAAATGGGTGTTGTTGAATTTTGTCAAAAGGTTTTTCTGCATCTATTGAGATGATCATATGGTCTTTCTCCTTCAATTTGTTAATATGGTGTATCACATTGATTGATTTGCGTAGAAACCTCCAATATTGTTTGTGAGGGAATACTGCTCTTTAGGGGTGTTCATTGCATGATATGAAATTTTGTTTGTTCAGTAGATTCATCAGAGTCCTGCTTTTGACATGTCCTCTCATTTATCGTTGCCAAATCCCTAAGCTCTTCCCCAGCCTGCCCCTATTCTGCTAAATAGCAAAACCATTGTTATCCTGGCAGCCCACCTACAGAAGGGCTGAAGATGAATGCAGAGACCTTGGAAGGCTCCAGCTTCCTTGGGAGAAAGGAGCTGCATGAATAGTGGACTCATTATTATTGCTATGTCAGTTGCCCCTAATCGTTCAGGCTTTATGGGTGGAAAGAAAGACAGGATGAGATTACAGAGAGATGATCTGCGGAGTGAGATCAAAGCACCAAGGTCCAGAAGATGAAATAGATGGCTTCCAGAGGGCCTGCCTGTGTGTTATTCTCTCCCTCCCCGAATCCGTGAATCCCCCCTGAGGTCTGGAAGATGAATGTTGGCTGGTCTCCTCAGTCTGCCAGATCTAGTGAAAAATGGGACGTCATGAGTTCTGGGCCAGAGCACAATAGGAAGGATTTAGTGCAGCCCATGCATTGACACAAAGGGTGGGACATTCTAGTGGCAAGGCTGAGGGCTGAGGGGAGGCAGAGGGAAAGAAGCATCCCTGCAGATCCCATCCTGAGACACGTGATGCTCCAACTACACACCCCATGCGACTCAGCACCTTTAAGGAGTCAGGCCCCATCGTCCTCCCTCCCTCAGCCTCTCAATCCTTTCCTCTCTCTCTTCTGCCCCATTGTTACGGACCAGGGTTCTTGGCCTCCTTAGTCAATAGAAATTGATCGGAGGCCGGACAGAAATTCAGGCAAGGCTTTACTGGGGCCTCTGCTACAGCAGGGAGGAGCGAGAACAAACAACAGGTTCCCTTGCTTGTTCACTCCCTCAGGGGGGGTGGGGTGAGTGTTCCTTACCTGGGGTGAGGGTAGGGGCAGGTCCCAGGGCTCGGGCAGGAGGGGTGGCTTAGGTGATTTGCCCACCCCTTTGGTGGTGTTGTGTGCAGGGATCCGCAGCAGTACCTTGATTTTGCTCCCAGCTCTTCAGAAGTGGCAGTTGGGCTTTTTGTCTCTTCATGTCTGTTGTACAGAATTTGCCCCAACTGCCTGTGCACGCAGTTATTTTTTAGTCTCTTATAGTTTCTTTGTATTTGTTGCTCGAGGGGATGTTTGTCCAGGTGCAAACCTGCAGCAAAGGGTCAGGTCCTAGCGTCACCATCAGTCATTCTTCTCTTTTAAGAACCCAACTATGTAATGAACTTGTAACATTTCTGATATGCCTGGGTCTTTGGGGGACAGTAAGACATGCTCCAAGTAAGAATATGTGGTCGTGACAGAACCAAGGTGACAAAGGTTTCACGCTCTCCCACTGGTCCTGAAAAAGTTCTCAGAAAACCATCTTGTCTTGAAATTTTTAGTAATTTTTAGTTGGAGAGAAGCAGGACTTGAAATAATCCTGCCAGAGGATCATTCTGCCAGCATTTCCAGAATGTGTTACCTGTGAAATTCTGCAGGCATTAGTTCAACGTGGGAGCTAGCACTTTTACCATTTATGAAATTAAAATTAATGGGTGAGGTGGTTTTTACATAAAGCTGTGTGAATGATGGCCCCAGAGCCACGATGAGAAGGGACGAATCTAGGAGGTGTTTAGGAGGCAGAGCTGATAACATTTAGTGACTGTGAGGGTGCTGGGGGAAGTGGAGAATAGGAGGCAGAGCCACGTCTGGGAGAGCTCACGTCGTGTCCTCCAGTGACTCGGTGGTGTCATTATGAGGGCCAGGAAAAAAGACATTTTGGGGAAAAAATGTTGGTTTTAGATGTGTTGAATTGTGGAATGAGACTGGACAGGGACCAACGTAAAGACCTAGGGACAGGATGTTTTCCCATTTAAATATTTTACTTACCTAAGTGCTATAAATGTAGGATCAGTTTAATAAAGTTAGAAACACAATGGAAAATACAGAGAAAGTCCATCTTTATACACACCCCTCACTCCTTAACCCCTTTCTCTCCCTAATGATAACCGTTGTAACTATTACAGAATAATTCCTTCTACTCTGTTTTCCTATGTATTCACACCACACTCACACACACACACACACCCCATACACACACAAAACGTAAAATATTAATAGGTCATTCTTTACACATGTTTACTTCCTTTTTTGCTCAAAAATATGTCTTAGAGAACTTCCACGACAGTACGTGTAATATTGCCTCTTCCTTTTGATACCTGCATAGTATTCCATAGCAATAATTTGACTAGCCATTCCACTACTGATAGACATTTAGTTTGTTTCCAATTTTTTTTCCTGTGGTAGCTGGGATTTCTGTGTTCACAAACTCCAGAAACCCAAATGAAACTGGCTTAATGAAAAAGGGGGATTTAATGGTTCACGTAACTGATGGGACGATTCAGAGGCTTAAACGATGGCATCAAAATTCTGTGTTTATTTCTCCTTCTCTCCCTGCTGGCTTCATTCTTAGATTGGTTCTGTATGTATAGACTCCCTTCAGCTAATAATCCCAGAAAGAAGAGAAAGTATCTTTCCTGATGGTTTTAGCCGAAGCCCTGGGGAGCATCTCATTGACTCCTTTTGTGTCATGTGTCCATTGAGGAACTAGGCAAGAGGGACGCAAGCCCTCTAGTCAATGAGGCCTGGCTCTTGTCTAACCACCTATAGGGACAGCGGGTCAGAGAGGGAAGAAAGGGAGGGCAGACCATAAGTGGTCAGACGCTGGTGAACATGAGTGTTTCAGGAACACAGCTTCCTGTGATAGGAATTTTTGGGTGGACAAGATTGTAACGATAGGGTCTCCATAGCGAATCCTTCCAAAAGACATGCAGCTTCCAACAAGATGGCCAGCATTTAAGACCCAGGTAGAGGAGGAGAAAAGTGACTCATGAGACAAGGTAAGTACAGTAAAATAGGAAGAAAGAAAAGAAATGGCTTCAAGAAGGAGGGTATGTGGTCAACAATATCAGCAGCTTCACAGAGGTCAAAGTGCCCTTGGTAGAGTGGGCCCTCCGTGTCTGTTTGTAAATGACCAAGTATATTCATTGACCACAGGTCAGTGTATTTAAATGTGGGTATTTGGGGGAGCTTTATAGTAGCTATTCAGTGGAGCTGTATTTAAGGGAAAATTCTGTAGTCACAACCACTTTCAGGCTGTTAATGTTTTATCAGCTTAGAAGAGGTGAATGGCTTTAGACATGCCATTCTCGTTATGTTTAAAAGGTTTAGTCCACTGCCCTTGCCAGGAATAACACATGCCCATATATGTGTGATGTGAAGGGCCACAGTACAATGTTTACTTAATGCCACCATCTCTAGGTTTGAAATGCAGGGCTTGACACTTAATACAAGAATTGAGTTCTTAGGCATCTCCAGCCAGGAAATTATGGACAGCAGAAGTTATTTTCTATGGGGCCATTCACCTTCGCATGGCTTCCCTCTGCCCCCTCTGAGTTTTCGGAGGGTGACATCTGCGCCGCACCTCCTCCACAGGGTCGTGATGTGGGCTAGTTCCTATCCTGATATTAAGTGGTGGATGTAACATCTCTCCATTATCTTTCTGGTTCAGTAATGTTGCAGAGGCTCCATTCTCCATTTTAAATTTATTTGTAGGTCCCTTTCCCTCACTGAGTTGAAGAATGGACTTATCAAGTTTATTGACCTTTTTCATAATTCTGGAATTTTCAGTAAGGTTGTCTCACAGTTTTCTCTCTACTAGATAAAACTCACTCCCTCACTCCATCAGTTCTTTCAAGGCTTTGCTCAGATTTGACCTTCTCAGTCAGCCCTACCCTGACCACCCAGTTTTCATATTGCAACCTGCCCCTTCTCTGCCCTCCACCCAGCTTCCCCATCTTTTCACATTGCGCTGTATTACCTTTCTGCTGTGCCGTCATCACCTTCTAACACACTCTCTCCTTGACTTGTTTTTTTTCATTTGATTGTCTCTCCCACCAGATTGTGAGTTCCATGAGGACAGAGATCTTTGTCTGTTTACTGATATGTCCCTAATTTCCAGAACACCGTAGGAAAACAATAAGCCTCTGTGGAATGTTCACTGGTGCTGTTTTGCATGGACAGGTTAGAAACTTACCCGAAGTCACTCACTCACAGAGCCATACTTGAACTTGATCCTATTCCCAGTCTGCCCAAGCCCAGGTGTAAAAAACTGGCCTGCAGAAGGTTCACAAAACCACTGCAGGAACCTAGCACACCTTCCAGGCTCTCAGGGACCCATGTTCACTTGTAGTTGCCACCAGGATGGTGCAGGAGAAAAATTTCACAGGCTCTGCACTCTGTCCAGAAACGAAGAACACATTCCAGTGTGTCTGTGTTCCCGAGAAGATTGGAAACTCCTCGAATGGTGGGACCACGGGTGTGCTTATTTATTGCCCACCTGCTGCAACATCCAACAAAATGCAGGGTCCTGGTTAGGGTTAGGGTTAGGATTGGGTCACCCTAATTCCATTCATATTAATTAAATTCAGTTGAAAGATGGAAAAACTGGCTTGTGAGAAATGAAGTCTGAGCTTGGATGTGGTGGTTGGATGATGTTTTATTATCCTAGAGAGATGATGGTTCACAGCAGGGACAGGGGAGCCCATGGGGGAAGGGGTGGTTTTAGATTGAGCATACGGGTCACTTGGCGTTCCCTCCTTGGGCTTTCCATGGTGTGTGTTTTGATTTTCTTGGCTTCTCATAAATCTTGTTTGGCTGCCTCACTGCTGCCTGCTGCCCCGTTCACAGTGGAGGACTTAACACATGGCCAGCAGAGCTGGCTCTTCCGCTGTGAGTGTGTTGCTCTGTGCTCTGTAATCAGCCGAGCCCCTTTTGCAAAACTCAGAGGGGAAAACACAATCTGCTTCTAGCTGCAGGTCTACCCCAGTGGTGACAAGCTGATGTCATCCAATTAGCCAGCTCACGGTGTGTAGCCACCGCTGTGACGCCACTTTTAACTGTGTCGTGTAACAGCTGAGAAGTGCCTGAACAGCCCCAAGCATCCTTTAGTCAAGATTTATAGCCTAACTCATCAACTTCCTTGTCTTCCACTCCCCAGGACAACACCCACATACCAGGGCCATGGGTTTCCCTTAACTCAAACCATGCTAGTTACTGTAATTCATCTCCTGGGAAGGGACGGAGGCCTGAAGTGAATGCTAGCAGCTTCTCTGCATCTCAGCCTTCAAAGTAAGGATCTGTTTTTCCTTCCCATTTAGGACATCAAGGCTGGTATGCAAGAGTTATATCTTTTTTTTTTTTCTTCATGTTTCCTTTTTTCTCATGCCAAAGTATAGAATAATAAATACATGGATTTAGTCATGTTGTTCAAACAGCAGCATAGTCCTGTGTGTCCCTGCTAATATGTCAAAGAAGTTTTTATGGGCTCTCATTTTTTAAAAAGTCTACAGCTTTCGCTGTAGAATCGAAGGGCCACTGCTGATGAATCTTCAGAGAAGAGGGCAGTGGTGTGTGTTTGAGGCACACAAATCTACATGAGTGGCTTCAGGGAATTTAGTAGAAGTGATAAATCTAGACCCCCCTTCACTGAAAGAATTTGAAAACCTTCCTTTCTCAGCAATGAGGAAGCCCTCCTTAAAGGGCTTCCTGAAGACAGAGCTCGACTTGGTTACAAGCCAGGGCGACATCTTCCTGACAAGGCTAACAACTGGCGTTGCTCTCCTTTACTGACTGGAGGCTTCCGGTTCTACAGGATTTACAGACATGAACCTGGAGATTCCAAACAGTGTCCTTTACCGGGGGTTCATATTTCAGACAAGATCTTCGAGGTCATAGACTTTCTCATTCCTTCTTTCCTTTTGCTACCAGTTGTGGAAGTACTCTGAGTGGACCAAACCATGGTGCTTCTGCCTCAGTTGCAGAAAGGCGGTCAGCGACACTGAGATGGTTACTATCTTAAAATATCCATCGAGAGAAAAAGGGGAAATACCACCTTTGTCAGGAAAATCAGTGGCAGTTGCAAAGATCTGGCATGTAAATGAGAATCAGGAAGTAGCAAGAAAAATTCCCTTGACCCCATGTCCACTATAGCCTATGAGTTGAGTTAGTAAGACACTTGAGGCTTTCTTTTACTCATTGTTTCACTTTCTGAAGAACACTTACTGCACTTACATCCACTACGTGCCTATATTACTTACCTGCTAGAAGATAACTGTACAACTATAACTAATACAGTATCGCTAACAATGAGCATACTCTTCAATGGAAGATGTGGGAGAGAAAAACATAAAAACTACTTTTGAAACAATGTCGTAAGGGCAGTAAATAAAATAATCTATATTTATCGAGTGCTTATTATATGTTTGGTCCTGAGCTAAAAACCTAACATGGATTATTTCATTGACTCTTCACAATCAATTTCTGAGATAGGTACCATTACCATAGTTACTCTGCAGATGAGAGAACTAAGGCTCCACAGGAGTAAAACTTGTCCAAGATCACACAAGTAGTGAGAGGCAGAGCTGGGATGAGAACCTTGGTCTAACTCCAAAGCTTAGTCTATAACCAGGATGCTGTACTACTTTCCATGCGGTAGGAAGTTATAAGCCAAATATTATGGGTTCTCCAGAAGGAGCAACTAATAGGGCAGTAGTAAGGAAGAGTAGCAGGAAAAACTTTGAACTACTTTTTAATTCCATTTTATTTCTTCTACTGACGTATTATTTATGTCTCTTTTTTTAAAGTCATTGCAATTATATTAACAATATAAAACTTAAATTCAGCAGAATCTACCTTCAAATTATATTATACCATTGCTTGTCTAGTGTAAGGAATTTCAGCAGTTTCCTCCCTGGCATCCCTGGTGTTATTGTCATATACTTTATTTTAACATATACTAAAAACACATAATACGTTGTTACTATTTTTGCTTTAGAGCAAAATTGCTCTTCTAGGGCATTTGAAAATAAGAAAAAATGATTTATTGTCACCTTTCATTTCTGATGCTCTATTTCTTTGTGTAGATCCAAATTTCCAACCTGTATCGTCTTTCTTCTGCCTGAACTTCCTGAACAATTTCTGTAGTGTAGGTCTGTTGTCAGTGAATTCTGTCAGTTTTGTTTGCCCAAGAAAGTATTTCTCTCTCATTTTTGAAAGATATTTTCACTGGGTATAGAATTCTATATTGACAGTTCCTGCCCCCACCCTCTTTTAGCACTTTAAAAATGTCTCTCCATCATCTTCTGGCTTACAGAAAGTCTTCTGTAATTTTACTTTTGTTCTTCTCTGTGTAATGTGCCTTTTTGGGGGGCTGCCTTCAAGATTTTCTCTTTGTCTTTTGTTTTTAGAAATCTGATTATTATATGCCTAGTGTGGGTAGGTTTTGTTGTTATTTGTTTGTTTATTCAATTGTTTGTTGGGTATTATCTTCCTTGGTGTTATCTGACCTTCTTGAGTCTGTGGCTTGGTGTCTGTCATTATTTTGGAAATTTCTTGTCCATTATATCTTCAAACATTTTTTTGTCCTGTCCTCTCTTTCTGAGGTTCAAAATATACATACGTTTAGATTGATATTGTTATATATCTCTTGGATACTCAGTAATGTTTTCTTTTTAAATTCACTCAGTTTTATCTTTGTGTTTCAATTTAGGTCATTTTTCTTGATCTGTCTTCAAGTTCATTAATTCTTTCTTCAACTGTGTTAGTATGACAAGCCTGCTGAAAACATTCTGTATCTCTCTTGTGTGTTTTCCATTTCTATCATTTCCATTTGAGTCTTTCCTTTATACTTTCCACCTCTCTGCTGAAATTTTCCATCTAATCTTTCATATTGTGTACCTGTTCCATTAGAGCCCATAACATATGAATCAAAGTTATTTTAATTTCTGTCAGATAGTTCCAACATGTGTTCATATCTGAGTCTAGCTCTGACTGTTGCTTTGTCTTTTAGGAGTCCTTTTCTTCTTGCCTTTTCATATGCCTCATAATTTTTTGTTGAAAGGCTGGACTTCTTGTGGAGGACCATAGCGTATAAAGCAAATAGCTTTTATGCCTGGAACCAGGCATGCCTTTCCTTCTGCTAGATTTTCAGCGTAGGGTTTGAGTTAACATAGTTAGGAGATGGGCCAGGTTGGGGGTTTGTTATTGCCATGGTTACCCTCAGGGTACCACAGGCTTCAAAACTCCCTGAAGGGATACCTTGTGTTTACGCTGGGAGTTGGCTTCCAGAGCGATGTCTGCTCAGTGCTCAGCTCTACACCCATGCTGCTCCTCAGTGTGTCTCTTCACATGTGCTTGTGCCTTTCCTGTCCCTCTCCTATCAGCATCTGGTTTTACTTTTCACTTGCAACTTGTTAGCTTGGTGGCAGGAGGAGAGGTAGAAGGGAGGACATTCTCTGTTTTCTAATTAAACTCAGTCTTAGACCTTCGCCCTGTCCCTGTGTCCTTCTCAGTTCTCCTCATTTCCTGCAGCTGCAGTTGGGTCCAGCAGGTACTCCTGCCCCTTCCTCAGGAGTGTGATTTTTGTTGCTGTTGTGTCGTTCCCTTCCCCCAGCTGCAGTGAGTCTTCACCAATGCCCTGGAGATGACAGTGTTTGCTGACCTTTCCTCTGTAGACTGAAATATGTGTCCCATAAGAGAGGTTGGGGGAAAGGGTGTAGCAGAGTTTTGTGCTCCTCCGTGTGTCTGCTGTTTGCTTCCTTCAGGTCTGTACCACATCAGACACTTCCTTAGGGTTCCTTCCGACCTTTTCTGTGAGCACCCAAGGGAGTGCATGGAGAAAGAGCCTGCATTTCTATAGCCCCAGGGGGCTTCCTGGTGTCCTACGAGCCCACACTTGACTATCACCAAAATTCATCAGCTCTTTTGGACAAACACTTCCTACCAGTTTCTGGTGATGTCTGCCCCAGGTGAGGGAGTACTTACCTCCTTTCTCCCTGAAGGTGCTTGTCTGTCCTTAGATTGTGGTCCAGCTGGCTTCTCTACAGCCCAGTTCTCCAATGGGTTAAAAAAGCAGTCATGAATTTGAAGTTTGTCTGGCTTTTTCTCATGGTAAGGGTGGGAAGAATGCTCTTTTCAGCTTTCTGTGTCCAAGAGGAGAAACCAGAAGCTCTTTGAACTACTTTTTAATTTTACATGAAATTTTGATAAATTTGGTATATTAGAACGTTTTGATGGCAAGTGACAAAAGCTCAACTTAAAGTTGGACTATATTGCTTTACATAACTAGGATGCCTGAGAGTAGATCTCATTGAGATGGGGCCATACCTAGAGCAAACTATCTTTTTGTACTCTCTCTTTCCTACTTATTTTTGCCTGATTTTGCTTGGGGTCGTTCTCCATACAAGGAACAAGATAGCTCCCAGGAGCCCCACCTTCATATAGCAATGCTGGTGGAATTAACATCCTGTACCTGTATCCATGTACCTGTAGGTACCTGTACCTACATCCTGTTGTCTGTATCACGAACTGTGCTTACCCCTGCATCAGTTATCATGGACAGAGGGGGATGTCATGACCGTCCCAGTGTAGACCATGTGCCCACCCAGTGATCAAAGTCAGGGGAATACACTGTGTTAACAGCCACTGCACTGGCTTTGTATGATCTCTTAGATAAGTGTGTGAAATTTTCTTCAGCAGTGGTTTTAAATTAATTTTTGCAACCTAGATGTCTATCAGTAGTATAATGATTCAGTAGATTGGCCAAACAATGGAATATTATGCAGTTAATTAGATGTGAGGGAGAGCAGTTTATACCAACACTGAACAATGCCCATGATCTATGAAATAGAAAAATCAAGTTTCAGAACACTGTATATTGCTAATTCAATTTAAATAAAAAAGACACACACACACACACACACTCGCATGCATGTATTGCACAGGTGCATGTATTGCACGGGTGCATGTATTGCACAGGTGCATGTATTGCCAATAGGTGCATGTATTGCACAGGTGCATGTGCAGAATATTCCAAGTCCTGAAAGTTAGGTCAGAATGAGGTGGATTACAAGAACTTTCACTTTTACAATTTAAGCAATTCTGAATTATTTGGTGTTTTTAAAGTGAGTTTGTTATTATTATATTTGTATAAAAATCAATAAATTTAAAAAGTTTAGGTGCTTAAAGCAGAGAGCTACTGTTATTTGGAACACCACTGTATGAATCAACTTATTTCCATGTGTATTAGATGGATGAAGTGTTTTTACAAGTATATAAATCTCAGGAGAGTACATGAGGTAAGATATCCAGGAGGTGTGGGAGGGATGGGATATCCGATTAGGAGGACCTTCAGAGAAGATGGAGAAAAAGCTGCTTCGTAGCTACAGCTATCAGCATTATTTGTTTCTCTTACTAAAATGCTACATGGGTAAAAGCAGCAGCTTGATAGGAGGCTTATGAACTTGGCTGTCATATGAATTCCTAAAAACTGCATGTGTCACCCTTAGGGTTATAATGAATCTTCGAGAGGGAAGAAGCCCCAGAGAACAGAATCTAGAAAGCTGCCTTTTCCCATAGGGAAGAGAAAGATAAACAAAAGCCAAAACAAAGATGGGAGGCTTTCCTACATACAGTAATTGGATGAAAGCTAACATAAGGAATTTAGAGGACTAAGGAGCTGAAAAGGAAGGCAGAAGGTGTATATTAACTGTATTGTTTCTACCACTTCACTCCAAGCTCCATTTGAGCAAGATGCTTAAAGAACGAAAGGTAACCCTCTCTCTACCTGGTTACTTTTATCATCTCCTGTTTCTTCTGTGTTGAAGTCCACCCTTGCCTCCTTCCCCAGTGACACCCCTGAGCCAGTACCCCTCTGTCTACCACAAGCAGAAACACACACACAGATACAGCATTAAATTTAATTCCCAATTCTCAGGGGTCTTGACAAGATTTTTAGTTTTGTGCATTTCTACCTCTTGGTAGACTGTGAAGTTTAAACGTGCAATGGTGACTTCATTTGCATTTATGGATACCCTAATTAGTGGTTATGAAATATGAGCCTAACTAATATTTTCTGTCATGTTCTCCTCGGGGTCTGAATTTGTTTTGCTGCATAAAGCTGGCTAATCAAAGAATCAGGCCTGTTGCTTTTCCCTTTATTAGCTGTGCATTCATTTGCCTAAGTAGCCTACACCTGCTGAGTACACATCCCTGTATCATCCCTGTTTCTCTTCTTAGTTATTAAGTGCAATTATCCAAATTGCACTTCACAGGTGATAACTTATTATCCCAGGTTCCTTTCTCTTTCCTTAGATTTTTTTTTAAATTTTATTTATTTATTTATGGCTGTGTTGGGTCTTCGTTTCTGTGCGAGGGCTTTCTCTAGTTGCGGCAAGTGGGGGGCACTCCTCATCGCGGTGCGCAGGCCTTTCACTGTCGCGGCCTCTTGTTGCAGAGCACAGGCTCCAGATGCGCAGGCTCAGTAGTTGTGGCTTCTAACTTAGTTGCAAAGCAGTTTGCATGATATCAATTCTTAGCATCGGTTAAGACTTCTTTTTAGTTTAGTAAGTCATCAATTCTTGTAAATGTCCATATGCTTGAAAGTTACATTCTTTCTCTTTTGGTTGGCTGCAAGGTTCTAATGCACATATCTCTTAGATAAAGCTTGTAAATTCTGTTGGTCAAATTTTATATCTTTATTAATCTATGGTCTAACCAAACCATCATTTTCTGAGATGCCTGTCTTAAAAGCTCCCCCTATGATGTAGATTTGTTAATCTTCCCTTGTAATTCTGTCCATTTTTACTTTAGATATTTTGAGACTGTGTGGTTAAGTACATACATTCCAATTATTTTATCTTCTGGTGACTCTTTACTTTCATCCTTTTGTACTGCTTTTTATCCTTTTTCGGTAAAATTCTATTTTGTCTAATATTAATGTAGGTAAGCAACCTTTCTTTTGATTAAGATTTACCAGCTATATATTCTTTTCATTCTGTCACCTAAAACTTTCTAAGTCATTTTAATATTTCTTATAAAAGCATTTAGCACAATTTTTCTTTTTAATACAGACTGAGAATCTCTACATTTTAATAAACAAACTTTATCCATTTACGTTACTCTGATTACTGATATGTTTATACTTTTTTCTATCATGATATTTTGCTTTCTACTTACAATGCTTTTTCTTTGTCCCCCCCACCCCTTCTTTTTTGCCTTCTATTGAATTGAATAGATTTTATTTGATCTCTTCTTTCCCTCTCGTACTTTGGAAATTGAGTATTATATTTCTGGTCCTTTAGTGCCATGAATCTCAACGTGTGGTCCCCAGAGGAGCATCTTCAGCATCACCTGGGAGGTTATTCTTGGGCTGCATCCTAAACTTACTGTATCAGAACCTCTGCAAGTAGGACCCAGAATCTTTTATTTACAAGCTCTCCAGGTGATTCTGATGCACATTAAAGTTTGAAAACTTGAGTGATTTAGTGGTTACTCAAATGATTAATAAGCACATTTGATTAGCATATGAAGTTTTTCAATGCAGTTTTTTTCTTTCTTTTTGGCGTTTAATGGGAGGTCTACATATTCTGGTTGTGGAAGTGTCCCTGAAGACGATTTATGCAAGAAAGTTTTGTCATCCTTCACTACATTTAATATTAGTCTCTCAATTTTGTGTTCCTGCTCTTTTGGAATAGTCTACATTTAAACTCCACTCCCCTACATTACAATGGCTTTGGCACATTGTGGATGATAGATTTTTATCTCCTCTACACCAGGCAGAAGGAAAACTTTTTTGCTTTCTCCCAGCCCTGGTAGGTGGGCCTTTCTAATTCACACCTTGGTGGGCATCGGTGCCCTTCAAGTCCATTAAAATCCAAGTGCTCAGCTCCTGCAGCCCATATCCATGCCTATGTCCTCTTGGGGTCATCATGGTGTCGTTCAGACTAGCATTCTCATTTAAAATTCCCTCTTTGGTTTTGACTATTAGGATTTTTCCTTCTTTGGAATTCAAATATAATTATATTTTCTTACAATTTTTTAGATTATTTATGTTATTTTTACAGTGGGTTGGTAGCCTTTCTGCCTTACCATGCTCCCTGAAGCCCATCGATACTTTGCTAAAACCGTGGTGTGTTATATAATAGGCTCCAACACAATTGGTATGATGATAGAATCCATTTCTCACCAACTGAATACGATTGTGTAACCACTGCCTGAATATGTTTATTTAACTTATACAGTTCTGACTCATTACTGTCAGCCCCATTTGAGAATCTTTACGTTTTAAAGCTAATACCCCCAAATTTATCATCTTTGCTGTTATCAACCAGTTATTCTTATAAAGTAGTGCTTCCCCCTTCCCTAAAAAGTGCTATCCCACTTTTGAAATGTCACTAGCTTTACTTTTTCATTCTTTCTAGAACATTCTTTTTACTCCCCACATCCCTACCTGTTGTATCGAAATGTCTGACTTAATTTTCCCCAATTCTATTGTTCCTACCTTTCAGTCCCTCAGCTGGGCTCCCACCTGAATTCATCAGCTTGTTCCCCCCCCTTGAACCTGCAAACGTCTTCTGCATTTGTTTACCTCTTTCCAAGCACTCTGGTCTCTGCTCCCTCAGAGTTCTCTCTCGTTTTGAACTCAATTTACCTTTCATCCAATAGCCAGTCTCTGGGACTCCTTTCAGCCTTGCTGCCTCTTCAAGTTCAAACACTGATAATCACAAGTTGCATATTTTTCCGAGAAAAAAAAAAAAAACTCACTGACTTTTGACGACAAATGCAAAAAAAAAAAAAAAAGTGGCAAATGATAGAACTAATCTGGTGAGACTAGTGAGGCTGGAGCAATGGGTAAAGGTAGTGATTGGGATTGGGAGGGAAATTACACTTTAATCAAATGGAATAGGCATATGGGCAGCTCCTAAGACAATGCCTAATATAAGAGCATTAAATAAATGGTGAGTTATTTCATTGGCGCAGGGGGGAGGAAGTCCCCAGAGAAAAGCTGGCCTGTGCTTTCTTTCAGAATGTATCAATATTAGCAAGGAAATGTGTTAGGCTCATCCTTATTGGGTGACACTTCTGTTAAGATAGTTTGTGGAATTTATGCAAATTGCATTTCCTACCTAGAGCAAGAGATACAACAGCATGTCTAGGCCTGATTGAAAGATATTTCCAAAAAGGGTTATTTGAAGTGAGAGGTATTTATGGTGTCTTTTCTTTGGGAAACAGCCCAGAATTATTCCACTGTGAGTTCCTGTCGTCTTTTTCCGAGTGTTTTCAGCGGAAAAGACCCCAATGATTTTCTTTTCCCGTATAGTCATACTTGGTAATTGGGGAAGTTTTTTATGCTTTAATAGGGCTGAGCTTTAAGATCTTAGCAGCAGAACCATTAGGAATGAGTTAAGCTTCAAAAAAACGGAGACCTCGAACTGTCTAGGAGATGCAAATTCATAGCTAATGGAAATGGATTTCTATTTAAAGTACTTCAATGTGTACATGTCAATCCCAAACTCACACACTGCTATATATAAAATAGATAACCTACAAGGACCTACTGTATAGCACAGGGAACTCTGCACAGTACTCTGTAATAACCTAAATGGGAAAAGAATTTGAAAAAGAATAGATACATGTATATGTATAGCTGATTCACTTTGCTGTACACCTGAAACTATTACAACATTGTTAATCAACTCTACTCCAATATAAAATAAAAATTAAAAGTACTTCAGTGTAATGCTATGCTGCACGTGGCAATGTTAGTGTTGTTGTTTCCATTAAATCACCTTAAATGTGTTATTAATTTATACACAATGGCCTAATACGGTACAGAAAGTGCCTCTTGTAATGCTTCTCATTAATGATCAATATTTAAGCTTCCTTTTGTGCTTAGACATCAATTTTTGGATACCCACAAATTTTCATTTTTTTCCATCTGACTTAACCCTAGAAGAGAAGGAAGAAGCGTAAAGGGAAAATTTGAAGTTGAGTCTTTTAACATGGAGCGCACCTCCCCCCACTTTTAGGAATAAAATATGTCAGCCATGTCAATCTTCTTGGAGCCATCCATTCTTAAGAAGCACAGGTAACCCAGCAGCCTGCCTTGTTGAGACAACTTGAATGTCACTGGGCTTGTTGGGTGGTGTCATCTTTTGTTCATTGGGCGTTTGTACTGAAAAGGGCATTCCAGGACAGGTCATAGCCCTCCATCACTGTGTACATGGAGAAGAGGTCCCTGATAGTGACAAATTGGGCAGCTCCGATTTGTCACCTTCTCACTTGTGACCCTGCCCTGTTGCTGTCAACAGGAAGGTGTAGGTAGAGGAGACCTTTCCTCAGCTGCTTCCGGCTGCTGTCCTTCCAGGAAGGCTCATGGCTTCAGGGAGACATGGTAAGGTTGGGAGGTAGAAACGTCTATCACCAGGCAGAGAACCAGGAATTTCAACCTCTGGATTTGGGGGCCAGAGTGACTCACGGTCTGCCCTAAGCAGCCCACGTAGCCTCTCTGAGTCTGGTTTCCTCCTCTGCAAAATAAGAGGTCCTGGAGTTAGTCAAGTTTCAGTTGCTTAGAGGAGGGGCCCTAGAATTTCCTGATTGTGAGCAAATGCATCCTCAAAATAAGATATCCACCTGTCCTAACATGTATTTATTAAACTCCGCACTTAACAAAGATGAAGTCATTTAATCCTCAAAATGACAGTGTGGGGAGGATCTGTTATCAACCCCGTGATAGGTGCCAGGTGGGATTGAAACCCGGGCAGCGTGCCCTCAGGCCCATGCTCTGTGTTGTGTTGACATCGGACACATCCCCAGCACATCCTTTTCCTGGTGGGCTTCCTGGAGGATCATTAAATTACTGAGTTTGTAGAGGAATCATTGGTATGTAAGAGCTAACATTTGGGAGATCTGGCTTTAGTGATTAAGAACAGCAGAGTCTATTTGATGAGCTACATATTGAACATCTTTTACAAAGCTTGTATTTTATTCTTCACAATGTTCACAAAAAAAAACCAAAAACAAACAAACAAACAAACAAAAAACGAGGCCAAGAGAGACATAGGAAAAGAGCAAAGATACCTGGGGCCTTGGCTGCAATTAGAGCATGAGAGCACATGTGTCTGATTACTGGTTTTGCTTATGTGTAAATACAAGTCGCTGTGCTAAGCAAAAAATAATTGTAATGTATTCATTTAATCATAACGCAGCAAAGTTTAACTTGTTAGCGCTTTAAACTTTCAGATGAGGCTTTCCCTGGGGCTGCCTGTCTGATTGTAGTTGCAATGCCTGGACCTATTTATCAGCTTTTCCAGGAGGTGGCTTAAAATCCTCCCAGGATATAGTCATACACTGAAACCCCAACAGGAGTAACTTTCCAAAACCCGTGATTCATTTTCAGGGCAGCTAGGGGGTCATACATCACATAAGGTAATCTTGCTCATGCTTGGCAATTTTCACCTAGGCATGAGTCACAGGACTAATTCTTAATAAGCAGACTAAGAATCCTTAGCAGTGTTGTGACTAGAATATTTCAAAGCCAGAGGCATTTGCCTGATAGAGTTGGGTTAGGGCATAAAGGAGCAAGTTAATACAAAAGAGTCCATCCCCACTTCTCAGGACGTTTGCTTTCCATGTAATCTAGAGTCATGTGTTTGAATGTCTTCTGTTTTGTAACTAATATGCTCCTCCTCTGGTTGAATTAATGGTGGGAATGAATGGAAATGATGTTGGCCTTGAAAGGAAATCATATCTTTTAAGAGAAGTGAGTCAAGACTTTGAGTCTGTGTTAGGCCTGTCTGCCCAAATCACCTATAGACTGCTGGGAAATAAGGTGGTGGAGAGTAATTTTTCTAAATTTTTATTTTAGATTGGAGTATAGTTGATTAACAATGTTGTATGAGTTTCAGGTATACAGCAAAAATTATTCAGTTATACAGAGACATGTATCTATTCTTTTTCAAATTCTTTTCCCATTTAGATTACTAGGATATTGAGCAGAGTTCCATGTGCTATACAGTAGGTGCTTGTTGGGTATCTATTTTAAATATGGTAGTGTGTATATGTCAATCCCAAACTCCAGATTTATCCCTCCTCTCCACTTCTCCCCTTTGGTAACCATAAGTTTGTTTTCTAAGTCTGTGAGTCTGTTTCTGTTTTGTAAATAAGTTCATTTCTCTCATTTTTTTTTAGATTCTCCATATAAGCGATATCATATGATATTTGTCTTTCTCTGTCTGGCTTACTTTACTTAGTATGATAATCACCAGGTCCATCCATGTTGCTGCAAATGGCATTATTTCACTCTTTTTTTATGGCTGAGTAGTATTCCATTGTATATATGTACCACATCTTCTTTATCCATTCATCTGTCGATGGACACTTAGGTTGCTTCCATGTCTTGGCTGTTGTAAATAGTGCTGCAGTGAACATTGGGGTACCTGTATCCTTTCGAACCACGGTTTCGGAGAGGACTAATCTTTATGTGAACCTAAGAGATACAGCCTCAAGCTGACATAAGAGAGTAAACTGCTCTTCTCTCAACTGTCAGCACCTCAAAGGCATTGGCAGCTGTGGAGTCCCATCCAGATCCAGGGTTCAAGAAGCTTAAACCAACCGCAGGATTAAAACTGAAGTGGCCTTTTTGAAAGAACTCAGAAGCCAGTTGAAATCAGGTCTCTGGTGGGTGTCAGTGAGATAGAGGGAAGAAAGTGAAAAGGTACTAGGAAAAAACCATTTGTTTTTCTTTCCCAGAATTCACATTCCTTCACAGTTCTTCTGGTCCGATCACATCATCTTCCTCCATTTCACCCGCTCTTTTTTTTTTATACTCCCTTAATCCTCCCCACTGTCTCTATTTCTTTCCTCTCCCTCTCGCTCTCTCCTCTTTCTCTTTTTCTCTGTCCCCCTTCCCTTCCCTTCTCTTTGCCTCCGATTCTTCCCTGCTAAGTTTGTGACTAGGGTCCCCAGTGGACACATCTAGACCCCAGGCTTCTGTACACAACCAGATGCCAGTCACTTCTTAAGAACTCCAAGTTTGCTGTGCCTTTGAGAGAACATTTATCCTTGGTTCATCTTCTGTAGCCAGTCCAAGGATTTTTAAAGTTATTCTCCAGACCCAGGATATTGATGAGAATGTGGTGAGACAAGAATAGTGAGAGGAAGACTTGGAGAGGATTCTAATTAACCTCATTTTTCCCTCATGACACTTTCATGAAACAGTTCAGGATAACCTCATCTTTTGGTTCCAAAATTATAAGATTGGCCTTTCACTGAAAGGCTAAGTTATCTTGGTTCCTTGAACCTTTCCTCAATGGTCCCATTTTCCAGCCTTTGCCTTCTTTTCATTGTGGTCTTCTGATGTTCTGTGTAACACCTACTGAGCCTAATTAAGAATTCTGTCTTTTTCTCTTTTCACATCGTGGCTCTGGTGAATGTATTTCACTGTCTCGTATGCTAACCAGTCTAGGAACAAACAGATCATGCCATTTGAAGTTTCCGTTATTATGAAATATTACTCAGCTGTAAAAAAGAATGAAATAATGCCATTTGCAGCAACATGGATGGACCTAGAGATTATCATACTAAGTGAAGTAAGTCAGACAGAGAAAGACAAATATCATATGATATCACTTATATGTGGAATCTAATAAAAAAATGATACAAATGAACTTATTTACAAAACAGAAACAGACTCACAGACATAGAAAACAAACTTGTGTTTACCAAAGGGGAGGTGGAGGGATAACAAATAGGAGTTTGGGATTAACATATACACACCACTATATATAAAATAGATAACTAATAAGGACCAAATGTATAGCACAGGGAACTCTACTCAATATTTTATAATAACCTATATAGGAAAAGAATCTGAAAAAGAGTGGATATATGTATATGTATAACTGAATCACTTTAAACTGTACACCTGAAACTAACACAACTTTGTAAAACAACTATGTTTCAATAAAAAAAAAAATGAAGTCTCCATTATGGATGAAGAGCGTATGTCAAGTTCGGAAAGCTTGTTGGTAGGATACTTCCTGACTGCGTCTAGAAGTGACGGCTATAGAATTTCACATCTGGGGTCCATCTGTCACTTCTCTCCACAAAGCAGGGGTCTACAGCCAGGGACCCGCTCCATCCTCCTGGGCACATTCATAGTCTGGATCTCCAGCCCAAATCACTGAGCATGTTTCCCCTCATGTTCATCCTTAGGCCACATAAGGTCTCTTCTCTCCACCCTCTACTCTTCTCTCCAGAACTCAGCTTTCTCCTGTGCAAGCTTGTCTAGCAAATGCAACGGCTCCCATATCCTATCTTGGCTTTCTAAAGCGCTTTGTAACTTGCAATGTTACAAAGCGGTATGGGGCGATTTTCTCCAGCAAGAGTGGCTGAAGAGGAAAACTGAAATCCATACACAAAGCTTGAACGATGTCCATCGTGATGGGCTTTGGTATGAATCCTCCTTCTGAAAGACCCACTATGAAGGAGGAAAGGACCAAGCTGTGAGTGTTCCTCTAAGAAACACCATATTTATGGGCTGAAATGATTAACCTGGTGAAGTTAACCACACAACATTACTTCTGATCATCTTGTTGCTGTTTGAAAATATCCTTAAACAGCTGCCTTGCTTATGGGACGAAGGAAGGTAAGAGTAAGATGATAAGCAATAGTCTCACTGCCCCTTCCTAACTTTAATGCAGGCACTTTGACTGTGACACAGCTGTCACTGTGGTTGTCAGCACTGACGAATCTCTGTCTCTTCTTTTGCTTTCAGCTCGGGGACCTGCTTCACAAGCTACAGTTCGTCATGACCTACACGGCTCCCTGGCAGATGGCCTGGGGTTCCTCATTTCACGTGTTCGCTCAGTTCTTCGCAATTCCTCGTATCCTTTCTGCTTCTGTTTCACCTCCGAGCTGAGAGTCACGTTTTAACGGATGCAAGCTTTTCACTGACTCTGGCAGTAAAAGGGTTTTAAAGTCTTTAAGATTACATCTTAATGGGGACCTGGGGAGGCACTGTGGATTCCCTTCAGGTACTTAGCCTTAAAAGAAATTTCTTAATTCGGAACTCTTCCTGTTTCTTAATGCATATTCAGGAATGACTTGATTTCTTCTGATTTTTCCGTTTCCCATGACCAGATCTCTGTGAAGATATCATGTCTTTAAATGGAAAGTCACCGCTTAAATGATTTGGTTGACTTGTGCAAAATAGTGCAAACTGATTTGCTGTTATTAAACTTTGTGGATAGGATTGATATATTATTAGCGATCATATAACATTATATTATAATATAGTTTGGTTATCTTATACTTGAGGAATGTTCAAAAACCCAGAATTGGGCACAAACAGAATTACCCAAATATTTTTGAAGACCAAAAAAAAAAAATTTATGGTTTTGTTATCATTAGCCAAGGAGCCTAATTTTATCATTTGTAGTTTTGTTTGGTTTCCTTGTCTATTTTTAAGTGTTTCCATAATGATAATTAGTTTAATTTACTTCAAAACAACTTGACATGCTCCTTCTAAAGATCACTTTGACACAGATAGCTAAATTGTGTGTGTGTGTGTATCTGTTTGTGTGTGTGTTTGGAGAGAGGGAGAAAGAGAAAAATCAGGAATACTCTTGAAGAGAGCGATTAAACAAAAATATTCTTTTTTTTTCTTTTTTAATTTTTGGCTGCGTTGGGTCTTCGTTGCTGCCCGCGGGCTTTCTCTAGTTGTGGCGAGCGGGGGCTACTCTACGTTGCGGTGCGCGGGCTTCTCATTGCGGTGGCTTCTCTTGTTGCAGAGCACGGGCTCTGGAGCACAGGCTCAGTAGTTGTGGCACGTGGGCTCAGTAGTTGTGGTGCATGGGCTTAGTTGCTCCGTGGCATGTGGGATATTCCGGACCAGGGCTCGAACCCGTGTCCCCTGCATTGGCAGGTGGATTCTTAACCACTGCGCCACCAGGGAATTCCCCCCAGTGAATTTATACTTTCTGAATTTGTATTTCCCGAGATGTGGTTCAGGGACTCCTTAGATCAGAATCCTTGGAGGAGCTTGTTTAAAAAAGTAGATTCCTGAGGTCAGCACATACTTTTAAAATCACATTTCGTGGGGGGGACCCTGGAATCTCCATCTTCACAAGCCTTACTGGGATTCTCATCCACTGATGTGTGTGAAGCGCAGTTCTAGGCTGGCATCCACTGGGGGTGCTGTGAGCCGGTTTTAATGGCCAAACAGGGCTTTCTTTCCTGAAGGTTACATAAGGCTCCTGAAGACAGTTCTTAAGGAACCCCTGGGATCTCAACTTTGGGTACAGGGATAGAAACAGACATGGTATATTCATTGTGATAATACATTCTAGATTTTTAAAACATGCTGTCCTTCCAACTTATTTTTTTTTTTTAATTATTAAGCATACCCAGAGCTGTCCTCACAATGCACATTGTTCCGTGTTCCTATTCTTAGACCTGCACTGATATTTGTAAAGTGTTTCACGGTTATTTGGAGGAACAAGCTCAGGAAAAATGACCGCAAAAGCGTGAGCTTGCGTATCACCCCTTTTCTATAACGGCAGTCATTTTCTAGAATGCCAGTCATTTTAGTTTTTCTAAACGGAATCCCTTAAAACCGAGTGAGATGAAAGAGTGAGGGGATTCTTATTTATTTCTGGTGTGTGTCTCGGGTATCCTGTCTAGAATTTAAAGCCTGTTTATTAAATGAAAATGATGAGATGGATGTAAATTTGCAGTTGAGGAGTTGCACTAAGAACTTAAAACTTGAAGTGGTGGTTCCCAATTTTATTCTAACTTTGGTCTCACATAGATCTGTAGCATTTCTTGTGGCTCCTTATGTCTTGTTGGATGAGTCCGGTAATACTAATTACTCCTTGTAGTTCCGTAGCCGAATTAAAACTGTTCTGGAAGCTGTAGCTTTCAATTACCTGACCTTTATGTGTGTTGAGGGGTCACACACAAACACATGGTGTCTGGCACTTAGTGTCTCCTCTAAGGATAAAGGCAGCGCTGGCTTCCATCTCAGATTGAACACAGTGGGCGTTAAATCTAAGTACTTTCGCAATGGATGGACTTGTTCTCTCGAGAAATCGAACACATCTGAGATGCAGATTTTATTGGGCATTCGGTTTTAGAATACAATTGGTCCCAGTGCTTTGTGCCTAAAACTGTTGCCGTCAGTGAAACCCACCTCCTGCCTCTGCTAAGTTACAGACCCTTCGAGGTGGCCGGGGAACCTGACCACTGCAGTTGTGTGATGGCTTCCAGGGCTTCCAGCGCCCCTACCCCATCACCCAAAGACACTTTCCCATCCTGGATCAGTTGTAAAGGTAGCTGTTTGCTATGTGGAGCCCAACATCATACCGTGCAGAATATAATGAGATCGTTTAAGAAACCAGATATATATACCATCGAGACAAGGCTGTCAGCTTCCTAAATGCCAGCCCTGGATCTTGACTAATTTTGAAACGTTAGTGATTTTATCACTCTATTAAGAAGCTGTGGGTTCCATCCTGGCTTTGAGAAGGGGCTAATTTGCTCCATTTTGGAATTGAATTAACTTTCAGGCCGGCGGGGCACTGTTTATTAAATTGCTTTTTCCAGTCCTAGCATGTTTTCTCCCTCGGTAGCCTCTGTTAGCTTCTGAGCTTGTAACCTCCAGGGAAAGATAGGCATGCTCACCCTTTTAATATGTGTAGAGACCATGCAAGACCATTGTTTTCTAATAATTAGACAGACTTAGCTGTATTAGCTCTGTTAAATGTGTGTATTGGAAAGGCGGCTTTCTGTTTGGTATATCCTTTTGAGCTTCCAGTTATTTTTTTTAAGTATTAACGTTGATATTTTCATTTTAAATGTACTCAGATAAACCTGAAGCTTTTTAAGGAGTCTCCATCTAGCCCTTTGGCCCACCTCTTGGCTCTCAAAAAATAAAGAAGGCTGCATATTTCTCGGGACTGCCTTAGCCATTACAGTCACGATCTTGCGTATTTCCCCAAGAGCGCTATATTTCTTTTCTGATCTTCCCTAAATAAACTAACCTTTGAGGCCATCTATTCACTTCTGCCCTACCTCTGACCTGTTAAGCTTCATTTCCTTTTCTCCCAAATTTGAACTTTATTTATAGGCTAACACTATTTTCTTCATTTCTTAATTTCTGGATAACTGTTTCTGGCATTTAAAAAACGGATAACATAATCTTTGGGGAAACGTTTAGAATCAAAAAGAACGGCAGTGCCAGCCCACCCAGCCTCCTACCCAGCCCCGGCTCCACTTAACTTTGTCCTGGATCTTCTGCAAACCCCGCAGTGCCCCCTGTCACCTTCCCCTCACCCAACACCCTCCCTCAGAAATCTCCCCTGTGACCCCGCTCTGCTTTCTCAGGTTTTTTCAGTACCTTCCTTCAATGACATCTCCCATGAAGTTCTTTTTTTCTTCCTGTGACAAGGGGAATAGTTACCTTGGTATGTTTTGTGGCAGAGGTGTTTAGATCTTTCCAGCTTCCCGATGAAGAAGAAACTGATGGGTGATGATAGATATCATAGTAGCTCCTTATTCTGGAGTTCTGCATTGAACCTAGGTCAAATAAAAGGAATCGGATTGAAATTGTAGCACAATCGAGATCTTTTTGATACCCAGACAGTTCAACACTATTAATGGAGGATGTGTTATTTCACTTCTGAAGATGTTTGGAAATAAATAGCAAATTGAAAAAAAAATGGCACAGCTACCCCTGAAGGAAAACTCTGAGCTTAAATCTATGAAAATGCACTGGGAAGTGCCTGTAGACAAGCAAGGCTCACTCCCTTCTCTGTATTTACACATAAGTGGGGCTGTGAGGGTCCCTATCACATAACTAAGCCCTGCCACTGATAATATGGGAAAACCCTTCTGTGCTCTGGTAGGTAATGAAACACAGAATCTTCCTATCTGTGACAGACATTTAGGCATTTCTTACTTTCTGCCAGAACTTTTTAAACATGGGCTAAAAAACAAGACCTCCATTTGTGCAGCCACGTCCGCTTCCGGGTTGGAAAATCAGCCTTGTAGGAGATCGGGTCAGACCTGCCGTAGAACCCTCCCAGCCCTCACCCTGAAGGACCAGGAACCACGTGCATATGTAAAACCTGGGCCGTCTGGCCCCCCACTGACCTCTGCCACCTCTGTTCCCTCTGGCTTTAACACATCACAGGCCCCGTGATTGACAGCTGGGTGAAGTTCTCCAGTGATGGAGTGAGACTGGGGAGGGACCAGCCCTTCTGGCACCTCCCCCAGATTTCCAATTAGTTGGGCTTAAGCCAAAAGTTAGAGCCATACTAATTTTAATATTGAACAATTACATTTCTGATCAGAGTGTGTAAAAGTGAGGCATGCCAAGAAGTGGGAAACCCATACAGAGTGCTAGGGTGGTGACTTAGCCTACAGCATGCTGTGACTTGTATACACATTTTTAGCTTATAAACCAGACATGAGTTGAATTGAGCCATTGGTGTTCAGTGTATGATTAAAAAAATACATATTTTTGAATAGTGGGAAAAGATTCTTTGAGGAATGGAGATGCTATCTTCCCAAACAATGTTATTTATTTACTTTCAAAGTGTAATTTAATTTTAATTATTTATAAAGTTGCTTGATACTTTAGTAAATGTACCACAGTGTGTTTGGTTCAGCTAACAATATCTCAGTAAAAAGAAACCGTTCTTTTCAAATCTTAGATATTAAATCTTTGCCATGAATCATGCTGAGACTGCTGGGATTTTTATGAGAATCATTTGGTTTTCATGGTGTTGAAATGAGCAGGATATTATTGAAAGTTTTATATTTCCAAATATGTACATAGAGAGATCACGGGTAGGCCCTTCTTTCTTTCCTTGGTGAGAAAATGGCTTTCATATGAATTAGTCAAAATCGCAAATACTATGTAGAAGAATAATCATGAACAATTTTTTTTCCCTTAACTCAAAATCCTCAGATTCTGCCTTGCTTTTCTTTCAGGCGTTTGCCACGTCGATCTTTTCTACTCCACTGAGCCCGTTTCTCGGGAGTGTCATTTTTATCACATCGTATGTCAGGCCAGTGAAGTTCTGGGAGAAAAACTACAAGTAAGATCCTAAAATCGTTACTGACTTGCTTTCCTAGGATTCGTGTTCAGGATGCTCCTTGACCTTTGTCTATGAAAAGTCCAGGCTTCATGCTTTGCCGCCCTGTGGGGCAGCCCTAGCAAGCTCCCTCCACCCACCCTGTTATCCACTCAGCACGGGGGCTTCCAGGCTCTGGACCAAGCCTGACTGATGGCAAATTTGCAGTCAGGTACTAGTCTAGGTTTCACCAGTTGTGAAGGAAAGTGAGATATCACCACCCACTCTCAGCAGCTGCCCTCAGAGAGGTTGTCTCAGGAGCGGTGGTCCTGTCATTGGATGAGATTACCCCTGGGGGGCACGGCTCCCTCCTGTGGGCCTTCAAAATATACATGTCATGTACAAGTGTACATGCATCACAGCTCAGCGTAGGAGAGCATACCATTTTTTCTGAGCATCATTAAACTTGTAGAAGATGATTTCTGCACTTTGTCTTGACTGTTTAGACCAGTCGGTCATAAATTTCCTCAAGCAAACAGTGATGGAGCGAGGGCAGTGATTTTTTTCAGGAGTGGTGGGAAGGGAGGAGTGATGGTTCCCTGAGTAACATTCAAGAGTTGTTAATGATTTGTCGGGGGAGGGCCTGAGAACAGCCAGAGGAGGAGGTGGGGCGAGCCAGCCTGTCTCCAGCTGGGGTCGTCTTCCGTTGCAGATCTCATTTGCCCTAATTTACTAGCCATACCTGGGCTGTCGCGTCCAAGCCCTAATCCATCTTCTGTAACGTGTCTACCTTTTCCGCTGTTTTGCCACTTTACAATGCGCCCTTCACGTCTCACAGAGGCCAACGTTAAGTTAGGAGGTCTGCGTGGTTAGACGGTTTATGTGCACGGAAGATGCACGTCCTTCTGGGGCAGGTGGTGGGGCGTCGTGATGAAAACACAGCCTGGGCCGCCAGCCTGCCTGGGCTCACACCTCGCCTCCACCCTCGGTGCTGGTGACCTCAAGGCCTCTCTCCTCTTCTGTAAAATGGGGGCAAAGGAATAAGGCCTACTTCACAGCCTTGTGGGGAGAATACGAGTTAATAGACCTAAAGCACCTAGAACAAAGTAAGCATCGTGCTGGCGTGCGCTGGTGGGATTCTCCTCTGATTGCCCTGCATGGAATCCCTGTCCCCACCTGACCCATGCTAACAGGTATCCCATCCCCGGGACCTCACATTTACGGGTCCTGGGGAAATCCAACCAAACCGGAGCACCCCAAGGTAAGCCAGTGCTGGGAGACCACCAAGAGGTGGGGAAGGCCCCTTGTGTGCCCCACAGATTCCTCATCTTTTAAGAGAGGTGGGCTTTTTGCTGTACAAGTGAAGCCGTCTTGAAATGTACACGTAAACAAGAGTCCTCTTTGGCATTTGTCTAAAGAGATGCCGTGCATATTTACAGAGTCAGAAGGAAAAGAAAACCACCAGCACTGGCTTGTCTTTATGCTTTTTAAGGAGAAATCAATTTGGGGGACCTTTGTGGAGCTCTTAAAAATCACACTTCCGGAAAGTGCAAACGCTGTGAATAAGAAGTGTGGCAATCTCGTGTGCTTTTAACTATGCAGGAAAGTGCAAGATATTTTAAATGTGCTCTGTAACACAAAAGATTTCTTTTTGTCTCCTATTCTCAGATAAGTTAGGAACCAGTTTTTTTGGCCGGGGGGAGAATTTGATAAGCAAAACGCATCCCGTTTGAGCTGGAGGGGGTGTTAAGCTTCCCCAGTAGAAAGGGGAATGGAGAAATCTTTGTGAGATGCTTTTATTGAGGGGAGACATCCTAACGCCTGTGCAACGCAAGTTTGGTATTTTCTTATTTAGCCTCCTCCCTGCCAAGACTCAGCTACCTGCTCGGCACCGTACACCGAGGTCTGAATTGTCCGTTTGTGTGGGTTACTTAAAAGTCTGGGCTGCTAGAGTGTTTCCTTATTCAGTCTCACAAAGAATTGATGATGTTGTGATCCGTTCTTCCCCCCAGTGTAGCACTCTGTTGCACATGGGGGCTTTGGTCGGCTGTCCTAGGATGAGAAGGGGAGAGCAGAGTCCGTGGCAACGCATAGGGACATCCTGCCTTTCCTAGGTCTCTCTGAAGGAGCCAAGGTGGGGAAAATGTTCAGTCCCCCTGAGGGGTGGGGAGAGATGCTGATGCCGAACGCAGCCAGCTGAAAGTCTCTTGTCAACTTGTGTTAAGCGTCAGAACACAGAGCCCTGTGGTCATCTGCTTAAAAGATCAGTGATGGAATTCAGGACAGTAAGAGTGGTGGGTACCAGGAAAAGAAATGGCAGGAAATCTCATCTGGATCCCTGCAAGCCCTCTGGAAAGCCCATTCTCTGCATCTGAAACTGTTGGTTTTTATTTCAAACACTAATGACTTTTCCTGTTCTTATTTGTGAGTGTCTCTGTAGCTGCTCCTACTGCTTTCTTTTCAGCCTGATACAGAGAAGCAGTTGTTAGGGTAATTGATTAATTGTTTACTAGCTGTCCCGCCACTGACTGAGAGATATTCTCCCCTCTCAGGACAGTGAGCACGATCTGCCAGTGGGTACCAGGGTCGCCAGCCCCACCAGGGGGTGTGATGAGGGGCACTTGCTGTCCCCTCTCCTGGCCTCCTCTTCCTTTCCACCCCTGCTCCTTCACTTTCCAGCCCTTTGATTTTTCTTCCAGACCTCCTAAAGCTGCCTTTGGTTTTTGCAAGTCTCCAGCGAGCCCTGTACTGTAACGGAACCGTTTTCATACTCTATGGGGCCGATAAGTAAATCACCAGCTACCTGGTGACTCTGGCCCTTCTGTTTTCCCCAGCCTGGGCTGTCTTGAAATCCACAGACTTTTTGTTCTCCAGCGCTGCTCCTCACTGGGGGCTGGTGACAAACGTGTCCTCTGCCCACCTAACTAACCTGCTCTCTGGTTGATTCCCCAGACACAGCACCAGGTCCCACTGTCTCAGAAGCCCACGGTGGGACACTGCTGCCTGGGCGACAAGGAGACGTACCTCAGAGCCCAGCACTGATGTAAATGCTCTGTATATGCCTCGTCCAGTATGGGAGCCCTCCCAGCACTTGGAACAGGGCTAGTGTGGCTGAAGTTTTAATTCTATTGAATTTTAATTCATTTACATTTAAGTAGCCGCATGTGACTCGAGGCTATCATATAGGACAGAACAAATATAGACCCACCTCACCTCAGTCCTAATCTCCCACAGTACTATTTCATACATCGCATATTGTGGATTTTTCATTCCCAGCCCTCCCTCGGCTGTGCCCTTCTCACCGAGTGCCCTTCCCTCCCCCAGTCCCTCCACTTCCACCCACACGCACACAGACTCACAAAGAGGGGAATCATATTCCATCTCCTGATGGATGAATGGAAGGTTCAAGAAGGACTTGTGGGATGAGAAGTACTGTAGTGGTCACCTTTGGAAAATAAATTTGCTCTGTGACCATCAGTAAATTGTACCAAGGATTGGTGTGGACTGACTCTATCTCCAAGCCTGGACTTGTTTTTTTTCATCTTTGTGTCCCTACGGGGCCACGCACACAGAAGATGTTCTGTAACTATTTCTTAAATGAATTAAATCCAACAATATTATGTAAAAGGGAAAGGAAATCGTAATCTGGATTTCATTCGCCACCATCAGGCTGTGCACTATTAAACTGTTCTTAACGAAGGAGGTCTTTAAAATTGGTCTCGATGAGTTCGGCCTGGTGTCTCCATTTAACTTACAGGCAACAATAGCAAATGCACTGTAATAATAATGCCTGGTGTTTATAAATCCCCTTATGTCAGAGTATTTTTTTTTAACATTTTTACTGGAGTATAATTGCTTTACGTTGTTGTGTTAGTTTCTGCTGTATAACAAAGTGAATCAACTATACGTATACATATATCCCCATATCCCCTCGCTCTTGCCTCTCCCTCCCACCCTCCATATCCCACCCCTCTAGGTGGACACAAAGCACCGAGCTGATCTCCTGTGCTATGCGGCTGCTTCCCACTAGCTATCTATTTTACATTTGGTAGTGTATATATGTCCATGCCACTCTCTCACTTCGTCCCGGCTTACCCTTCCGCCTCCCCGTGTCCTCAAGCCCATTCTCTATGTCTGCGTCTTTATTCCTGTTCTGCCCCTAGGTTCTTGAGAACCATTTTAGACTCCATATATATGTGTTAGCATACGGTGTTTGTTTTTCTCTTTCTGACTTACTTCACTCTGTATGACAGACTCTATGTCCATCTACCTCACTACAAATAACTCAATTTTCTTTCTTTTTCTGGCTGAGTAATATTCCATTGTATATATGTGCCACATCTTCTTTATCCATTCATCTGTCAATGGACACTTAGGTTGCTTCCATGTGCTGGATATTGTAAATAGAGCTGCAGTGAACATTGTGGTACATGACTCTTTTTGAATTATGGTTTTCTCAGGGTATATGCCCAGGAGTGGGACTGCTGGGTCGTATGGTAGTTCTACTTTTAGTTTTTAAAGGAATCTCCATACTGTTCTCCATAGTGGCTGTATCAATTTACATTCCCACCAACAGTGCAAGAGGGTACCCTTTTCTCCACACCCTCTACAACATTTATTGTTTGTAGATTTTTTGATGATGGCCATTCTGACAGGTGTGAGGTGATACCTCATTGTAGTTTTGATTTGCATTTCTCTAATGATTAGTGATGTTGAGCATCCTTTCATGTGTTTGTTGGCAATCTGTATATCTTCTTTGGAGAAATGTCTATTTAGGTCTTCTGCCCATTTTTGGATTGGGTTGTTTGTTTTTCTGATATTGAGCTGCATGAGCTGCTTGTATATTTTGGAGATTAATCCTTTGTCCGTTGCTTCGTTTGAAAATATTTTCTCCCATTCTGAGGGTTGTCTTTTCATCTTGTTTATGGTTTCCTTTGCTGTGCAAAAGCTTTTAAATTTCAGTAGGTCTCATTTGTTTATTTTTGTTTTTATTTCCATTTCTCTAGGAGGTGGGTCAAAAAAGATCTTGCTGTGATTTATGTCATGGAGTGTTCTGCCTATGTTTTCCTCTAAGAGATTTATAGTGTCTGGCCTTACATTTAGGTCTTTAATCCATTTTGAGTTTATTTTTGTGTAGGGTGTTAGGGAGTGTTCTAATTTCATTGTTTTACATGTAGCTGTCCAGGTTTCCCAGCACCACTATTGAAGAGGCTGTCTTTTCTCCACTGTATATTCTTGCTTCCTTTATCAAAGATAAGGTGACCATATGTGCATGGGTTTACCTCTGGGCTTTCTATCCTGTTCCACTGATCTATATTTCTGTTTTTGTGCCAGTACCATACTGTCTTGATTACTGTAGCTTTAAATATAGTCTGACGTCAGGGAGCCTGATTCCTCCAGCTCCATTTTTCTTTCTCAAGATTGTTTTGGCTGTTGGGGTCTTTTGTGTTTCCATGCAAATTGTGAAATTTTTTGTTCTAGTTCTGTGAAAAATGCCATTGGTAGTTTGATAGGGATTGCATTGAATCTGTAGATTGCGTTGTGTAGTATAGTCATTTTCACAATGTTGAATCTTCCAACCCAAGAACATGGTATATCTCTCCATCTGTTTGTATCATCTTTAATTTCTTTCATCAGTGTCTTATAGTTTTCTGCATGCAGGTCTTTTGTCTCCTTATGTAGGTTTATTCCTAGGTATTTTATTCTTTTTGTTGCAATGGTAAATGGAAGTGTTTCCTTAATTTCTCTTTCAGATTTTTCATCATTAGTGTATAGGAATGCAAGAGATTTCTGTGCATTAATTTTGTATCCTGCTACTTTACCAAATTCATTGATTAGCTCTCGTAGTTTTCTGGTGGCATCTTTAGGATTCTCTATGTATAGTATCATGTTATCTGCAAACAGTGACAGCTTTACTTCTTTTCTGATTTGGATTCCTTTTATTTCTTTTTCTTCTCTGATTGCTGTGGCTAAAACTTCTAAAACTATGTTGAATAATAGTGGTGAGAGTGGGCAACCTTGTCTTGTTCCTGATCTTAATGGAAATGGTTTGTTTTTCACCATTGAGAATGATGTTGGCTGTCGGTTTGTCATATTTGGCCTTTATTATGTTGAGGTAAGTTCGCCCTATGCCTACATTGTGAGGGTTTGTTTTATCATAAATGGGTGTTGAATTTTGTCGAAAGCTTTTTCTGCATGTATTGAGATGATCATATGGTCTTTCTCCTTCAATTTGTTAATATGGTGTATCACATTGATTGATTTGCATATATTGAAGAATCCTAGCATCCCTCGGATAAACCCTACTTAATCATGGTGTATGATTCTTTAATGTGCTGTTGGATTCTGTTTGCTAGTATTTTGTTGAGGATTTTTGCATCTCTGTTCATCAGTGATATTGGCCTGTAGTTTTCTTTTTTTGTGACATCCTTGTCTGGTTTTGGTATCAGGGTGATGGTGGCCTCGTAGAATGAGTTTGGGAGTGTTCCTCCCTCTGCTATATTTTGGAAGAGTTTGAGAAGGATAGGTGTTAGCTGTTCTCTAAATGTTTGATAGAATTTGCCTGTGAAGCCATCTGGTCCTGGGCTTTTGTTTGTTGGAAGACTTTTAATCACAGTTTCAATTTAAGTGCTTGTGATTGGTCTGTTTCTATTTTCTGTTTCTTCCTGGTTCAGTCTCAGAAGGTTGTGCCTTTCTAAGAATTTGTCCATTTCCTCCAGGTTTTCCATTTTATTGGCATATAGTTGCTTGTAGTAATGTCTCATGATCCTTTGTATTTCTGAAGTGTCAGTTGTTACTTCTCCTTTTTCATTTCTAGTTCTATTGATTTGAGTCTTCTCCCTTTTTTTCCTGATGAGTCTGGCTAATGGTTTATCAATTTTGTTTATCTTCTCAAAGAACCAGCTTTTAGTTTTATTGATCTTTGCTATCGTTTCCTTCATTTTTTTTTCATTTATTTCTGATCTGATCTTTATGATTTCTTTCCTTCTGCTAACTTTGGGGGTTTTTTGATCTTCTTTCTCTAATTGCTTTAGGCATAAGGTTAGGTTGTTTATTTGAGATGTTTATTGTTTCTTGAGGTAAGATTGTTTTGCTATAAACTTCCCTCTTAGAACTGCTTTTGCTGCATCCCATAGGATTTGGGTTGCCGTGTTTCCATTGTCATTTGTCTCTAGGTATTTTTTGATTTCCTCTGATTTCTTCAGTGATCTCTCGGTTATTTAGTAGTGTATTGTTTAGCCTCCATGTGTTTGTATTTTTGACAGATTTTTTTCCTGTAATTGATACCTAGTCTCATAGTGCTGTGGTTGGAAAAGATACTTAATACAATTTCAGTTTTCTTAAATTTACCAAGGCTTGATTTGTGACCCAAGATATGATCTATCCTGGAGAATGTTCCATGAGCAATTGAGAAGAAAGTGTAATCTGCTGTTCCTGGATTACAAATGGAATGTAATTCCATTTGTAATAGATGGAATGTCCTATAAATATCAGTTAAGTCCATCTTTGTTTAATGTATCATTTAAAGCTTGTGTTTCCTTATTTATTTTCATTTTGGATGATCTGTCCATTGGTGAAAGTGGGGTGTTAAATTCCCCTACTATGATTGTGTTACTGTCGATTTCCCCTTTTATGGCTGTTAGCATTTACCTTATGTGATGAGGTGCTCTTATGTTGGGTGCATAAATATTTGCAATTGTTATATCTTCTTCTTGGATTGATCCCTTGATCATTATGTAGTGTCCTTCTTTGTCTCTTGTAATAGTCTTTATTTTAAAGTCTATTTTGTCTGATATGAGAATTGCTATTCCAGCTTTCTTTTGATTTCCATTTGCGTGGAATATCTTTTTTCATCCCCTCACTTCCAGTCTGTAGGTGTCCCTAGGTCTGAAGTGGGTCTTGTAGACAGCATATATATGGGTCTTGTTTTTGTATCCATTCAGCCAGTCTGTGTCTTTTGTTTGGAGCATTTAATCCATTTACATTTAAGGTAGTTATCTATATGTATGTTTCTATTACCATTTTCCTAATTGTTTTGGGTTTGTTATTGTAAGTCTTTTCCTTCTCTGTTTCCTACCTAGAGAAGTTCCTTTAGCATTTGTTGTAAAGCTGGTTTGGTGGTGCTGAATTCTCTTAGCTTTTGTTTGTCTGTAAAGGTTTTAATTTCTCCGTGGAATCTGAATGAGATCCTTGCTAGGTAGAGTAATCTTGGTTGTAGGTTTTTCCCTTTCATCACTTTAAATATGTCCTGCCACTCCCTTATGGCTTGCAGAGTTTCTGCTGAAAGATCAGCTGTTAACCTTATCAGGATTCCCTTGTATGTTAATTGTTGCTTTTCCCTTGCTGCTTTTAATATTTTTTCTTTGTATTTAATTTTTGATAGTTTGATTAATATGTGTCTTGGCGTGTTTCTCCTTGGATTTATCCTGTATGGGACTCTCTGCACTTCCTGGGCTTGATTGACTATTTCCTTACCCATGTTAGGGAAGTTTTCAACTGTAATGTCTTCAAATATTTTCTCAGTCCCTTTTTTTTCTCTTCTTCTTCTGGGACCTCTATAATTCGAATGTTAGTGCATTTAATGTTGTCCCAGAGGTCTCTGAGATTGTCCTCAATTCTTTTCATTCTTTTTTCTTTGTTTTGCTCTGCGGTAGTTATTTCCACTATTTTATCTTCCAGGTCACTTATCCGTTCTTCTGCCTCAGTTATTCTGCTATTGATTCCTTCTAGAGAATTTTTAATTTCATTTATTGTGTTGTTCATCATTGTTTGTTTGCTCTTTAGTTCTTCTAGGTCCTTGTCAAACATTTCTTGTATTTTCTCCATTCTATTTCCAAGATTTTGGATCATCTTTACTATCATTACTCTGAATTCTTTTTCAGGTAGACTGCCTTATTTCCTCTTCATTTGTTTGGTCTGGTGGGTTTTTACCTTGCTCCTTCATCTGCTGTGTATTCCTCTGTCTTCTCATTTTGCTTAACTTACTGTGTTTTGGGTCTCCATTTCACAGGCTGCAAGTCCGTAGTTCCCGTTGTTTTTGGTGTCTGCTCCCAGTGTGTCAGGTTAGTTCAGTCGTTTGTGTACGCTTCCTGGTGGAGGGGACTGGTGCCTTTTTTCTGGTGGATGAGGCTGGATCTTGTCTTTCTGGTGGGCAGGACCATGTCCGGTGGTGTATTTTGGGGTGTCTGTGACCTTATTATGATTTTAGGCAGCCTCTCTGCTATTGGGTGGGGTTGTGTTCCTGTCTTGCTAGTTCTTTGGCATAGGGTGTCCAACACTGTAGCTTGCTGGTCATTGAGTGGAGCTGGGTCTTGGCATTGAGATGGAGATCTCTGGGAGAGCTTTCGCCGTTTGATATTACATGGGGCCGGGATGTCTCTGGTGGACCAATGTCCTGAACTCGGCTTTCCCACCTCAGAGGCTTGGGCCTGATACCCGGCCAGAGCACCAAGACCCTGTCAGCCTCATGGCTCCAAAGGAAAGGGGGGAAAAAGAAAGAAAGAAAGGAGAAAAGTAAATAAAATAAAATAAAGTTATTAAAATAAAAAATATTAAAAAATTAAAAATTAAAAAGTAATAAAACAGAAAGAGAGAAAGAAAGAAGAGAGCAACCAAACCAAAAAACAAATCCACCAATGATAACCAGTGCTAAAAGCTGTACTAAAAAACCCTAAAAAACAAAAAACAGACAATCAGAGCCCTAGGAAGAATGGCGACAGCAAAGCTATGCAGACAAAATCACACAAAGAAGCATACACATACACACTCAACAAAAAGAGAAAAAGGAAAAAAATATATATATATTTTAAAAAAAAGGAAGAGAGCAACAACATCAATGAACAAATCTACCAATGATAATAAGCTCTAAATACTAAACTACTATAAACATAAAACCAGAAACAAATTAGATGCAGAAAGCAAACCCCAAGTCTACAGTTGCTCCCAAAGTCCGCTGCCTCAATTTTGGGATGATTTGTTGTCTATTCAGGTAATCCACTGATGCAGGGTACATCAAGTTGACTGTGGAGATTGTGATTGTGATTTAATCCGTTGCTCCTGAGGCTGCTGGGAGAGATTTCCCTTTCTCTTCTTTGTTTGCACAGCTCCCGGGATTCAGTTTTGGATTTGGATCCGCCTCTGCGTGTAGGTCGCCTGAGGGCATCTGTTCGCTCAGACAGGACGGGGTTAAAGGAGCAGCTGCTTCGGGGGCTCTGGCTCACTCAGGCCGGGGGGAGGGAGGGGTACAGAGGAGGCGGGGCGAGCCTGCGGCGTCAGAGGCGTCGTGACGTTTCAGCAACCTGAGGCGCGCCGTGCGTTCTCCCGGGGAAGTTGTCCCTGGATCACGTGGGGACAGTTTCTTGCCTTTTGGGAAGTCTGAGGTCTTCTGCCGGCGTTCAGTAGGTGTTCTGTAGGAGCTGTTCCACATGTAGATGTAGTTTTGATGTATTTGTGGGGAGGAAGGTGATCTTCACGTCTTATTCGTCCACCATCTCGAAGGCGCTTCCTTTCAGAGTATTTTTAAAAAGCTTTAGAAACACATTTTGATATTATGATTCATCATCCTTCTCTTTATATATAAACAATTGCTAAATAACCAAACTTTGTTATTAACGTGAAGCAGATGTTTAGGCTGGAAAGTATATATTTGACTCATGGCCCTGGTTATCTTAGCCAATGTCTCACTCCTAAAGGAGTCGACTGTCTTCAGCCCTAAAGAAGGAAAAATCCCATTAACAATGATTTTGCTTTCATACATCAAAAGTCTTCTATAAAATGTTAAATACCATAGCTATGAGGAGACACACATAACAGCTACCTGACGGGCAAATATAGCTTCATGGTTGTTACATTTCTATTATATTTTCCGGATTGCTTTTAAAATGTTAAATTGTTCTGGGCATTATCCTTGTCAACAAGTATACAGTAAGCATGTATGTGAGGCCACTGTGCTGGGCTTTAAGATAGGAATCATTCTATGTGATTGGTCTGCAAAAAAGTCGACTCTGTATTCCATGCCCTTGGTCTCACCCTAGTCAGCAAGAAGATAATCAGGGTCACTTCATCCTCAGCTCTCCCTGAGGCAGTGGTGTTCCGTCAGAAAGCACCAGCTTTGTGGTCAGTCAGACCTTGAATAAAATCCCAGCCTGTATGCTTGGTTAGGTGTTTGACTTTAGGAAATTATTCAGCCTGTGAGCCTCAGTTGACTCGTGTAAAATGGGATGACTGTCTCTATGTGCCTCCCAGAAGTCATAAACACCAAGTTAGTCCTGCACCCATTTTGTTTTCCTTCCCTATATTTCTGTGTGCTATCATTTCAACTTCTAATTCAGTTAAGTCTAGACGTATTTTATGTATCCTTGCAACCTACCTGAAATCGTTTCTGAAATGGCAGAACGCAATCAACCCATGAAAGAACACGTGTAGACCACGGAGGATCACGTCCACAACCAGCGTGCTGTGAGATGCCCCATAAATACTAGTCTTCACCATCAGGTGCTGTGTTTATTTTGAGGCCTTAGCCAGTCCCAGAGCCCAGGTTCTGTTCTTTGAGCATCACAGCTGCCTTAGTGGAAAAAACAAGATCTTCAAAGTGCCACTCTTTCGTGGTTTATCAAACAACAAAAGAGATGATCAGGATACTTCAGCCGGTCTCAGTGAGCTCTCATGGATCTTACTGTGCTACTTCCCAGCCCCTTCTTGGGTTTGTAATATAGAAGAGAGACTAGCATGGACCCTTGGAATTACAGAATCCCCTCTGTACCATCCACGGAAGGGAGTCCTCCTCCTACTCTGCGTGGAGCAGGACTTGTGTCTCACTGGGCAGCCCGTGTGATCTTTGTCAGTCACAGCTGGGGCTCTCAGTGCTCTGAATCTGCTCCTTGTGGCATCGCCCGGATACCCCAGTCACCTGGATACACCTGCTGATCCTGGAGTAACCCGCATCCTTGTGCCTCCTGTACATTCCATCCTTTACCAGCTTGAAGGCAGCTCTCCTTCCCTTCTCAGGTCTCTGCTTTAGGCTTAACAGTCCTATCTGTTTTTTTGTGTGAAATGGTCTAGACCTTGAGCATCTCAGCCGTCCTCGTCCACTTGTTTACTGGGTTGACCCTGACTGTGCCCTCCTTAGACTGCTCCAGGTGTCACCTACTCAGCTTATAGTAGAGGGACCTGTTACTTCCTCTGAGTCCTATGTCCCGCTCTCATTTATGCCTCTTAAAATCGAAACCCTCGCAGTGATTTTACTCAAGTATTGCCAAGCCAAGTCTTCCTCATCCCACTCTCATGCATGTGTGTTCTACTGAGAAGCAGAAATGTACATTTCCTCTATCACTTCTCAACTTCTGGGCTTTAACTCAACATTCCAGTGCATAGAGGTCGACGTCACTGCTGTCCTTCATCATCTCTCCAGCCCCCTCACTTGTGCTATCTGCACATGGGCTTGCCTGTCACCATCTGGGTCTTCGTTCATGATTTGTTAATAATGATAAGCTGTACAGAGCCATGGATGCCTGACTTGCTTAAGGCAGTCAAAGAAAGGAATTCTCAGCTTCACGCTTTATTTTCTACCTTTTTTCAGAATGGGGAGGATTTTGCTGGATAGTCTCTTCCCAGCGAGCTGTTTTAAGCATGGTTTGTAAGATCTTTGTACAAAGCACTGAGCGTCTCAAAAGGCATTCTTTTTTAAGTATAAAGCAGGAAGATTATATGGCTTATGTGTTAATAGTAAAATGCAGCACTGTAATTCAGGTTTGCAGTTATGCTGGGAGGGATTTGCATATTTCAACTCGCAATTAAGCTATCCCCCCCAATTTATTTGGATACGTTTTCAAAGCACCTGGACAAATTTACTGTGGAGATAAAGTCATGAAGCTCCCTTATCAGATGGCTTAGGGCTATTAGAGCTCTTGGATGCACACCTAGGAGTGTGTTGGGCCCTGGACATATTACTGTTAAATGTAATAAAGGCAGTAGGAACAATGCAGCAGTAACAGGAGTGATCGTCATCTTTTTGTATTTAGTGAACACCTGCTCACCTGCTCAGATATATTCATTCCCATCCTGACACCCACTTTGGAAGCAGAATTTCATTTTTCTCATTTCACAGATCAGAAAAAGGAGACTCAGGGAAGTTCAGTAACTTGCCCAAAGTCACAGAATACGTCAGTGGCCGATCCAAGATATTAACCAGGACTGGCCTTATTTCAAGCCCTTTCCATTGTGTCAAATATCTCCCACAGCAAAAAAAACACAAAAAAACCCCATAAAACAAAAAAACCAGTGACTGCCATTTAAAGCATTTGCTCTTGACTCGAGAGGTATGGTCACAAGAGCCCGTCTGGAAGGGAAGGCGGCTGCAGCCCGGGGCCCGGGCACCCTGTGTGCCTCACTCCAGAAAGGCCTTCTCTGGGTCCCTGGAGGAGCTCTGTACAGCCTCTCTGGGGGGCAGCGCCAAGTGTGGCACAGGTAGCCATGCTCCCTGTCACCTCCTCAGAAGCAGACGTTGGTCCCAAACCTCTCCTCTGCCTTCAGGCAGGTCCAAAGTGACCCAAGTCAAAGCCAACACGACTCTCCCAAGGCCACTCTCCAGTTCATCTGCCGAGCCGTCTCACTGATGACTGGACCACAGGAGCCTTGCAGCTCAGGGGCTTGGAGCCCCTCCGCAGGCTCAGGAGGAGGTGGTGCGGGGCCACCTGGCCAGGTCTGGACCAGCGCCGGCGAGTTTGTCTTTCCCTGATTCTGCGGGGACCTGGCGATGCTCCCGCATCCCTGAGCCCGGCGCCGAGGGGCTCCTTCCCGAGGTCCCGGTCGGGAGCTGCAGCCCCGCCTGCTTCCCAGCAGCCCCGGACCCTGAGCAGGGAGGCGGAGGGGCACCCCCTTGGGTGTGGCCTGCTGCCTCTGGTATTTCCAGAACGGGCACTGGGAGCCTCTCCCACTGGGAGACCCAGGACCACCAATGATGTGAGGCACCAGGGTGCCCTGGTTCCAGACCTTGCCAGGTCCGGGCTGTTAAGTAACTTGATAGGCCTGTGAAAAGGATCAGGAAACGCCCTCACTTTTCCTGGGGGCTGATGATAGGTCTTAGGGAATCCTCCCCCCCGGAAGGGACTCCGAGGCTGATGCATATATAAATCTGGGAGTTCTGAGCAATTTAAACATGCCTGGGAGTCACTTTGAGGTTCCATATGTGTGTCTGTTGATAAATAAGGCGTTTCGGGATTGACACGGTTTAGGCCACGTGTGAGGAGGCAGTGCATCCCGGGACTTAACGCACAGCCAGGGTGGGAAATTGGACCAAGTCTCGAACTTTCCAGAAGTGATAGAGGTGAGGAGGAGCCAGCAAGAGACATTCTTAGTTATGCAGAATGAAGTGGAGGTGTCCAGGCAGACTGAAGAGCCACAGGAGCTCAGAGTTTAGTATCAGCAAATCTCAGCCCGGTGGCTGGGGACGCGTGGGCTGAGTCTGTGGATGGGCAGCCGGCAGCCTGCCTCACCTTTCATTCCACTCTAGTAAAACTGAGCTCTGCGTAAACGTTTTCCTGGACTTCAGGCCACAGGTAAGCAAGAAACAGATGAGCAAGTGAGACCGTGGCCAAAAAGGCAAGAGAAAGGTGAGGTGTGAAACCCAGAGTTCCAGAGAGGGATTGTTTCTGCCTGGGACTTGGGGTGTGGCAGGCTTGCAGGGGAGGAGAATTGTCTTTCCCACTGGGCTTGGTAGTGTGAGATGCAGGCCTAATGCTGCTGGCAGCCTTTTTGTCCCCATGAGGTGTGAACTGGCCTGAGAACACAGCAAAGGGCCGAGGGACGTGGAGAATGATTCCTGATGACACCATGCACCCTAGCCCCTGAGTCCAGCAGGGCTCCATTGACCTTTCAGCTGTGTGAAACAGTGAGTTCCAGATTTTGTTTAAGCCGTTTCCAGTTGGGTTTTCTGTCACTTGAAATCGAGAGATAAAAGCAAGTGATGGCTTTTATCGAAGGGATCCTTCCTTCATAATTTTATTTGGAGGGATGACAGCACGAAGGTAAGACCTTTAGCACGGTAATTCTGTGAGTCTAAATAGTCTAGAATTCCAGAGAAGGGTGGAGTGGCAGACAGGAGTCTGAGCCTCCCTTGCTCTCTGGCTGATATGCCCTGTGTCTTAATCAGTCCTTCCACATCCCTTCTCTGCCTTGGATTTGTTCAACTGGAAACCCAGGTCTATGTCTGATGTCTGCAACACTAAATGAAGAACTTGGCCCCATCCTGCTGTTTTGCTGACGGATGAGAAAGCTCACACACACGTACCCAGGGGTAAGGTTTGACACTTTGGGTGTGGTGATGAGTGATTATGCAAATGTATTCCAGAAGGATGCCGCTTTTGAGGAACTCCAGTGTGTTGAATTTCTCAAAGAGCACTGGTTTGAGCTGATTATGCATTACGCTGCAATGCATAATTTTACGCAGAGTCCTGTGCCAACCTGCTGAGCAGTTACAGAATCTAGAAAGTGCAGAGTAGTGAAGTTGACCGGGCGCCTGCCGGAAGGGCTCCACCTGCCCACCTGCTTCCGGCTGTCTGGTGCTGCTGACCCGACATGTCAAGGTCACCCGGGAGTCAAGGTCACCCAGGAGTGAGGCGCTGTGGCAGAGTCCGGCTGGTGGGCGGTCGCAGGGAGTGTCAGCCTAGCACAGCACAAGGGCAGAGCCCTTCTCAGGCCTGGCAGCTTTTTCAGCTTTTAAGGATGTGTTGGAGATGGGATTGATTGATTCTAAACAAAGGAAGGCAGAAGGCTTCAGCTTTTAAATCTGCGTTGCCTCAAACCCTTTGACCGCAGGGCTCACACGTTCCTGGCGCAGATTTCCTGGGCAGATGGAGGTATCTGCACAGTGAGGGTTCACTCCCCAACACCAAGAACCCTGAGCCCTTTCGAAGGCCTTGCTTGTGATCAGCCAACACGCAAAGTGCATGTTACTGGCCACGCCGTCCCCGTTGCCGACAGAGATATGGGAGGACCCATATGGGCTGTGGGGTGACCACTCTGAGTCCTGGGGGACTAATGCATTTGAGGCTCTAGAGGCTCTAGCTTAAGACTCACTCCTTACCATTGCAGTCGTGGGGTAGGGGGGCACTCTTTAATCTTGTTACTGTCGACTGAAAAAATGCACAACTGAAAAGTTGAGAATTACGTTTTATTCTGAGGACTTTCTGAGGACTTCAAGCCCAGAAGTCAGGCTCTCAGATGGCTCTGAGGGACTGTTCCGAAGAGGTTAAGGGGGGAGCCAGGATATAGAGGAGTTTTTGCAAGAAAAACCAGGTAGTTGGAACATCAAAGGGTTACTGTTAATTAAAGAAAACCAGATATCTCCAGTTAAGGAATATAGGGCTTTTCTCTATATGGGCAGATGCTCATTGAAATCATTCCTTTGATATGCACCTTAACTATCTAGGGCCAGTGTCATGTTCTTTCCCATCCTGAGTTCCCTCAGGGCTCACCGTCGGGGCGGCTGTAATGTGATGGCTTGATGGGTGCAACATCCTTTGTTTACTGATACGACAGGTGACATTTTTCATTCACAATACCCTGAGCGTATTTCCAAGGCTGACTTCAGTCCCCCTCTATTGAAAGCCAAGACCTGACCCAGGCTTTGCATGTGGTTGCTGTTTCGGGGTTCATGGTACTATTGGCTGATGAATGAAATTAATGCATTATGTGAACATAGGAAGCCGTGCTCTTTTTTTCTTGTCGCTTTGGAAACATTCTGCTATCATCACTCCATAGGGTTTATAATGCTCTTTCATGTCTGGATTACTGTGTTTGCCTCTCTCTGTAAATGCAATTAAGTAGACAGATGCTCCCCATCAAGCTTGTTTAAATGAAAAATGACCAATAGTGGAAAAATAATCGCATACATGACAATTAGAAAAAATATTACCTGATAAGAATAACGGCAATTTAATGTATTATATTCCTTTTCTGATTTGTAATGTCTTACTAAGTTACATTTTAAAGAATTATTTGTTTTGGAGGTTGTGTGGTTGGAGCTTAATTTCCTAGAGACAGGGAAGGCTTTGGAGAGAGGTGTACTTTGAGGTTTGAGAGAAAGGAGAGAAAGTTCTTAGTGGATTTTAGAGAAAATTGCATAGAAAATGAAATTTTAAAAACGATTAATTTTTAAAGAGCCGTCCAAAAGTAATAGAACACTAGCTTTCTAGCTGAAGTTATCATGGACAAAGGAGAGCCACTTGGGAAGCCTTCCAAGGAGGTTTTCTTGTCATTGTCACACTGTCTGGGGGATAAGCTGGGGCAGGTGGCAGACACTTGGAGGAGGTGAATGAACTCATTTTCTGTTGACTCTGGTCCCTATGTTCCCAGAGCCAAGATTCAACACCATTTTAATATTTAAAATCAAATCTGAAAAACACTGTCAGGATAAAAAAAAATACTATTTCTTTTTCCCCATAAAAAGTACTGATGCGGTGATATCAAAACTATTTCCTGTTCATCCATTGTCAATCATGATGACCCTGGGTAACAAGCCTGTTACCAGGTGAAAGTGATTCTTAGTTTAGTTTTGTAGTAGACTGCCATAGAAGGGACTCTGTATTTTAATCTCCTACCAAAAGTGCTATGTTTTAGCTGCGATTTTATGCACTCAGAAAACTGAGGATCAGAAGAATTTTGTGATTCTCTCCTTTACATCCCTCAATAATTTAATAAGTCATAAAGCAAGTGAGAAACAGAAATCAGATTTATCAACTTCAAGTTGCAGTCTCATTCTTGGGGTTCCCCTGCCTTATTGTTTGTGTACTGTTTCCAGGCCGAATTATTTTGCATAGGGTACACCATCATTAAAAATGCAAACATGAGGTGTCAAACCTGCATAAATACCTTTATTTATAATTTGAGTCAGTGTAACTGATTTGACCAGGTTCCTCATGGTGGTTGTAGAATTAGAAGCATCCTTTTAGTTGAACTTGGTTTTGTAACAGATCTGAAGACTGAGTGCGGGTGAGGTAGAATGTTATACTTTAGGAGTGAATAAAATAGCAAAGGAAAAGTGAAGTCCATCTCAGCGGAAAACAGAGCTGGTGTGATTTTAGTAAGTGCCACATCCCTCGAGGACTAAACAGCACCGTGTCTTAACGGGCTTCATGTTCGGAGAACGTGTCTTCTCGAGTTGTGTCTCTCCTGACACAAGTGGCTGTGAAAACGGAAGGATCTAGATGTAACTCATCAGGGCTGCACGTGTCACTGCAAAATCCTGCAGTCCCGTTGCCAAGGGTTGACGTTTCTTTTTGCTGTGTGCTCATCTTGATCCAAATTCTGTGCGTACCAGTGGTAACTAATGAAAAAATAAATGTGTCTTCATCCCCAGGAGAAATAACACCCAGAACTCTAAAAAAAGCACTGTCAAATCTGTAACATTGGGCCTCTTTTTACCAGGAGGCTGTAGCACCCAGAAGTCAAAACCTTAAATCAGTCATGTTAATCCTGGGGAAAAAACCAGCAGCACCCTGGCCATTTAATCCTTATGAATCCTCTACAATCCTCTGCATCTCCATCTTTTCAGTTCCCCATCTGGCTGACTCTTTGCCCAACCATATGCAGCTAGATTGTTTTATTACTATTTTTATTAGTTGCATTTGCAGAAAGAGAAGAAACACTTTTCACCCCCTAAATATTTATGACTTCCCAGTGAATGAATAGTTGGACTTCTCCTGTATTTGGAATGCTGGAGAGTCTTGGATTTTTCTGACTGAAATGGGAGAAGTGATCCTAATTTGTGATGCAAGCAAGTTAGGGTGAGAGATGAGAATCTCACACGAATGCAGTATAGTCACAGAATTCAGTCCTGCTATTAGCTACGGAGATTTTTTTAATTAAACTTTTTTTTTTAAAGCTAAGTATAGATTCACATGGAGTTGAAAGAAAGAATAAAAAGAGATCTCCCCATATACTCTTTATCCAATTTACATGTGTTAACGTCTTGTAAAACGATCACCAGTATATTGATGTTGGTCCAGTCAAGATACAGACCAAGTCCATCCCCACAGAGACCTCTCCTGCTGCCCTTTGATAGTCACACACTCTTCCTTTCTGCCCCTCCCTCCTTCTTACCTCCTGTCAACCACTAATCTGTTCTCCAACTCTATAATTTTGTCATTGCAAGAGTTTTATACGAAAGGAATCATATAGTATTTAAACCTCGTGGGACTGGCTGTTTTCACTCACCGTAGTTCAGTGAAGATTCTTCCAGGTTGTTGTATGTCGGCAGTTTGCCCCTTTTAATTGCTGAGCAGTATCCCATAGTATGGAAACCACGGTCTGTTTAACAACTCACCCACTAAGGGACATCTGGGTTGCTTCCAGTTTTTGGATATTATGAATAAAGCTGCCAGGGACATTTGTCTATGGGTTTTTGGGTGAACATAAGTCTTCACTTCTCTGGCATAATTGCCCAGGAATATAATTGCTGGGTCACATGGTAGTTTTTTTAAAGAAACTGCCAAACTTTTTTCAGAGAAGCGATACCATTTTACATCCCCACCAGCAATGCGTAAGGGATCTAGTTTCTCCATATCCTTGCAAGTATATTGATGTTTTCACTATTTTATACTTTAGCCATTCTAATGGGTGTATAGTGATATCTCACTGTGGTTTTAATCTACATTTCCCTAATGACTTATGACATTGAACATCTTTTTCTGAGCTTATTTGCCATCAGTATGTCCTCTTCAGGGAAATGTTTGTTCACGTCTTTCCTCACTTTCTAATTGGATTCTTTGTAGGTTTTTTGTTTGTTTTGTTTTTCTTACTGCTGAGCTTTGAGGGTTTTTTAATATATTCTAGATACTAGCACTTTGTTGGATATGCGGTTTGCAAATATTTTCTCTTTTCATCCTTTTAACAGAGTATTTTATAAAGCAAAAGTTTTTAAAAAGACGTTCTTGTCAAATGCACATGGACAGTTCTCCAGAATAAACCATGTGTTAGGCCATAAAACAAACCTCAATAAATTTAAAAGGATTGAAATCATGCCACATATGTTCTTCAGCTACAATGGAATGAAATCGGAAATTAACAGCAAGAGGAAATCTGGAAAGTTCCCAAAGATGTATAAAATAAAACTACTTAAACAACCAATGGGTCAAAAACAAATCACAAGAGAAAATAAAGAATATTTTGTGATGAATGAAAATGAAAACATAATATATTAAAACTTATGGTATGTAGCAAAAGCAGTGCTCAGAGGGAAATTCATAGCTGTAAATGCCTAAATTAAAAAATAAGAAAAATCTCAAATCAATAAACTAGTCTTCAATGTTAAGGAACTAGAAAAAGAAGAGCAAACTAAACCAAAGCAAGCAGACAGATGGAAATAATAAAGATTAAAATGGAGAGAAATGAAATAGATAATAGAAAATCAATAGAAATAATAAATTACACCAAAAGTTGATTCTTTGAAAAGATTGACAAAATTGGCAAGCCTTTACCAAGAATGACCAAGAAAAGAAGAGAGAAGACTCAAATTACTAAAATCACAGAAGTGGGGACATTACTACCAACATTACATAATTGAAAGAGAATTCTATGAACTACCGGTGTACCAACAAATTAGATAACCTAGCTGAACTGGAGGAATTCATAGAAACACACACCCTACCAAAACTGACTGAAAAAGAAATGGAAAATCTGAATAGACCTATAACAAGTAAAGGGAATTAATTGGTAATCAAAAAACTCCTAACAAGGAAAAGCCCAGGATGAGTTGGCTTCCCTCTGGAATTCTGTAAAATGTTTAAAGAAGAATTAACATCAGTCCTTCTCAAATCTCCCAAAAAAGAGTGGAGGAAGGAATAGTTCCTAAATCATTCTGTGGGTCCAATATTACCCTGATACCAAAGCCAGACAAAGTCATCACAAGCAAAGAAAACCTTAGACCAATATCCCTTATGAATATAGATGCAAAAATCATCCAAAAAATACTAACCCGGTTGAAACTTGTGTATATATTCAACTTAAAAGGTGACAGTGTCCTTATTTAGTGTCTGGCTGCCTTCTCATTGTCCAGATTGCTCTAATGCTGCCTGCCGCATGAAGAGAACTGTTGCAGGAAGGGGGACTCCTTCCAGGGCCAGCGAGTGGGCTCTTGTCTAACACTCAGAAATGTGTCTGAGGAGACACACGTGCTGACAAAGCAAGAGACTTTATTGGGAAGGGGCGCCCGGGCGGAGAGCAGGAGGGTAAGGGAACCCAGGAGAACTGCTCTGCCACGTGGCTCACAGTCTCGGGTTTTATGGTGATGGGGTTAGTTTCCGGGTTGTCTCTGGCCAATCATTCTGACTCAGGGTCCTTCCTGGTGGCCCGCGCATCTCTCAGCCAAGATGGATTCCAGCGAGGACGATTCTGGGAGGTTGGTAGGACATATGGGCTGGCATCTCCTCTCTCCTTTTGACCTTTCCTGAATTCTTCTGGTCGGTGGTGGCTTGTTAGTTCCGAGTTCCTTACCAGGACTTCCTGTTGTAAGAGAACTCATGCCAGTGGCTACTATGGTGCCTGGCCAGGGCGGGTGGGTTCAGTCAGTGGTTGCCCTCACAGAAATACAGGCCATCCTTCCTGGCTTTGCCACATCAACAGGCACTCTAGCCAGTCACACTTCCCCATCAGAAATGGGAATACTTCTCCCATAAATTGTCTGTGTGTGCTGACAAACTGGAACCCGAAGCAGTAGAATTAAGTAAATTACTGTTAAATTATTTAAGCGCCTCAGATGAGGCCACATAAGAGAGAAGGTGCTGGATTTAGATGAGGGAGGCAAAGCTTGAAGGGAGGGAACCAGCCCTGCCGTATTAACATAAGAAAGGGATGCTTTGAGTAAGTCAGTTTCTCTGGGAAGACCAACGATATTACTAGACTCTCGGCCTGTGGCGCTCAGCGTGGCCTAGCAATGAGCCTTGGCTTTGCCAGGCAGGGGCTAAGAGCACACACCGCAGACGCCCACCTAACCACACCAGCATTCTGTACTTCCCCTGAGATTGTGGAATGAGTTGGGAGCCCGCTTTTCCTCCCTGAGCAGCAGAACCGATGTTCACGCAATAGGACAGTGGAGGCAGAGATCCAATTACTGAGCTAATTAGCACCTTTGAGTGGTAAGCACCAAATTTACAGGAGGAAAGCACTGGAGATAAGCTCAAAATACCCAGTATGGTTGACAGTTGGCCTTCTTAGAGAGTCTGGTGGTGAGCCAGAGGCCCTGGGGGACACAGGCAGCATGGCTTAGTTACCGCTGATCAGAATTTAGCACTCTGCGTCCAAAGCCTTTTGCAAAGATAGTCTTCCAGTTAACATAGTTCTAGAAGGTGTTTTAATTCCGTAAGGAGTTTGGTAAATGACTTTCTTTTGTCTCAGTCCCACTTTAAAAATTGTTTATTCTGCTGCTGAAAATTCCATTTGTCCTAGGTCTTAAGGTGAAATTAAAATTCCATTTAGGGACTAACTATGCCTACATGGGATTCCAGCCTTCATTAGAAAGAATTCTGTTGTTTGCTTTATTTTCTGCCACCCTGGGTTTTTTATTTTCGGAGCCGATCTGAGGGTATTTGCAAGGAAAGTGAAGCAGTAATAGAACATTGTGCTGGGGTTAATGGCCTTTTTGAGCTGTAACAGAATATTCCTCCTTTCCAACACATCTGTAGAGTCTGTTTTACAAAACTCAAGTAGGATCCTGCCTAGATGGTTCTCAAATATCTGAGACATAGGAGGAAATGAGAATACTTTTTTTTTTCCTGAAGGCAAACTTTCTTATTTATTTAAAATACAGATGCATCTAAGCATCTTTTTAATCTGCTCTGATTCCCAAGAGACAAGTTCACGAAAGAAGTCTGCATTCTGAGGTTTCTTAAGCACCAAAAAGTGCTCTTCATTTAGTTAATCACTCGCAGTATGTCAACAATCACATTGAAATGTTATCTAGAAGCAGTCTCCTTTTTTCTTAGCAGGTATTATCAGAGAAGAACACTTCAGAAGCAGTATTATCTTTGACTATTCATTTATTTTGTCAACAAATGGAGTGACTGCTGCGTGCCAGATGTCAGCAAAATGGTACCTCACGGTCCTTAGGGTCTGATGTAAGAGGCAGATGTAATCAAATTATCATGTGAGAAATGGAATATTGCTGAGTATTTGGGTCTACTTTTCAAATTAATAAATGCAATATTCTTAAAAAAAAAAAAAGAAGAAATGGAATATTTCCTGCCATGTCAGTAAACAAAGGATGTCACAGTCATCAGCAGTTGATGGTGAGCTGGTGAGCCCCGAGGGAACTCAGGAGGGAAAAGAATACCTGCTATCTAGCAGCCATCACACTGCAGCCACTCCCTAAGGTGAGCCCTGGGGAAACTCAGGATGTGAAAACACAGGATACTGGCCGGAGAGAGCTGAGGTGCACGTCAAAGGAATGATTTCAGTGAGCCCAGACTCGTGCATCTGCCCATACACAGAGAAGTGCTAAATTCCTTAACTTGAGATATCTGGTTTTCTTTAATTAACAATAATCTTTTGATGTTCAGACTACCTGCCCTTTGTTGCAAAACTTCTATATATCCTGGCTACCCCCTCACCTCCTCGGAGCAGTTCTCTCAGGGTTACTTGAGATGCTGCCCTCCCTGGCTTGAATTCCTAGAAGTTCCCCCCAAATAAAACATAACTTTCAACTTTTAGGTTGTGAATATATATTTTTTTTAGTTGACACACACAAAGATGTGTATGATGTAGAGTGAAGCCTCCAGAGGCAGCCCACCTGGGTCCAGATCTCGGCTAGACCACTCACGTGCTCTGTGACTTTGGACATTTAATCCACGGTGCCTCAGGTTCTTGCTCTGTGAGAAGAGGTATATTAATAGCACCTAAGAAGGTGGTTGTGAAGATGTAATGAGTTAATACATGTAAAGTGCTTACATGAGTAAGTGCTACATAAATGTTTAACGGTCAGCTTTAGTAGTAATATTAACTGTGACACGTGCTCCAAAGGGGAGGTATGAAAGTGCACACGACACGTGAATCTCACCCACAGCAGGTGCCAGGAAGGCTTCCCTGAGAAGGTGATACTTGATGGGAAGGATTAGAGGAGTCAACAAGGAAAAGTGGGTGGAGCTGGAAAGGAAGTCCTCCAAATAGAGGACACAACAGGTGTAAAGGACGCAGGGGAGGGAGGGAGGGAGAAGGAGGTCAGGGCGTGTTGAAGGTGCGGAAAAAGAAGGCCGGGGTGGTTGGAGCACAGAAGGCAAAGGGCAGAGGGATGGCAAAGGCAGGGGCCAGGCATGGTAGAGATCGGACCCTCATTATGTTCAAGCTTGTATGGTTTAGCCATATGAAATTGCCATTTTTGCAGGTCATAAACGGTTGAATATCATAAGCTTCATGTGGTTGACGTCAGTTTCACATTTCATCCTTCAAAGGATGACGAGACCACCACTCAATGTCTGAAATAAGTCAAAGCTGGTCCGGCACGGTCCCTCCAAGCACAGCAGACTGTTGCACTTATAAAGGGTTTTCGGGACATGTGAAGGTCAAGGGCCGGTGAATTTGAGAGACATAAGTGGGCTGATACCCTCTGCAGGGCAGTCACTTGGGGAGTGACTGTTGACCCCTGAGAGGTCTGGACTGAGTCTGTGCCTCACCAGCTGACTTTCAGAAGCAAGGGGCCACCATGGGCTGGCTGGCTTGCTTACCAAAGCTGTAAGTTGAGGTGGGTTGTCATAACTGAAAAGATTTAAAACTGGTTCTGGCGGCCACTGGTTACCATGGCTACAGACAATCCGCCTTTTCCTAAGCTTGTGAGAGCTGTTTTTGTGGTTCAACCTAAGAAAGGCCTATAAGAATGGGCCCAACTCTTGAAAGCAAGTAGTGGAGACATAGACTACTAATCACGAATTTTCTGGAATCAGTTTGAAAAGAAAGATAGCTATGTGTGCACTGCTCTGAAGTTCTGAAGGTGAGGGACAGTCCATTGGCAGTTCAAATGCTCGCTTTTATTTTGTGGACCGGGTGCTCAAAACTGATAAGGATGAAGGCCAATCTCCCATATCCTAAGTGCTAGTCATCTCTTCCCTCTTTGTGTTATTTTTCCCTCCCTTCCAACCCCTCCTTCTTCCAACAGCCTTGTCAAAGCGGAGCCAACACCCTAATATGTGAGCTCCATCCCCCCTGCATTTCCCACTCACACAGCTGATTCTGTGAGCCAGCTCTCATTTGGAGGGATCTAATCAGGACCTCTTACCCTTTTGTGGCCCCCTTCTAGTACAAGGCGCATGGATAATTCCAACACAAGACTGGTGGTCCAGATTGAAAAGGATCCAGGTAAGAGGATATCTTCGTTCTCTCTTTTTGTTTATTTATTTTGCTGTGTAGATGGATTCCTTCAATCCAAAAAGGGGAATTAAGTACTCACTATGTTTTAATCATTGTGGGGACAATGCATGTCTTGGTAAATACGCTGACGGTAAAAATGAAACTGTGCAAATAGAACTGATCAAGTATCCTGATTTGGTTTAGAAATGCATTCCTCCATTATTTAGAAATGATTAGATATCTTTTCAGTACTGAATGACCCTGTTAAGACATTTTAGTTTGTGTATGCTAAACGTCGAATATAGACAATAAACCCTGGTATTAGTCGTCTGGCAAAATTTTTTTTTGAAAAATGTCAGTGTTATGATGTCCTTAAAGGCAAGCAATTCCAGGATCCAGGACCCAGAAGTCTTCAGAAACTTTGTACCACATTAAGCTATGGAAAGATTTACCTGCCAGAAAATTAACTTTTTTCTTCCTGTAATCTATTTCACTTTTAACCATTCGACCTCTTTTTTCCTCATATCAGTATGCAAATTTCAACTATTCTGTATTTTTATCCAACTCACTCTCTCTCTCCCTTGGGCCAAAAATGTTGTCTAGGAAGAATTGTATCATGCTTATTAGCTATGTTTGAATTGCATGTACATGATTAATTTGAAATCATAATTTGGAGCTTGAAAATACCTGAAGAGACAGGTTTATTTTTTGTTTAACTTTACGTCAGCCCAACTTTAAGGGGGCATGGGTTGGGGTATAAGTATGTCTAATGTGGATCTGTGGGACTCTGTAACTTTGCAGGGCCATTGATATTAGGCATATGGACAGTTTCATAAGTGCATTGCACCTTTAGTTGTTCATAATATTGTCTCATTTTAATCTAATTATACAGATGCGTGGTCAGTGTGTTCTAAGCTCTCCACTTTTAGTGGTTTAAATTCTTTTGTTTTATTCGAACATCAAACAGTTTGAACAATTAAGCAAAAGTTAATTCTCTCATTCAGGCCTTTCCTTTAAAAGTGCTAGAGACTCAAAGTAATCTCTAATTAGTGTCTCAGGATGCATTCTGGTTCATCATAGAAAACGAATATCATGGCAGGTCAGGAAGGCTTCATCTGCATAGAAAGTTAAGCATACTGATACTTTATTAGACAACATGACATGACTCAGCCCATAGGACAGTTCATTTCTTTCCATTAATCATGATTAGGTTATAAATGCACTAATTTCAATTCAGCTTTTAACTGGCATGAATGCCTAGCAATGATATCCATAGTTTGATAGTGTTATTTTGTAGATTTCTTAGCGGTGGATCAGTGCTCTTCCTTATGTGGATGCACTTGGGGCCACTCTGCACCTTCCTGCAGCTCCAGTCATGCTCTGGTTCTCAAGGGTACAGAGCAGGGAAGCTCCGTACAGATCTCTAGGCTTTATCTCGAACTTCCCTGAATCTCTGTCTCTACTCCAATAGCCAGCCTAGAAGGGGTCCTTGAGCTTTGCTTTAGGCCTTTTCTCTTTGGGGAAACTCTATGCTTCTCTGACTTTCCAGAGCCAGAATTTACTCCCCAAAGAAAAGATGCTGTTAACATAAAAGCACTGATGGCAAACTTTCCTCCTAGCCCCTCCCAGTACTTCTAACACCCCCAAGACCACAGACCAGGAGGACTTCCCAGTTTACCCATTCTTCTCAGAAAAGGTTCTATCCTTCATCGTGAGAGATCTGACAGGAAATAAAAGGAGTCTGGGCCCAGCAGGGAGATGACAAGAAATGCACTACAAAGCCCCAGTTTCACGCCCCTGAAACACACTAGCCTTCCACTGGGAAGCAGGGCGATCCGTCACTCCATCTCCTTTGCTGTATCCTTCCTCCTTCTTGGGGTCCTGATGCACCCGATTCGAATGGCTAAGGTTAAACAAACAAGCGACAGTTGACAGTACCGAGTCCTGGCAAGGATGCGGAACAGCTAGAATTCTCAGTCCCTGAGACGGGGCTGCAAAACAGTCCAGCCACTTTGGAGAACAGCAGTGCCACTCCTAGGGGTTGACTCAAGCGAAATGAAAACGTGTTCACATAAACTTCTGTTCATGAGTACTGTGAGTGGCTTTGCTCATCGTCACCAACACTGGAAACAACCCAGAGGTCCTTGAGCTGTTGAATGGATAAGCAAACTGTAGTAGCTGCATACAAAAGAAACAGAACAGACTGCTGCTGTATACCACAGTATGGGTGAAACACAAATGCATCATTCTAAGTGGTGGTTACGTGACTAGAGGCATATGTTAAGACTCATAGGATTGGACACTAGAAAGGGTGAATTTTACTCTCTATATATTATTCCTCAATAAGTCTGAGTTTGATATACATATATAACTTAACAATAAATTGCCTCAATATATAATAATTTATATCTATGTATATAATATATAAAATATAGGTTTGTATATAATATATATAGATTTGTGTATAATATATAATATTATATATAGATTTGTATATAATATATAATACTAGTAATGGTTATTAATATTGTTGAATGTATGTATACTGTTTATTTTCTGTATATAATATATAATACTAGCAATAATTATTTATATTGTAGAATATATATATGTATGTATATATATGTGTGTGTGTATACACACACACACACACACACACACATAGTTTATTATCTGTAAATTATATCTCAATGAAACCCTGGAGTTACTCGATGGGAATGTTCTCAGAGGCAAAATTTCTCTTAATGAAGCTGTATCATCTATGGTGTTATCTATTATTCAACAGATAGTTAGTGATTCTCTACTACGTGTTAGGAATTCTGCCAGTATTGGGATACAAAGAGAAGCATATTCAGTCTTCCTTCAGTGTTGGGTGCATTGGAGAAATCGAATGTTAATCAACTAACCATACATACACATACACACAAAATAACAGAAGTCAGATTCCAACTGTGACAAGCGCTTCAAAGCAGAGGGTCAGAGTCCTGACAGCCTGTAACAGGGGACTTGGCCTGGCGAGGTGGTCAGTGAAGGCTTCTCTGAGGTGGCCGTTGAGCAGAGGTCTGAAGAATCGTAGCGGTAATAAGCCAGAGAGGAACGGAAGGAAAACCCAGGCAGAAAGATCAGTCTCTGCAAAGGCCTGGGCTGGGCAGGGGCCTGTGAGTCACTCAACTGAGAGAAGTTCTGTGTTGCTGAGCGTGAAGGATGAGGAAGGGGTTAGTGGGAGGTGCAGATGGAGAGTGAAGTGGGGAGCAGACCGCACGGCGCCCCTGGTGTGACCGTACACGCTGGGTTGATCAGGGCTGTCCTAGCTTATTCCTATGAAGGATAACTTATGGGAGCCTATTATAGGCGATGTTATAAAGTCGTCTGTATCTTAAGAGCCCTGAGAAACCGCTTTGAATCATGGGCTGGGGGGTCCTGGATGGCACCTTCCCCTTTTCAGTCTGGAAAGCTTGTTCTGGCTGTGAGGTAGAGAATCGATGAGCGAGCAGGTCCCAGTGAAGATGTGTAGGTGAGTCACATGACCACTGTGGTCATCTACTTGAGAAATCATGGAGCTTGGAATAGGGTAGGGGTAATGGGAATGGAGAAAAGTAGGAAGGTGCAAAAAATACTTGAAGAAAGTAAAATTGAGAGGCTTGGGTGGGAAGGAGTGGGAAGAAAGATCCCTAGGTTGTGGCCGACTGGATGGTGGTGCCGTTGGCTGAGGTGGAGAGCGGAGGTGGGGACCTGACCTGGACCACTGCGGGGGGGGAAGCATCTGAAACATACAAGAGATGTTAGGTCCATGAGGAAGTAGACGGGTTGAGAGCCCAGGCCAGAGATCTCAGCTGGAGGTAGGAATTTGTCAGGTGTCTCATTTAGACGGGAACTCAATCCATTTGTGCAGATGACATTGACCAGGAAGAGTATAGCGGGAAGAAATAGGAGGGTGTCACCACCCTGACGGGCGAAGTGTCTGAAGATCTGATTCACCCCTAATCAAGTGACAGCTCCCTGTCTCCCAGGTCAAGCACGTTGGAGTCGGACTCACTGGGCATATTATTTCTCGTCCTGTCTTCAGGGAACGATGGCAACAACCTCAATTCCATCTTTTACGAACACTTGACAAGGGCCCTCCAGGAGTCCCTCTGTGGAGACCTCGTGCTTGGCCGATGGGGTAACTACAGCTCTGGCGATTGCTTTATATTGGCTTCAGATTACCTCAATGCTTTCGTTCACCTGATTGAAATCGGCAATGGCCTTGTCACCTTTCAACTTCGGGGACTGGAATTCCGAGGTAAGAATCTCTTTATTGTCGGAGTTGTCAGAAGTCAGTCATTTGAGTTAATTATCATGCGAAGCTTTAATAAGAAGTCACCCTTAAAAAGGAAGAATGGAATGCCTGTCCTACAGAATGAGAATTAGGGAACTTGCTATAATCACTTTGTTCCATGTATTTGGATATAACTAAACCCCAGTCATCTGAGGTAATAATAAGGTGAAACGTCTGGTGTAAACCTTCAGAGTAGCAAGTCAGGGTTTTGGTTTCGTTCCTTCTGGGAAAAACTCAGAAGCAATAAGAGGGTGTGGACCATATGGAACCTGGTTCCTTGGGTTACGAGTGTCATGGTCTATTGTGGGTGAGTCATTTAGTGTCTCTTAGCTTTTTTTTTTTTTATCATCTGTAAAATGATAATAATAAGAAGAATGGCTGCCTCATAAAGTCGTTGTGTGATTTAAATGAGATCACGTACATGCAGGCACTACATGAATGCTTACTGCCCTGTGGTTACTGAGTAGGCCTGAATCTTGGAAGTGTGACTCTGCTTTTTCCATGAATCAGACGCTGCAGTTGTGTCGTGATCACGCAGGGATCAGTATCACAGATGTACTCATGGGCCCGTCTCCTGGGTTCTTTGTTTATCCTTCATTCCTACACGCCTTTCTCCAGTACAACCCTCCCTCTGTGTCAGGCAATGTTCTAATGCTGGGGATGCAATGGGCACGTGACCTTGAGTGTTACCCTCATGACGTGGAAAATAAACAAGTAAACAAATGAGCAAAGCAGTCACAGCTTGCAGAGAAGGTATAAGGAGGTGAATAAGGGTCTGTGACCGAAATCACTGCAGAGGGTGAGGAGGTGGTACATGAGATGGGATCGTCAGGGCAGGATCCTGAGGAGAACAGGAAGAAGAATGTTCTAGGCCCAGAACTGGGAAGTGCTGGATGTCTGAGTCGGGAGCAACCGGGGAGGAATGACCTGACCAGAGAGGGTGGGAGGCCGGGTCATGGGGACCTCCTGGCCAGGGGGGGAAGGGCTGCATTTTTTTCTGTGCACAGTGGGGAGCCATGGAGGGTTCTGGAAAGGGGGATGACTGACCTGGTTTGCACTTGAAGAGCTCGTTCTGGTAGCCGTGCAGAGAGGATACCAGAGGGGACGAAAGCAGAAACGGGGGGACCACTTAGGAGTGTCCTGTCGTCACCCCAGCAGGGGAAGATGGCGGAGGCACAGACGTGTTAGGAGGCTTGGAGGCGGCTGGGCAGGCCCACGTGTTGGGGTGAGGGAAGGGGGGCGCGCAGCCTCTCCCCGCTTTCTAGGTCGAGTGCCGGGTGGACAGAGGTGCGTTTACTGAAACTGGGAAGCCTGGATGAGGGGCAACGCTTCCGGATTTGAGGATGCAATCAAGAGCTCCGTTTTGGATATTTTCAAATGCCCTTGATTCATCCAAGTGAATATGTCAGGTAGCTAGTTGGACGTATGAGTCTAATATTCACTTGGGAGACATTTATTCAGCACTGCTCGTATGTCAGGCACTGGCTTAGGTGCTTGGAGTACAGAAGTGAAGGCCCCGCCTTAAGGAGCTTGGAGCCTCGTCGCAAGGCAGACATGCGTTGGGCAATTACTGCTCTGCGAGGTGAGTGTTAAGGTGACACTGTACCTGGGATGCTTGGGGTCCAGAGAAGGGGCACTGGAATCAGCCTGGAGTCTGGTCGGCTCGACAGAGGAGGGGCTGCAGTTGAAACAGAGAGGAGGGAACCGCTGGTGTGATGACAAAGAGGCACGAAGGAGCCAGATGTGTTTTCCAGGTGTTTTGGGAAGAAGGGGTCACAGAAAATGCTAGAAAGGTAAACAGGAGTCAGGTCATGGCCATCCAGAGCCTCACAGTGACAAAAGGACACCTTTCACCCAAGAACAAATGGCCATTACGTCACTTTTTAACAACTATTACCTAAAGAGGATTCTTGTGCATCCTTAGAAATTCTAGGAATCTAATTTAGGGAGCTTATTTTGGAAAAGGTTTTTGGGCTGAGGGAGTAATGATCAGATTGTACAGAAAAGAGAGGCAATGTTTCCCTGGCATTTTGCACAAATGCCAGAAAATGCCACGAAAGGTGGTGGAAATTAAGTGTCTCTGGTGCAATAGTGCAATAGAATTGCCTATTTTGAGAGCTTTCTATTTTTCCCGGAATTCGAAGGAAGAACTTTTAAGGTTCGCTGAGTTAAATCTGAGTTATTGTTATAGCACAAGTTCTATGTGGCTTACAGCTTTTTTTGCAAACTTAACCCATCTTTGAATCGAAGGGCTCAAAGTTAATTAGATTCTAGAAGTCTGCAGTACGTGTCTGGCAGCTCCTCATCACCAACAGGGGTTCTTTTAAAAAAAAAAAATTTTATTGACGTATAGTTGATTTACAATGTTATGCTAATTTCTGCTGTACAGTAAAATGACTCAGTAATACACATATATACATTCTTTTTTACATTCTTTTCCATTATGGTTTATCCCAGGATATTGAATATAGTTCCCTGTGCTCTACAGGAGGACCTTGTTGTCCATCCATTCTAAATGTAATAGTTTGCATCTACTAACCCCAAACTCCCAGTCCCTCCCTCTCCCTCCCACCCTCCCCCTTGGCAACCACAAGTCTGTTCTCTATGTCTGTGAGTCTGTTTCTGTTTGATAGGTAAGTTCACTCGTGCCATATTTTAGATTCCACATGTAAGTGATATCATATGGTATTTGTCTTTCTGTCTGACTTACTTCACTTAGTGTGATAACCTCTAGTTGCATCCATGTCACTGCAAAAGGCATTATTTCATTCTTTTTGATGGCTGAGTAGTATTCCACTGTATCTATGTACCACACCTTCTTTATCCATTTATCTGTCGATGGACATTTAGGTTGTTTCCATGTCTTGGCTGCTGTGAATAGTGCTGCTGTGTACATTGGGGTGCTTAAATATTTTTGAATTATAGTTTTGTCCAGATACATGCTCAGGAGTGGGATTGCTGGATCATATGGTAGCTGTACTTTTAGTTTTTTAAGGAACCTCCATATAGTTTTCCATAGTGGCTGTACCAATTTATATTCCCACCAATAGAGTAGGGGTTTTTAATCTACCACAGTGAACGTTTTGGTCTCACCTCGTACGAATTGTTTTCTTTTTTGGCTTAACCATTCCTGTCTAGGGCTGGCTACCGGTCCTGGCCCCTTGGTGCCGCTCAGCCTCCAATGGGCGGAATGAGGCATCTTCACAGCTAGGTGGTCTCCGGGCTCCCAAGGGGGGGAACACAAACACTGCAAGGCCTCTTATGGCTCAGCCTCCAGGACAGGCACCAAGTCACCCCTACCGTCTTTCATCAGCCCCAGCCAATCCCAAATACAGCTCAGACTCAGGTGGTAGAAAAGGGGCCCTGTCACACTGCATGAGCCACTGGGGGCCAATCTTATAACAGCATACCAGACTCCAGAAACGTCACTGGGTGAAATATGGAAGGAAGCTGGGGACCACCATAGATGTGTTGGGCACAAGACAGAGGCAGTGATCGTGCAAAGTGATTGCCCAGGAATGAAGTCTTGAGAAAAAAAGCCTGCCCCGATACCCCTCACTCTTGTCCAATACCTTTTCCTTGGCCTAGTTCTACTGGAGTTTGGAACACAGGGCTATTGAGAGGTCATACACCTTGATGAAATCTAAAGTATGCTTTTGTTGCAGGAAGAAACCAGTTGACCTAAAAAGCCCGTTCTGTTTTCTATCTCTTTGCACCATCCAGTACCGTATTCCCAGGGAAGATCTTATCTTCTTTTTCCTCTTTGGGTATTTCTGCAAGATATATTTTTAGGACTTCACTTTTCTTTCCGTTTTCCCATTTTCCCAAATAGCAGGCTTTATTTTGGTCAAATTTTCACCTCCTTCAGCACAACCTGGGGCAGTCAAAATACAGATGCGTTAGACCTCTGTCCTGAAGCGTACCAAAGCCACCAGTGAACAGACGAGTTGCCCCCGGCACAAGTCAACTCTGACTCAGGAAACGAACAGTACACCCTAGAGGAAGCCTCCGCAAGGCCAGGGGGCAAGAAGGTCCGTCTGTCGTTCTCTCACTGAAAGGGATGCATTTGTATCCATAGGAATTTTTAGTTGCAAATGACAGAAATCACCTCTGGCTAACTGAAGCAGGAGAAGGGTTACTGGAAGCTATTACCCAGGGCACAGACTTGCTGAGATGGCTGGGGAAGCAGGCTTGGTGGCTCTCACACGAGAGCCTGAGCTCACACGGCAGCGCTGAGCCTGTGAAGGGGTGGCACGTCAGCTGGTGGACCCAGCACTGCCCTCACGTCACTGACATCATGATCCTGGACATTGGATGCTACTGCTGGTACCACTTCTGCCCCCAAAACAGGATGAATGGCCTCTGCCACGGCCTCCCTCCCAGAACGCTTTCCACACGAGCCCTGCTTCTTTGTGTCACTAGCTCATTCGTCCACATCTGGTGTGGGTGCGTCTGACGGATGAGATGCTGCGATCACACGCATGTGCTCTAGATGCAAAGGAGAGGAGGCCAAAGAGGGTCTTGACTTTTCAGTGCCTGTAGTAGGAGGTGACGACTCTCTCTCGCCGAGACTTGTAACATGGGTACATTGGTCGATGTCCTGCTGGTTGCTGGAATAGTTGAGTCCCAGGTCTCAGGGGCTGACACAGTAGAGGTTTGTTTTGCATTCACGTAGAGTCCAATCAGTGAGAGGAGGCGGTGGGGTGAGGGGTGGCTCCATTCCACGCTGCCAGGGATCTTGGCCAATAGAAGTTCCGCCTATTCCCTAGAGCACTGCTTTCGGGGTCACCCTGGGCTTCAGTGTCAAGCTGGCAGAGAGTGGAGGATTGCATGGAAGATCGTCATGGGCCAGTTCTGAACCTGGGATGCATCATTCGCTCTTAAATTCTGTTGTCCAGAACTGACACAACTATTGGGTTGGCCGAAAAGTTCGTTCGGGTATAACATCGTAGGGAAAAACCCGAACGAACTTTTCGGCCAACCCAATGTAAGAGAAATGTTGTCTAGCTGAGTACCCAGGAGAAAAAGTAAAAAGGTTCGGTGAACAGTTAGCTGGTCTCCGGCACTGTGGGTAGTTTCCAAACAGAATAGGGGTTTAGATCCTGGGTAGCCCAAAAGATTGATCAGGGTTCACGGCACATCCTATTTCCACTGGATGGTACTATCGTGAATGATTGATACAAGTTCAAATCAAGAATACAAGCGAAGCATCCACGTTCTTCTATTCTCCTCCTTTTGGCCCATGCATCCCAGAATAGAAATACAATTTTTTGTTGCTGAGCATGTAATGAAACAGGATTGTACTGCCGCTCTTGGGCTTATGAGTATCCCTTGCATTTACCCAACCAGAGAGCCTTGAAGGAAACCATTCAGGAGCTGGCACATGAATCACTGGCTTTAAATCTAAGTCAAGGAAATGGATAATGCACTTTAGAAGGTCCACAGTGTGAGGGGCACCAAGTTCAAGCCTTTGCAGAAGAAATGGAATCTGTTGGATTGGAAAACCCATTTAACCATCATCCGAGTAGGTGGGCACAGAAAGAAGGGAAAGTGAGAACTGATTATCTGTTCAGTCCATGTCTGTTCTCTGCTAGTCCCCCAGGTGACCTAGGTTGATGGTTTATTTCTCTAAAAGAGGAGAAACATGAATGAGGAGAACAGAACTGCCAGCAAGAGGAGTCAGGCAACTTGAATACTGTCTTTAGAAATGAAGACGAGAAGAACCGAGAATAGGAGCAAAACTCAGGGCATTGCAGGGAATCCTTTATGACCTACAAAGCACTCTCTCACCTGTGCAGGTGACCTCTGCCCTCAGAACGGCCATAATCCCAACACTTCCTCCCATTTAACTAATGGGGAAATCCAGGCTCCCGGAGATGAATTCTTATCCGAGGCTCACAGCTACTTAGTGGTAGAGTTGGGCAAACCCACACGACTCTCTTAACTTCTCTTTCTACCTGACCATTTCCTGTTTTTACATTCTTCCTTTCGGGTATTTGTTTGAAATTTGTACTATGGTGTTCATTTGGTTTACTAAACACTAAGTAACTGGGATATAATGCCTTCAATCACTTGTATAGCCTTGCAAACGTTCCATATCGTTTTCCCAGTTGCACAGAAAACTCCACTTTAGGTCAGGATGTTCAACTGGGCACACACGCGACTTGGCTTCTCAGAGTCTCAATTCCTTCATCAAAGCCTCGGTGTGAGTATAAGTCCTCTCCAGCTCTGACGGCGCATCAGTCCAGGAGATATAAAATACTTCCACCATGTCATCCATGGGGGACAGTTGGACTTCTCCCTGCTGGAGTTGGACATAATTTCCTCCCGGGGAATAGGTGTTGCTGGTAGACAGCCCAGTGCCTGGAGCCACGGCTGGTGTCAAGGGGCGATGTTAAGTAGCTGCTGGCTTCCTGCTGGCACAGGGTCGCCACAGGCAAGGCGGGCATGCCTAAGCGTTAGCCCACCAGCTGAGGATCGGATCGGGCGTCAGAAGCATTTCTGTGACGATGAAGCGGCGTGGAGGAATTTCAGGCCAAGGGAAGAGGAGGGCTTGCTGTGATGGCAGGTGATGGAATCCGAAGGGCTGGGAGGATGGAACCCGTGGTGGGGCGTTAAAGAAAAGGCGTGAGCACGGGAGGAGGATGGGGTAGGGAAGTAGTCCATCCCCAGCATGAAGAGCGCACTTGAGATCAGCGATCATGACTTTAAAAGAAGACCCGTTAAGATTGCTCGTATTTTTCTCTAAGCCACATCCAGCTTCATGGGTGCAGGTGTGGAGGGCAGAGGTGGAGTTAATCAGGGTTGGGGTTGAGCCAGATGAGTGTCGTGAAGGCAAGGACAAGGGTGTGATAGTGATTTTGATGCCTGGCCGTGGAATGTAAGCTGAGAAAGAAGGGGAGGGAGGGTGTGAGAGAGGTGGAAATACCACCTGGGGAGAAGACTTCCTGGATCTGGGGAGGGTACCAGGATGGTTGAAGTTGAAAGGGTAAAGGAAATGAGCTGGAAAGAGAGGAGGCAGTTGCTGGAGATTAGGAGGTTTGGAGCAGATATTTACAGAGGGGAAGCACTTTGGGGGAATCCGGGTCCAGGGTTACGGTCGTGGAAATGAGTGGCTGAGGTCGGGTGGAAGGTGAGATCATCGGAGGGTGGCGATCAGGCCAGGATGTCGGAAGGAGCATCTCGATGGATACTGAAGTCCCAAGAGTGATGGCAGGAGGTGTGTTGCAGAGTGACAGCGAGCCAGAGCCAACCCAACATCTTCACGGAAGGACTGGACGTAACCTAGAGGGGCTGTAGAGGATGTCAGCGAGAGAGGGTGGGGCAGGTCCAGTGTGTCCCCTGAAAGCATCAGCTGGAAGTACTCCTGGGAGGCGTGTTAAAAGCAGTCCGTCCCACTGGGGAGCACTGCAGACCCCCTGGGGAGCAGGGGGGGCCATCCTTCCAGCCGAGCGCCTAGAAGAGAGGGGAGGACGTTCAGAAAAGCTGGGAAATGTATCATGAGTCCCAGGGGGGCACAGAGAAAGAATTTCAAGGGTTTGTGGCCTCGGTGCGGATGAGGTGATGATTACGATGGGGTCAGAAAATGTAACTTCCAGAACGGTGTGGGAATTCGACTGCAGGGCTCCCTGCGCAAATGGCTTGAGCTGCAGTGAAACAATATTTTCTCATGGGACGATGAAGCGGATTCTGTCATCTGAGGCTGCGTCACGTGCGTGGAAAGTTTCGAGGCTGCTGAAATGAAATTTATTTATGCGTGTAGATATGTCTGCAGCCTTCGATATCCTTGTTAGTATAGGACTGCTACGTTTTTATCACAGTAAGATCTGTTTTCCAAAAATCATCTTAGGGGAGATCTTAGGAAATTATGTGTATTTATATATACAGACATATATATATATCACATATATTTATTTATTGTATTACATATAATAAATACATATATATTTAAGAGTCATTTGATAAAGTGGGTTTTTGGAACACTCAAGAAAAATGATATCAGATATGCATCGTGTTATGTGGACATTTACCTCTTCTATTATTTGTGCGACTACATTTTTTCTCTGGTGATTTATTCATCTCTCAGTATTTCCTTGCAATGAATGATACTGCATTTGTATATATTTTCTACGTTCCCAGGTGATCAAATATTTCCAGTTTTTGTTCATATCCTAGTTCAAACAAGAAAACATAACCAATGCAGATTACTCTGTCCTTTTATTTAAAACAAAGGGGCGGCGGTGAAAATGACGTTTGTTTTTAGGTGTTTGTATGTGTAGACTGTGAATCTTTGCTATCAGGACCAGATGCTCAGCCCGCGGCCACACATGGTGGGCAGTCAGTCAGTGTTTGTTGATAACAAAGCAATAAGTAATCACTTGACAACCAAAGCCAGTTTACTTTCAGTGTTCTCGCACAATTTGTACATTCAGCTTTTTACTCCTGCAGGCTATGAAAAATTGACTAAGCCAGGTTCTAACAGGCTGTGAGACCCTCGAAGGCTGGGTCTCCTGCCTCTCTCCCCGTGCACTGACGGTCTCATGGAGGGATGCCCGGTAAAGGATGGTTGAGGGAGGAAGGAGAGACAGTCCGAAGTTTCTTGAGCACCTATTATGTGCCAGGTACCATAGTAAGCCCTTTGCGTATATTATCAGAATATTCTTCATAAGCAGTCTATACAGCAAGTAGGTATTATCTCTCTTTCAGACATGACATAATTGGGTGAATGAGGTTTAGTAAGTTGCCCAAGGCTGCAAAGTCACCGGTGGTGGCAGAAGGGTAAACGCCTAGATGTGGCAGACTCCAAAGTCCATGACCTTTGTAGTAAACCCCTCTGCCTTGGAGGGAGGAAGGAAGGAAGGAAGAAAGAAGGGAGGGAGGGAGGGGTGGAGGGAGAGAGGAGGGAGGAGGGAAGGAAGGAAAGATAAATAAGGAGAGAATATGGGAAAAAGAACGAGTAACCATTTTTTGGCTGTTGAAATTCAGACATAAAACTTTCACCTGAATATGCTCCTAAGTGTTAATATGGCACCACCTCTTTTAGCAGCTCAGTTTCTTGAACTGCCAACTGCCTTAGGAAGCGTGAAAGCTGGTCGGCTCCTGCAGAAGGAACATGGAAAGCAGAGGCATAGTTAGTTATCAGGACGTAACTCCACATTACCATTGGGTCTGGAAAATATCCAAAAAAAAGGAGATATATGTTCCTGTCTGTGTGAAATGTTATCAGCCATTTCATAGTTAGGCTAACAGCCCATAATCACCAGCCTGCAGGGACATTTAAAAAATATCTGTGTAACCTAATCTTATCTAAAATTAATCCAACCCAAATGCTTATCCTAACTGGCTAATCCACGTAGAGCCTTAGCTCTCACTAATCTTGGAACTAGCTAGAATGCTGTCTTCTCTATGGCAACATCTAGGTCATTAGCAAGTCTTTACTTCTTTTGTCTACCTAACTTGAGGAAGCTGTTAAGTCCCTAGGTTCCAAACTTCACCCATGAAATAATAGGTTCTCCACTCAGAATTCCTCAACACATATTTTTCTTCATTTCAAATTGTGTGACATGTTAGTGAACAAGACAAAGCCCTGCTTGTCCAGATAGCAAGTCTGGGAAAGGAGAGGGGCTTTCCTGGCGAACATTAACAGAGTCTGCATACTTTAACTTTCAACACTCAAAAAAAGTTTGTGGGAGAAAAGCAAGATAACACAACTTTGAATTAAATATTAATCAGAAAGGGGCCAACTCAGGAAGGTTGAGTGCATTGGTTTTCTCATCTGGAAATGGAACAGGAATGGAGGGAAGCATATCATTCACAGATATCATTATTATGTATATTTCAACTTTTCTTATGCTTCACACCTGCCCAGTGTAAGTTTCCCTGTGCACTGCGTGATTTTGTTTATTTCATTTTCTCCTGTGGGCTGGTAGAAAAAAGTAAATTCGGGGAACTTTTGCTTGTAATTGGTCAAGGCTCATGAGACACTGTGTGATAAGGGGAACATACTGATTTTTAAATTCAAAAGACCAGACCCTTCTACTGGACAAGTTGCTTTTAAGACTCAGTGTCCTTATTTTTAGTAGAAAAAATTACGTCTGCATAACCAGGTTGATGTGTGCAATCAGTGAGATGCTATCTGAGAAGTCACTTTTTAAGTTGGTATGTGTCCCATAAATAGATGATGTATTGAAATAAAAATTCTCTGAGAAAAACTGTTATACCACATTCAAAAATCTATCCTGCCGAACAGGTCATGGAAGAAGTTGTATTCCTGTGGACAGATCTTAAAACAAATTGAGGCTCCTTGGGAGATAAAATTGTTATAATAAAAAACCTCTGCTATCTCGACAAAATCAAACATGCTATAAACTATTTTAACATACTTTTCCTCCACTGCACACTGAGCAAATACACTTCTCCTAGATTCTCAGTGTGACACTTAAAAGACACTTGGGTCGAATGTGGCCAAAGGAATGGAAATTGGGACTGGGAAGAAATTGTCCAGTAAAAGAATAAAAAACTAAACTCATTCAGTGTCTCGACAGGCCAACCCTGTTTCTTGTTTTAGTTCTGCTCTGTGACCATTTCTCCATCTTTAAGGTTAGATTAATTTAAAGGGGGTGATTATCAAATGGATGTTTAGCAATTAGCAAGTAGGAAGTGTAATGGGACAGCTTTACATATAAACAGACTATTGTTATAATAAGTATTTCTTTCCAGAAATTAAATCTGGTGATGTCTGGCAGATACAGGGCCATCTCCCAGGGCAGGTCGCTGGGGATAGATGACCTGCACGTTCCTGTAGGCTCATGTTCTAAGATTCCGTCCCAGAGAACTAGCGTGGGGTGGGGGAAGGGCTGAGAAAGACATCTCCATGACATTGAAGCTGCAGGAGAAATTTTGGGGAAAAAAATTCCACCGTGACCTTCTAGAAATGACAATCCTTCAAAAACTTTTAAACAGCTTTCTCTGACATTATTTCATTTGGTCACGAAATGGCCCTTGATCTAACCAACTAGCAAGAAGTAACGATAGAGTTCCAGCCTGAAGAAAAATGTTCTGGAAGTCCTCGTTATGACATGAATTACGTGTATTACGGTATTATGAGGGGCACTAAGAAGACTGCATCTCCAGCAAGCGCTCGCAGGGCTAAGCCCCGTCTCTCACATCTTGTGTTTCCAACATGCAACGCACGCTGGGCTGTGTGAGGTCCCAGTGTTCAGGGGAGTGAACTATTTTGTACTTAGCAATGTCTATATCTGATGGCCTCCTCCTTTTGTGGCCCTGAGCAATTCAGGAACGAGCTTACCTGTGGCCTCAGAAGGAAATACATTTTATTTAATAATAGTCCAACACACGTCCCAAAGTGTGTGTCTGTAAATCCCACCTGAGGCTTGAAAAGCATTGGCTTAACCGTATCTATGCCTACGTCTCTTCCACTTCATGAGCAGGGGCTGCTTGTACTTTCAGGATAATCTAAACTGCTCTCTGTCAGCCCCTCCTGGTGACCTCATTGCTTGGCATGCGGAAAACACCGGCCTGGCACATTGGGCTGAAGAAGGCCGTGGCCATTTGAAAACTCAGCTCAAATAAATCTCTAGTACAGTTATTTTAAACCATTATTAGTGGATAAAACTAAACATAACAATGTTGATGATATTTGGGGTTTTCTGTGGAATCCAGTTGCCAGGGTGTTTGGGACAACGCACATCAGATAAGGAGAAAAACTGTAGGGCTGGGAGGCCCCATCTTTAAAATACGTTGTGCATTTGGGCTTTAATGTGCCCGCCCTTGCTGGGAGGTTGTAAAGAAGCCGACATTCTTTGAGTGCAGCCTTGCTGCTTCAGGGGACCATTTTTAACGCATCCCTTTGAAGTCCCCATCACGTGATGGCGCCTCCTCTCCATCATTTCCTCTGACCTCTTGGTAAACAGCCTGGACCCTGGTCTCAGTCCCCAGCGCTTTTCACCTGAAATGGAACTGGGGGTGGCCGATTGCCCCATCTCCCGTCTCTCCTCTTTACTCCCCCAAGGCTGTAGGGGAAGGTTTCTTAAGTGCAACTTTCTTCCTGTTTCCTTGGGATTTAAAAACCCCTGTGGCCTACCTGTCACCTAGAGAATGAAGTTCAAATGTCTCCATAGGACTCAACTTCCTACTCCAGCCGGACTGCCTGAGGCTCCCTTCCCCGCTTCAGGGATCCTGGCCCAGGCTTCCCAGCCAGGAAGGCACCTCCCCGACTTTGGTTTGCCAGCCCTTCGTTTCTCACATGGCACAGACGTCCTCCTTTGGCCTCCCAGCTTTCCCAGGAGAATGTCACCTCTACCTCCAGCTTGGTGGACCGTTGAAGCAGGCGTGTCTACGCTAACCAGCCGCGCAGAATAGCTGCACTCCTGTGCTTGTCGGAGAGGACATTGAAATTCACTGCCCCTCAATGCACAGTGACCGTCAAAATTAGCTGGAGAGGGGACCTTCCCGGCGGTCCAGTGCTTAAGACTCCGTGCTCCCATTGCAGGGGGCGCAGGTTTGATCCCTGGTCTGGGAACTAAGATCCCGCATGCCGCACAGCGTGGCCAAAAAATTTTAAAAAATAAAAAATAAATAAAAAACTAGGTGGAGAGAAATGATCCCTATCAAGGATTTCCTGAAAGGTGTGAAGTTCTCCCAGTCCTCCTGCATCTCCACAATCTACCCTTGGGTGACACCAGACCTCTGGCAAACCACATACCTAAAGCTGAATTATTTTGGCCACCTATAGAAATGTTATTAATTGTACTTTGGCCATATTAGAACAGCTCTGGAACATCGTGATTGTACCTGCCATGCAATGCTGAGAAGGATGATGGTCACCATATTGTACAATGTTCTCTCTTATGAGGGTCCTGGGGGTGTCATCTCTCTGGTGTCTTAGCCAGAAGTAGCTATGATCCTTCCAAGCAATTATTTTGTTTTTGTCTTAAGGACACGAGACACTCCTCAAGTTATCTTTCTACATTGCTTGCTAGAAAGCCTGAGTGAAATCAGTGGCCCACCTTTAGCAAATATATAGGACATCATAGAATGAAGTGAAGGTCTCTTGACATCCTTCTGGCTTCATTATATTTTTCCTGTCCCCATTGTCACTTAAATTTTATCATTTGCTTTTGTACTGTGTATGCCTTTTTATTATTTATTTATTTATTTTATAAATTTATTATTTATTTATTTATTACTTTTGGCTGCGTTGGGTCTTCGTTGCTGCGCGCGGGCTTTCTCTAGTTGTGGCGAGCGGGGGCTGCTCTTCGTTGCGGTGCGCGGGCTTCTCATCGTGGTGGCTTCTCTTGTTGCGGAGCACGGGCTCTAGGCGCACGGGCTTCAGTAGTTGTGGCGTGCGGGCTCAGTAGTTGTGGCTCATGGGCTCTAGAGCGCAGGCTCAGTAGTTGTGACGCACAGGGCTTAGTTGCTCCGCGGCATGTGGGATCTTCCCGGACCAAGGCTTGAACCCGTGTCCCCTGCATTGGCAGGCGGATTCTTAACCACTGCACCACCAGGGAAGCCCCTGTGTCTGCCTTTTTAAATGGACTTCATTTCTTTTTGGAATTTAGTATGAATAAATAAGCCAGGCCTGGCCAGTCACTGGTAAGGATGCCCAGTGGTGCTTAAAGGGGGGCAGTCTTGCCCCTTCGGCAACAGGGAGAGGGAGGAGGAAAGGGTCAGGTAGCCAGGAGAGGGTTGCCTCGCATAGCCGCAATGGCTGCCTCACATTTTGGCTGCACTCTGGAAATTGATGCATATCCTGTGTGCAAAGTATCTGGGATCTACTAGACACACTGTCAGTTCAGACACTCAATTTTCACAGCTTTCATGAGGCACGCTCATCTATTAGGATGAAAAGACTCTAGGATACTCTTAAAATTCATTTTAAATATTTATTTATCTATTTATTTATTTGGCTGTATCAGGTCTTAGTTGCAGGACATGAGATCTTTGTTGTGGCACACAGGCTCTTCGTTGTGGCATACGGGCTTCTCTCTAGTTGTGGCGCACGGGCTCTCTAGTTGCGGCGCATGGGCTGAGTTGCCCTGTGACATGTGGGATCTTACTTCCCTGACCAGGGATCGAACCCACGTCCCCTGCATTGGAAGGCAGATTCTTAACCACTGGACCACCAGGGAAGTCCCTCAAAATTCATTTTAAAAATGGTTATTGAATGCCTTCTGTGTCCCATTGACTTAGGCCATGAGAACACAGCAACATGAAAGATGCCAAGAGTTCGGTTCCATGGAAACTCCAGAGACAGCCATCCGGGAAAGGTCACAGTGTAGGGGCAGCAGACCTCTGGTCTTCCCTTTGGAGGGAATGTGCTCTAAACCCAGGGAGCCTCTCTGAGAAGGATATGGGTCTGATTTGCATGTGAACAGCAAAATTAGTGCCTTTGCAGACATGGCTGGGTTTCATTATTTTCATATTCTTTTACAATGTGAACCCGACTATGAATCTTTTGTTCCTAAGAAAAGGCACCAAGACCTATCTGAACTGAGTATTTATTAAAAACCTCGGGCAGTTACAATGTCTCTACCCAGCCTAGCAGTCCTTCACAGCAAACCCCTTCCTCAACCGTCCTCTTATCAGTGTAGAAATGAGCCCCTGCTTCTCACAGAGGATGGTGCTAACTTATTTCCTTCAGGTGGTAGAAATCCAAATTCTGCATGATCTCATTTACTCATAAATACACACACACTCCTTCCAGTTTGATGTAAAACAAACAAACAAACAACGCTGGCGTCAGCCCAACACGATAAAATGCTTGACCTGGATGGAGAAAAAGGAAGGAGGGAAAAAAAAAACCCTCAAGGCATGTCATTTAAACAGTTTTGCTAATCTATTTGAGGTGAAGGTCCCCCTTTATGCTTCTCCTTTGTGAGATCTATTACTCCTTTCACTGGAAGAGCGTTTCTTCCCAAATCATATTATTAACTAGCAGTAAACCAGTGTTGTTTATTGTGCCATTGGGGTGGGATGAGACCTCCCCCACCCCTGGAGTCTAACGCCCGCAGTCCCGGGGTCCCAGTAGGTGGCTCAGTTAGGACGCAGTGGTGGTTCGTTACTCACTCTGGGTGCCCCAGAGCTTGCGATCTGAATTACTCACTGCTTGTGTTTCACCTGTGTATTTCTGTACATCTTTCCCAGAGGGAATAAGAGTTTTATATTACAGAATGAGCAAAGAGATCCCTGAAATGTTTAAAAAAGAGTGCTTTCAGCTAAGACCCAAAGCAATGAGGTCTTGGAGAGAGATGAATGGAATCCTAAGACCTGGGATCAGCTCTTCACCGTTTCACTTGATGTTACAGCAACCTACGTGCTCTCCCCTTCCTGGTCTTGACTCCTAGTTCATAGACTGTTACCCTAACAGTTCTGCGTGTACATTTTTATTTGAAGGTTGCAGTTTTTCATCTCTGATGTATTACGGTCATCTCAACGCATGGGTTCTATAGAGAGGCTTAGTTTAAGCATTGCCTTTCTTTATCTTCCTCCTGTAATGTAACAAGAGTCTGTTGCATGTGCTATGTATTTTCTCAATAGGGTGTCTGTTGCCTGTAATATAGTGATCTGGATAAGAATTCTTTCATTTGTTCATCCAGCTATTCCTTCGATCATTCCGCCAGCCACCTTGTTATCACCTACTAAGTACCAGGCATGGTGAATAATGAGATGGGATCCCAGGAAAAATGAATGGTGTGGAAGTGGATGTAGGGACAGGTTTCATGTTTGCATGAAGTTTCAAAAGACACGTAAAAGGATTCAGAGACTTTTTCTTTTGGCCAAGGCGGAGTAGCCAGTATTGGAATATCCTCCCTGCCACAAACAATGATAAAGCTGGAAAAAACATATTAATCAACTGTTTTCAGATATTGAACAATAGACAGTGCAAGGCTCTGATCATTGAAAGAGGGGAAGCATACAAAGTGAGCTCCCACAATTGTCCCTGCTTTCTTCCCAGAGGCACTTTCTTATCTGTAGTAACAGGGAGGTGGAGCCCGAAGAGAGCACAGTGGCCTTGTTTAGCTAGGGAGGTAGAATCAGAATTCTGGGCTGCTAAGTAGCTGGACTTTGTGGGTCAGAGTACTAGGCAGGAGTGAATTTCGCAGATAAGGAGCTACAGAAATCAGTATAGGGATCCCCTTTAGTGATTGGATGAATATTAACCTGCTTTTGTGTAGCAAGAGCGTGTATAATCAAGACCTGACAGAGAACAGTAACTGGTGAGGTGAGCTAAATAGAGATGACAGAGGCCATATTGTGCTGAGAGATGTAGACATTCCAATTAGCCAGTGGAGAGACCTGGCTGAACATCCCAGGAATTCAGCTGAGCTCCAGAAAGACCAAGCTTTAGGATTAAAGATATTCTCACCCTAGAATAAGGGCTACTGTAGACATTTCCAAACAAAGATTAAAAACAAGTTTCAAAAGGATCAATCTGACAAGCTGACGTGCAAATAAATTGACTCATTAACAGAACATAACTCTCTCTAAAGGAAGAAAAAAAAAAAACAGTCCAGACTGTCAATACATCAACAATAGCCAGCATATAATGAAAGTTTGTAGATATGTAAATAAGCAGAAAAAAAGTGACCCATAACCAGCAAAACAAAACAAAATAGAAACACACCCAAAGATGTTGGAGTTAACAGAAAAGAAGTTTCAAACAGATATTAATATGTTTAGGAATTCAAAGGAAAATTATCATAATGAATGAATTAATTGAGACTATCAATTGACAGGAAAAAAACCTGAAATTCTGGAAATGAATAAAACACAATGTCTGAAATGAAAACGTAGAGGATAGGCTTAACAGGAAAAAAAAGGATCAATGAACTTGAAGATAAGGCAATAGAAACCATTCAAACTGATGTGCAAATAATGAAAAAATTACAGAAAATAGAGATTCAGTGATGTGTGAGACAATATCAAGTATCCTAACATATGTATAAGTGGCATCCCAAAAGGAGAAGCAATAAATAGGGGCAGAAAAAATTGAAGAAATATTATTCAAAAATTTAAAAAATTTGATGAAAAATATCAATTCATAAATCCCAAGAGCTCAGCACACCTCAAGCAGGATAAACACAAAGAAAAGCAAACCTAAGTGCATGATCATCAAATAGCTGAAAATTAAAGAATAATTTTAAGAGTGTCTGAGATTTTTTATTGTCATTTTATCAGGACCGTGAGAAAAATTTAAAAACACATAATATACTGGGAAACAACTATGTGAGTTAATCACTAACATCTCATTAAAAAATAATGCAAGCCAGAAAATAATGCAATGATATTTTTTAATTGCTGGAAGGAAAATAAAACTGTCAACCCAGAATTCTACATCTAGGAAAATGAAGGCAAAATTTAAGTTTTTACAGTTAAAGAAAAGTTGACATAATCACCAGATAACCTGCACTGCAAGAAATATTGAAGGAAATTCTTTAAGCTGAAAGAAAATGATAGCAGATGGAAAATTGATTCTACATAAAAGAATGAAGATTGCCAGAAATGGTAAATATGTAAGCAAAGATTTTTTTTCTTTCTAAGCCTTTACAAAATTGATTGTTTAAAGCAAAATAATAACAAACTATTGTGGGGTTTAAATGTTAATATACATTAAAGTAAAATGCTTGACAACAATAACACAAAGGACATGAAGGATTAAACATACCATTGTAATAGTCCTACATTACAGGAAGAGTAGTATGAATTTTACCCATGTGATAGGGTAAAAATGCACATTATAATTCCTAGAGAAACTGCAAAAAATAAAACAGAGTTACAGCTAACTGATTTAAAAGCTGATACATAGTAAATTACTAAAAGTTATTCAGCACGCTCCCCCCGCCCCCAAATATCGGAAAGAATGCAAAGAAAAAAAAAAGGACAAATTAAAAAAACTGCAAGATGGTTGATTTATACCCAGTCATATAAATAATCACATTAATGTAAATGGACTAATCACTGTAATTAAAAGGTGGAGATTATCAAACTGATAAAAAAGCAAATCCTAACTATGTGCAGTTTACAAGAGATATGTTTTAAATACAAAGACATGGATAGATTAAAAGTAGAATGATAGAAAGTTTTTTTTTAAGATTTATTATTTTTTAATTCAATTTTATTTATTTTTGGCTCGTCGGCTCTTAGTTGCAGCACGCGGGATCTTTTGTTGGGGCATGCGGGCTCTTCATTGCGGAGTGCAGGCTTCTCTCTAGTTGTGGCATGCAGGTTTTTTTTCTCTAGTTGTGGCGCACAGGCTCCAGGGCACGTGGGCTCTAGTTGAGGTGCTCGAGCTCAGTAGTTGTGGCGCGTAGGCTTAGTTGCCCTGCGGCATGTGGGATCTCAGTTCCCCAACCAGGGATTGAACCCTCATCCCTTGCCTTGCAAGGTGAATTCTCTACCATTGGACCACCAGGGAAGTCCCAAAAGGACAGAAAGTTTTATCCCTTACAAACACTAATTATGAGAAAGCTAGAATAGCTGTATTAATATCAGATTCAAGACGAGGTATATTACCAAAATAAAGATATTTCGTAATGACTGAAGAGTCAATTCATCAAGAAGACAAAACAGTCCTAAATATGCATACACCTAATAACAGAACTGTAAGGAATAAAAACTGAGTAGGTGAGTTACAAAACAATTTACCTGAATGGAAATTTTAAACACAATATAAAAAATTGGTGGGCTACAACTAAAGCAATTCATAGAGAAAAACTTACATTTTTGGGCTTACTTTTTCCTTCTGTCAATAACTAAGGACTCAATTATCTTGAAAAAGATACAAACCACCACCACCACAACCAATAACAACTACTCCAGTTGATTGGCTGTCCTTCCTATCGTCTCTCTTATTTCTTTTCTTCTCTTCACCGTGACTTTGGTTTAAGTGGTTTGTACTTATGGTTATTAGCACCTATTACTACTGTCCTGTCATCCCTGATTCGTTCCTTATCCTCTTATCCTCATAGGGCAGCCCATCTCATTGTTGAACTCATAGTTGTTAAAATGACCTTTGTTATAGTAAACGCTATACCCTGAAGCTTTTTCCCATTGGTCATAATAATGCCCTCTGGGACTACAGAGAATATCAAGTTCACATTTCCACAATAGCCCTTCAGATAGTTGTTGAAGACAACCATTGTCTCCCCCAAAGTCTTCTTTTATGCAAAGTCAAAGTCCCTGGATCTTTTAGTCATTCTTCAGTAACATAATTTGAGTTATTTTACAACCCTGTAGTTTTCTTGATGTGTAACTAACAATCTGTATGATCTTGTTCAAATCAGTACTATTATTTTTTTTAATGGAGAAAGTGTAACTTGCCCAAATCATCTAGTTTTATTTCATTTTATCAGTAACCCTTTATGTGTAGCATCCGAAGGAGTAAAAGGAGGTATATTCTGACTCTTGCTATCCCTTTGTTTTGATGGTATCAAGATCACATTCAGTTTTCAAGTGTTATCCTACTTCGGGTTCGTATGTTCAAAGAAATTACCAAAGTATTTGTTAAGTATGCTACTATATATTAATGAACTGTGTAGCTGGTTTTTTGAACCACGGTGCAGGACATTCCATTTATTTCTACTAATTTTCAGTGTATTAGTTTCAGGCTGCCAAAGCCGTTTGGCAAGATGTCCTTAGATCGTAACTCTGCATTCCAGGAGGTACCAGTAATTTCACGTCATTAGCATACTGTATATGTTCCCCCTCAAATCATTAACAAAAATATTAAAGAAGATACGGTGTGTCATTTAGCAAAGATTGTTGATGCCCGTTATCCTGTGTTTTTAGAACTCGCTCCTTTGGAAATGTATTCAGCTCACCCAGCGCTCCCAGTCACGTGAGGTGAGGTGGTGCACTTAGGCTGTGAAGCTCTTCCAGGACACCCCTCCTGGTAACACTTCAGCGTGCACCTAGCTGCTCCCAGACCTTTCCACCTGCCACCTCCTTTAGCCTCCTATCTGCTCAGCCATGACCTGCAGGTTTCTGGAAAGGAGAACTCAAGGATATAACCGTCCTGCATTTTGGCCATTCGCGTCCATGACCACCATGAGAGTGTGTCTCTTCTAACACAAAAAAAAACCAGGAGGAGATGAGAATCAGAAGGGATATGGATGAATAAGAGAATTAATGATTGTGGGACTTCCCTGGCGGTCCAATGGTTAAGACTCCGTGCTTCCAGTGCAGGGGGGCGTGGGTTGGAGCCCTGGTCCGGGAACTAAGATCCCACATGCCGCGTGGCCAAAAAAAAAAGAAAAAAACATTAATGATTGTAAGGTCGGTGACTTATTTGGGAGTACTTGTTTGAACTAAGCACGACACAAATCTCCTGATTTCTAGACTCTCTTCAGCGTCTTTCCCTCAATAAGGGCAAGGGGAAAATCCATTCGAAACAAAGGTTATCCCGCGACCTCTTTACAACTGCCGTCGTGTTTGTTACTCTGCCAGGGACCTACTGCCAGCAGAGGGAGGTGGAAGCCATCACAGAGGGCGATGAGGATGACAGAGGCTGCTGCTGCTGCAAACCAGGTCACCTACTGCACCTGTTGTCCTGCAACGCCGCCTTTAACCTCCGCTGGCTCACCTGGGAGATCGCGCGAGCGCAGTACATCCTGGAGGGCTACAGCATCACGGACAACAACGCGGCCAGCATGCTGCAGGTGTTTGACCTCCGAAGGATCCTCGTCCGATACTACATCAAGGTATTGCTCCGGGTCCCAGACCCTTTGTCTGAGTAATGATGCCGGGCTGGCTCCAGAGGCTGCTGGCAAGCTGTGTAAAGAGCTTAGGAAGCTTCTCCACAGCTTGTGAATCAGAGGCTCAGCTAGGTTTCGGAGCCACCGGTTTCGTGAAGAAGCCTCGAGGGCTTTGGGTTGGCCTGCCGTGCATGCCCCAAGTCATATCCTAAGCCTGGGCACGAAGAGGTAGTCTGTTTTCTTGCCTAGATCTTCTTCTCCACTTTTTTTTATTTTTTTATTTTTTATTTATTTATTTTTGGCTGCGTCGGGTCTTCATTTCTGTGCAAGGGCTTTCTCCAGTTGCGGCAAGCGGGGGCCACTCTTCATCGCGGTGCGCGGGCCTCTCACTATCGTGGCCTCTCTTGTTGCGGAGCACAGGCTCCAGACGCGCAGGCTCAGTAATTGTGGCCCACGGGCCTAGTTGCTCCACGGCATGTGGGATCCTCCCAGACCAGGGCTCGAACCCGTGTCCCCTGCATTAGCAGGCAGACTCTCAACCACTGTGCCACCGGGGAAGCCCTTCTTCTCCACTTTTAACACCACATGAGTTGCTTGACAAATGGAAACATCCTGGAAGTATGACCAGACCTCAATTTTTACGAGTTATAAGGATCAGTTTAGAGGCTCTGCAAATTTCTACCTTTTAGAACCAGAGTTAATTTTTTAAGCTCATGATAAAAATGCAAAAATAGAGTTAAATGATCCAATCAGGATTAGCTATGACAGCCTTTTCTTCTTACTCATATGGGGACTAGTACATTTATTCAGTTGCTCGGTACCTACATCTGCTCAACCTGTATTCGGCCTCAGAACGTGTGCTGGTTTTGAATAAATCTCCTAGAGGAGACTTATGTGAGGCTTGACCAAGGATGCAGCATGATAACAGGGGCGAAAGTGTTTTCTAAGGGGCGGCGGGACGGGCGAGGGTGTCCGTGGCTGAGGGTGTCTGTGACGGCTCCTGTTCTGAGGCACCACTTTGCACGGCGAAAGCCCTGGATGGTCCTCAGAGGGGCCCACGTTTTAATGCCATTCACCAGGAAGAAGCCCATCCACCTGAGACCCCAAACTCTCTGCCAGCTGAGGCTGAGACAAGTGGTCCAGCAGAAATAAGGGAATACAAAATGAAGAGATAACACGGGCCCCTGAAGTTTCAGGAATTTCCATCAGCTAAAAAGGAGGACATTTAGAAATTGGAAATAACTCCTGGGGGGAGCCCCAGCGTCTGCAGCAATAGCTGCTAAATTGTTCAGGAAATAGAATTCAGACTATGAAAATCAGAAGGTTAAAGAACTCCTGATGATTACACCGCAAGGTTATTGCAACAAGAAATGTCAGTGCGACAGAGATGTTCTGTGGCAGAATATTTAAAACAGCTTGAGCAGTTCGTGCTCCCCACCTTCGTGTGTGCTAGAGGGATGCAAAACTTTACATCCAAACCTCACACAAAATGGTAAATGTTTGCCCAACCTCACAGACATTGGGGAAGATTTGGGAAGTGAATCAGGAAGTTGTGATCTTTTGCTTCGCGACTCCATGTTTGTTCCCTTGACCGTTGTGTCTGAGAGCCAAGTAGTTTTTCACAGAGTCAACTCTCGGGAAATTGGGTCCATCAGTTGGTATTAGACTTGGCAGTGGGCCGTGAGATCCCAGTGGCACACACACGCAGGAAGTGTATTCCTCTCACACGTAAATGAAGCTCTGCTCCAAGTCCTCAGGGACCAAGGTTCCTTCCAGCTCCCAGCTCCAACATTTTTAGTGTCTCCCCCATCTTAAGGCTTAAATGGATGGAGAGAGGGACACAGAAAGGGAAGGCCAAGGGCATGCACAAGCTATTCCTTAAGAAGGTTCCTGAGGGACTTCCCTGGTGGTCCAGTGGTTAAGAGTCTGCACTCCCAATGACGGGGGCCCAGGTTCGATCCCTGGTCAGGGAACTAGATCCTGCATGCATGCCGCAACTAAGAGCCCGCATGCAGCAATGAAAATCCTGCATGCATGCCGCAACTAAGACCCGGCGCAGCCTAAATAAATAAATAAAATAGATTTTTTTTTTTTTTTTTTTTTAAAGAAGAGAAGGTTCCTGAAAGTTACCACAGTACGCTGTAGCTGTGTCCCATTGGCCAGAAGATTGTCATATGCCAGCTTCGAGGGGGATCTAGAAAGGGTATTCTGGGCAGCCATGAACCCAGACAGAAATTGTGTGTCATGGAAAAAGGAGAAAACAGATGTTAAATGGCAACCAGCTCTCTCTGGTGCCTCCCTCCCAAAGGAGAGGTTCCCTTGAGGACCCGCTTTAGTTCCAGGTGGCAACAGGATGGGGTCATTGCAGGGGGGCTAGATCCAGGGGCCGACTGCAGCCGTGCCAGGGCTGGGAGCTTACTGCGAGGTGGCAGCTGGGGACAGCAGTCTAGATGGCCCAGATGGATGAGCCCTGGAGCCACATGTCTCCTTGGTGCCTCAAGAACAGGGCAGGACAGAAGGGGCACTTCAAGATGGTGCAGTAGAAGGACCTTGAGCTCACCTCCTCTCATGAGCACACCGAAAACACAAGTAACTGCTGAACAGTCATCAATAAAAAAGACTGGAAGAATAGGGCAAGGCTGTCTGTGTGCCAGCAGAGCCCTCAGCTCTTATTTCTGATGGGCTTTCCATCCCCACCCTTTCCTATGCGTGTGTGCCCTCCCCATCCCCGCCCTTGCATGGCTGTATCCCAGCCCCCTCTTCCTGCGCTTCTCTTTCAACCTGAGCTCCCAGGGCAGCTCCCCCTCACATCCTCCCTGGGGTCCAGGCTGCCATTTGCCTCCCCGTCCTCTGAAACCTTTTCTCTTTCCCTTCTGGCAACTCCCTGCTCCCTCTGTGGGCCCCCAGACCTGAGTGTGATGACTTCCCTATGGAGGTGCCCGTAGTTTTTAGATGAACGAAGGTTCCAGGTGATGCAGAATCTGAGCCATCCAGTCTGGACGGACGAGATCCAGGTGTAGGCAAGAGTCTGCAGGATCTGCTCCAGGCATTAGTGGCGAGGATGGAGTTCAAGATTGAGCCACGTCTCTGTGAATCTGGAGCTCCCCATAGACGGCTTTTCCATGGTCCAGACGTGTGGACAGACAGGCCTCACGTGACGGGGCCAGCAGGTCGCCGTGAGTGGGCGAGAGGGGAGAGCGAAGGGCTGAGGTGCCCCCTCTGGGTCCGCCCGCTTGGCTTTTCCAGAAGCCTGGGGGGAGCTCCATGCCAGGACCTGCCTTTTGATGTCTCTCTCCACCCCTTCACATTCCTCCTCTCCTAACGTTACAGGGAAGAGCTAAATCGGACTCCACATTGGATCTGTTTCTTTTACTTTAACCTTTGCTTCCCATTGCTTTTGTTCACTAAAAGGATCCTGTCTATACACAATGGCCTGCCTGGGGGAAACCTGCCCCTCTGCCTCGGGGAAACCTGCCCCTCTGCCTAGATATTAAACCAAAGTGCCTTTGTTCAGGGCAACATCCGGTCCCTGTCCGCCTGTGGACGGCTGCAAGAAAGAAGAAATTAACACATCCCTTCCCCGAGGCTGGTCATTCCAGGGGATATTAGCAAAATGTATGGCCTTTTTACTTTACTTCCTCGTCTCCTCCCCGTCTCTGTGCTATAAAAGAAACTGGCACCCAGACCCCGATAAGATGGTTCTTTCAAGACTTTAGTCTGCCGTCTTCTCGGTCTGCCGGCTGTCCGAACAAAGGCGTCTTCCCTGCCTCAGCCCCTCGTCTCCCGATTTACTGGCCTGTCGTGCGGCGCGCAGAGGGAGCTTGGACTCGGCGACACGAGCTCCTGGCAACACGCCTCCTGATTCCCTGTACGTTTTCTGAAATGACAGTTTGCAATCTGATAAACAAACCCAGGATCACGTGTGAGTGGCGGAGGGCCGAGGGAGGCCCCCAGAGTCCGCCGGGAGACAGTGGGCTTGTGGGAAGACAGTCCGTTGACCCTGTTTTCTACGAGCGGGCAGTGATGCCGACATGAGAGCTGGGGGGGTGGGGGTGCAGGAGAGGCGCACAGGGCGGTGGTTTGTGACCCGTCGGGCGATTCCCAGGAGCCAGGGGGCAGACCTGTGGCATCAGGATCCCCCAGCCAGCCAGATCATTACAGGTTGCCACGTCCTACCCAGAAATTCCCATTCTGTGCACCTGGGGCGTGCCCCAAACACCTATATTTTGACATAAGTTCCCTAGGTGATTTGATATGCAGCTAGGCTTGGGGACCACTGCAGACATTTGTGCTCAGTAGAAACAGAATCAGTGCTCAGGAGAGGCTGAGATTTGGGGACAGATGGATCTCGTGGTACCTCCTGGTAACTCACATCAGCACCAATAAGGCCCGTTCACACGAGACTTTGTCTAAACATCACACTCAGTGCCTTCCTACCCTTCAGGGACCGGCAGCTCAGAAACTGTACTCATCTCCCTGGTACAGTTAGTTCAAGGAAATTTCAGGAGTGCTGAGTGCCTGTGAGGACAGAAGAAACAGCACTTGAGGGTAAAACCAAATGAATAGATGTCAATCCACTGTATAGCACAGGGAGCTATAGCTCGGTGCTCTGTGAAGACCTAGATGGGTGAGATGGGGGAGGTGTAGGAGGGAGGTCCAAGAAGGAAGGGATATATGTATACATACAGCTGATTCACTTCGTTGTACAGCAGAAACTAATGCAACATTGTAAAGCAATTATACTCCAATAAAAAAGAAAAAGAATATTTTCTTCTTTGGCCTAGGCTACGCAGTGAACGAAATTGCCTTTGTAGCCCTGAATTGCTTCAAGTTTCAGGGGTTTGGTTTCATTCTTTTTGTTATTTTTATTGGACAGAAAGAAAAGCTTGGAATAAGTCCTTTGCACAAAAGGATTTTTTTTTATTAATCTCATAATAAACTGGGTCAGTTCTCCCCACCCTCTATGAATATATTTGAAATCATTGCCTTTCTGACGACTGGAGGTTTTCCCTGGTGCCTCGTCCATCTCTCCTCCATTCATTAGTGATTAAAACCCTCTAGCCGTCAAGAAATCAGCTTTCTGTGAGGGCCTGCTTTCCCAGCCACCATTGTTTCTGCCCAACTCTTAGAAAGGAGATACGCTTATCACCTGCCCTGCAGGATACGGTGGAAACACCCGGGGATGTGGCCCTGCCTGCCAGGTCCCCCTCCTAGAATGCGCTGTCTGGGAGAATATGCTGATCTACGATGAAAATGAGAGACCAGGAGGGTCCCTGCTAGAGGAGCCAGATATGGTGAATTAATTCAGAAGAGGCCCTGCTTTCAACACAGATCAGGTTCCATGCAGTCAATTCGTGTCACCATCCTGACTTAGCAGTTTGACTTAGCGTGAGATCCGTTCCATCCTGACAGATTCTGAAGGATTTCACACCGTTCATTGACAGAATCTCTGCCTAAATAAAGGGGAAACGGGGTACGGTTTGCAGCCAGTTGGAGTGGTTCTGTTTCCTCCCAGTGAGAGGAGTTGGTACTGACACCGAGGGAGAGCCAAGCGTTCCACTCAGAAGCCAGCGCTGCAAGACTTTGCCAGAACTAGAGGAGGGAGTTTGAGCCTCTGGGATTCAAAGTCCTTGTTAACTATTCTGACTTCATCGGTGGAGGGGTTATTTTCATTCCTCCCTAGAAACGAGTGAAAAGGTTAACGCTCAGCTTTCCATTTTTGTTTGTTATTTCTGTCTGGTACACGTGATTAGGATGTATCGAGGAAAAACTAGACCAGATGTTTGCTCGAGCCAGGTGTTTAGACAGACCAGATTTCTTTCTTGCCTTTGTGATTGTCAGCTGAGAAGCCGTGCCTTTGATCGCGGTCACGTTTCCTCTTTGGCTCGTGACTTTGGACCGAGCACTTAGACCGTCTACCTCATGGAAGCTTTAAGTTACCCCGCCAGCTGGTAGAAAATAAAACACCCTCCAGAGTCTTGATTTACGTATATGAATATTAGATGTGCACTCTGGTGACCACGGGAGATTCAGCTGTCTCCTCTTTCCGAATCCCCTGCTCGAAACCTCTCCTGAGCTCTGCTATTGCTGCCCGCCCTGGGCCTCAAGCTTGCGGGGTAGGTAAGTCATAGATGCCAAAGAGATGATGATTATTAAGATTTTTGCACATGTCCCATGTGCCAGGCCAGGTGCTAAGTGCTTCATATGCATGATCTCATTTTAAACCTCAAAACGGTGATGAAGAGTGGCCATGATTAGTGCCTCTGTCTTTTGCCCCTCTGCTTTCAGCTTCCCCTGGCCTCTTCCTCCTTTCCTCTTTCCTTCCCTCCTTCTCTCCCTCCCTCCCTCCCCTGAAGGGGTTTCCTAAGGCCAGCAGTGCTGCTTGGACGCAGAGCTGCAGAGGTTGGGGAAACATGTGAACTACTGAATTTTGCTTACTGTCTGTGGACTTCATGCTTCCGCTCCCCCGCTTGGGGGTCAGGTGGATGATGGAGCCTAATAGAGATTATGCCCCAAAGAAGGAAGACCACACACCATGAGCCACAGATGAGCCGTCTCCAACATGCAGGCTGCCGTCGGTCCTAACAGCAGAGGGAGGCTGAGTCAGGCGTCTGCCGTGGTTTTGCCCAAATCCAGAGACCACTTGTGTCTGTCCGCTCAGCATTCAAACTCCTGCAGTAACCTGAAATCAGACACCTCGGCAACCTCCGACCTTGGCGCTCTGGGTTTCACGTCCCGGCTAAAGGGAGGAAGAGGAGGGGAGCTGGGGGGTGCTGCCTAGCAAAGGGCCCCTCTGCCCACTCACCTCCATCGCCTAAGCCCTGCTCACATTCATCCTGTGTGCGTTACTTTCTGTCTTCTCGCTTGGCCAGAATGCCTTCTATAATCAGAGAAGGCCATCAGTGAAGGGTAGGATTCTAGGGGAGCAGGAGCTACTGCCTTCTTTGCATCAAACGCCGCCCCTGCCCCTCCCGTCACTCTCAGTTTGCATATAGGATGCAAGCTGTGTTCCCAGACCCACCTCAGCCCCGGTGGCACCAGCCACTTCCCTTTTCCTGTGGTAACGAAAGCGGAGTGAGGTTGCAAGGGACTTGTCCGTAGATACTACCGTCTGTTCCTGATGTGTCCACAGCAGGCTTGGATTTTTCTTTTTCTCTGTCACACGTTTACTTCTCCAGGCTGGATGCTAGCCTTCTTGAAGGATGAACTCATTCGAAAACTGTAAGATGGCTTTCAGTAAATCTGTAGCTCAGAATCATAAAGCCCAAGGGTGGCGCTTTCCCCAGTTGGATTCATAAGTGGAACGTCTGATGTAGGAGGGCACATGGGTTATTTTTGAAGACATCACAGATGTCCACTGTCTGGGTACCCAGGATTATGTATACGTGTGTGTGTGTGTGTGAACAATTTCACATCATAAGTACTTTCCATAAGTACCTTGTTGCTTTAGCTCATGACACACTCTTTGTCTGAGGCCCTGGAGGAGGACGTGCCCTGATCTCTCCAAGCAACATCAGCCCAGCCTGGCCTCCAGGAAGCCTAAAGAAACCATGATGCTTTTGTGTGCATCTCTCAGAAAGGATGGCGCTGGCTGTCATTCTCTCTCACCAAGGAGATTCTGTTCTGGTGCATTCTGCTAGCGTTCTCCTCTTCTCACGTCCCTCTACCCTCCACTGACTCTCAAGAGAGAACATTTTAAAACGTCTCCAGTGGGTTCTGTGCATTAAATCTAGCAGGAAATAACAGATGATACCACCTGTGGGGATCTCATGTCTCATACCTCCCTGATGTTGATTTACCTTATGAAATATAGTTGAAAAAGTTTTTCTGGCTTTGGAATGGCTATAAGGTCTCAAAGTCTTGCTTTCTCTTGGCAGAGTATAATATACTATATGGTGACGTCCCCCAAACTGTTCTCCTGGATCAAAAACGAATCCCTTCTCAAGTCCCTGCAGCCCTTTGCCAAGTGGCACTACATTGAGCGCGACCTTGCGATGTTCAGCATGAACATCGATGACGACTATGTCCCGTGTCTCCAGGGGATCACGCGAGCCAGCTACTGCAACGTGTATCTGGAGTGGATTCAGTACTGCGCACGGAAGAGGCAAGGGGTAGGTAGGGGAGGTGGGGCTGAGGAGAGCCTTGTAAAGACCATCTCTTTCTTTTTTTTTTTTTAATTTAATTTATTTTTTACACAGCAGGTTCTTATTAGTTATCCATTTTATACATATTAGTGTATACATGCCAATCCCAATCTCCCAATTCATCACACCACCTCCCCCTGCCGCTTTCCCCCCTTGGTATCCATACGTTTGTTCTCTACATCTGCGTCTCAATTTCTGCTGTGCAAACTTTTTCTAGGTTCCACATATATGCGTTAATATACGATATTTGTTTTTCTCTTTCTGACTTACTTCACTCTGTATGACAGTCTCTAGATTCATCCACGTCTCTACAAATGACCCAATTTCGTTCCTTTTTATGGCTGAGTAATATTCCATTGTGTATATGTACCACAGCTTCTTTATCCATTCGTCTGTCGATGGGCATTTAGGTTGCTTCCATGTCCTGGCTATTGTAAATAGTGCTGCAATGAACATTGGGGTGCATGTGTCTTTTTGAATTATGGTTTTCTCTGGGTATATGCCCAGTAGTGGGATTGCTGGGTCATATGGTAGTTCTGTTTTTAGTTCTTTAAGGAACCTCCATATTGTTCTCCATAGTGGCTGTATCAATTTACATTCCCACCAACAGTGCAAGAGGGTTCCCTTTTCTCCACACCCTCTCCAGCATTTGTTGTTTGTAGATTTTCTGATGATGCCCATTCTAACTGGTGTGAGATGATACCTCATTGTAGTTTTAATTTGCATTTCTCTAATAATCTCTTTCTTATACTATAGACTATAATGAAATAGAGGCGAGGAAGGACACTAGTATTTGCTTTTTTTTTTAATATATATAAATTTATTTATTTTATTTATTTTTGGCTGCATTGGGTCTTCGTTGCTACACGTGGGCTTTCTCTAGTTTTGGCGAGTGGGGGCTACTCTTTGTTGCAGTGCGTGGGCTTCTCATTGCGGTGGCCTCTCTTGTTGTGGAGCACAGGCTCTAGGTGCGCGGGCTTCAGTAGTTGTGGCACACAGGCTCACTAGTTGTGGCACACGGGCTCTAGAGCGCAGGCTCAGTAGTTGTGGTGCATGGGCTTAGTTGTTCTGCGACATGTGGGATCTTCCCGGACCAGGGCTCTAACCTGTGTCCCCTGCATTGGCAGGCAGATTCTTAACCACTGCACCACCAGGGAAGTCCCAGGACACTAGTATTTGGATAAATGTTTGTTTAACAATTAAGCAAAATGAAATGGAAGAATTCATATACCATGTCTCCAGTGAAGGGGCCTTGAAGGTACGTTTTCCTCTTTACTGTGTTCAGAGTCAGTGCAGTGTTAAGCCTCCTTCACGGTTTTAAAACTCTGGACACTTCTTTGTTTAGAGTTACTTTTTGAGATTTCCGTACAGAGTATATCTGTGCTGAAATGCAGAGGATTTGCTGAACGTATTGAATCGTGGACCAGCACATTCTGTTTAGCAATCAGACGGTCCAAGCTACTCCTGTAGGTTTGTGTGTGTGTGTGTGTGTGTGTGCGCGTGCATTGTTGCTCACGTGCTGAGGACACTTCTGGAGATGAAAGCAGCCTCTTAGAAATGAAACCAAGGACAATGACATCTTAGAAAAGGAAGACAAGGAAGCAGACAAGGAGGAGAAAGGGGAGGGAGGCATGTGGAGGGGGTCGGTCGTCTCTGCTTCTCGGGATTTGGAAAGCTTCTCGCAATGTGTTTTTGAAGGAAATGGTAGATCCAAGTTGAAATGGCCTTCTCAGCAGCTGATGAGGTGTGTTGTGTGACCTGTAGAGGGTAAACCAAATTATGACACTAGCCCAGGTCCTTGACCTTTGCATGAGTGATGGGAAACAGGTGGGAGAGTCTGCTTCCTCCAGATGCAGCCAGAAGAATGTGTGCTGAGATCTTAACCCTCGCTGAGCCTCTCCTGGTGGCTGAAATAGTCAGAGAATCTACTGATTTTCCTGGCTATCCCCGCAATGGTGGCACTCCTCTTTCCTCAGCGGGCTCATAAAAGTGAAATTATTTCACTTTTCTTGCAAAAGAGACTTTAAGTTTAAATTCCTTCTGCATCTCCCCATGCCCCTCTTTTTAAGCTATGGATGACCCCTTTCATTTAATTGTTGGAGTTACGGTCAGCTCAGTGGGCTTCTTGTTGTTGAGGCAACAGAAAACCCTCATTTGCACTTGATTCCCATACTTCTTCTCTCCCTGCTGGTGTGCCTGTGCCCTGCATTGGACACGGTTAAGGTGGGCGTCGCCCAGGGTTAAGGTGGGCATTGGACAGGGTTAAGGTGTGCGTTGAATAGGGTTAAGATGGGCGTTGAATAGGGTTAAGGTGGGCGTTGAATAGGGTTAAGGTGGGCGTTGAACAGGGTTAGGTGGCCGTTCCTTTGACTGCAAGCTCTCACCATCTTCCTGACCTCGAGGTGCCATATTCACAATTCCAGGGAAATAGGCCAGCCAGCCTTGTGTTAGTCCCTTTATTTTCCTAAGGTAGTTTCCCCATTTAAATTTTTTTTCCACGTCCAACCTCAAGAGAAACTCAGGAAGCAGAGTTTCCCATCCGTCAGGTCACTTTAATGGGGCCCGGGTGACCACCGTGGGTGACACAGGGAGAGCCTCTGCATCTACGGTTGTCTGTTGGTCCGGAACCCACGTGAAAGCTGAATTAACATCCTTGTTCTTCCAGCCCGCGAAGCACCTAGACAGTGACGAGGACTCGCCTCTGGTGACTTTGTCCTTCGCGCTCTGCATCCTGGGTAGGAGAGCTCTGGGGACCGCGGCTCACAACATGGCCATCAGGTACCTGGGGAAACAGTTGTCACAGACACCAGTGGGCATTTTATATGCTGGACAGATTTTTGTCCATCATTTTCTTTATTTTAAAGTTAGACTGCTCCTACTTCTTCCAGAGTGTTCTCTCCCTAATAAATCATGTTGGGCCTGTGAGAAGACTTTTTAACCACGGTGATCTGGAGAATTAGATGTGGAAACAGCATTAATACGGAACAGTCAAAACCCTGGAATGCTGGGTATAGGGTGTTCTATGTTACAAGCTTCCTTGCAAATTTTCTGGGAAGATTAAATGAAATCATGCATACAAAGCGCCTAGCCCGGTATTTAGCAGAATTAATGCTCAAAAAAACGTTAGTTCCCTTCCCCCATTTTTCTTCACAAAAGAATATTGTCGCTTCTGTGCTTTAACTCCAGCCCCTGCCCTGCCCTGACTCTGTGGGGCTTTGATGATTGGACGCTGCTTCTCCGGTTTTTTTCAAACTCTCTTTCTGCAAGTTTCTCTTCTTAAAGAACAAAACGATCTTGTGTTGAGTTTTCAACTCTCTCCTGGCCCCTTTCACCCTCCCTCACCCTCGGTCCCTGAGGTCTTGCCTTCACAAACAAGCCCCTGAACTGGCATCACAAATGAAGCTGTGCTCTTTGCCCCGACCTCCTCCTTCTCCAGGGAAACCGCTCTTGTGAATTTCATCAGTCACCTCCTCACCGCCCCGGGTGGTGACCGTTTCACAGACTGCCCCTTTGGTAGTTAGCACTGGGGACCGGATGTTCTGGATTCTGCCTGTCCGTCAGAGGCATCTTGATTGGTGCACATGAAAATCTCCCGAGGGGCTTGTAAATATCCCGATGCCCAGGCCTTACCCCAGGGCAGAGCGATCACATCACGACCCCTGCGGGTGGACCACGCATCGGGACTTTTTTATGGCTCCCCGGGTGCATCAACATGCAGCTGAGAATCATACAGACCCAGGGAGCTGAAAAAGAAAGAGCGTCTATGTAGTGGTTTCTCCTTTACTTGGACTTTCTTCAAGATGTCTGTGTTGTATTGTTGATCCGGTGCTCTGCAAAGGGGTCCTTCTGATACTCTACTTGAGTGTGTTTGGGGGTCATTAGGTGGGATGACAAGCCGCTTAAGGGCAAAACCCACATGTGTGCTTGTTTAACAGCCGTCACAGTGCCTGGCCATTGGGTAAACAAGTCCAGGGAGACTTGTCGAAGGTGTTTCCGAATGCCCTTCCTGCAGGGGATGGCTCTGAGTCATTCCTGTTGGCGAGCCACGGACAGGCGCCCTCCGTGACGTGTGTGCATTGGTAAGGGGTGATGTGGTGTGGTTGGCAGTCCCTCCATCCCTCTCTGGAGGCTATAGCCTTGAGTCACTAAGAGGAAAAGGTGAGAACCAAGGTGGTTAGAATTCGTGACAGCTAGTCTTTCAGCACCCACATCCCAGAACTTTATGATTTTCTTCATGTGAGAAATGCTCACCAATTACGGTATTGTGTTGATCTGTGTTCTAGGAAATACTCCGGGGAAGAGCTGACCTTCTTCTAGCCCCTCTCTTCCCTCCTACCCAACTCAGCCTCATACTAGACCCGGGCAGTTCCCTTTGTGGTCATCTGGGACTGAATTTGATGATTGAAAGTCTAGCAGAAGCCTCCTTCGTGGGCTTTGTGAAACAGTCCCCTATAGTACTGTGAATAGGGAATACTCTTTGAGAAGGGCTTCAGAAGATTCTGGACTCCACATCACAAAATGAGTCTTCAGATATTCACAGCATCCAAGCAGATGATCTTTTGTTGGATCAATGGGAAGTTTTTATTTTTATTTTTTTTAATAAATTTCAAATTTTCTTTACAAATTGCAAATAAAATGCTTCAACGATTTCACTCTTTCCATTCCCATACAACATATTTTCAGATTTCTTCGATCTTGTTCTTTGTGTTACTTGTTCCAGTATTCCTGATCCAGGTGTATCTAGCTTGGTCTGTTTTATTTATATTTTCCTTGAATAAGTACCATGCCTAGCAGCTGCTTTGATCAGCCTTGTTTTGATGGGATTTTCTTTGTTTCAAACAGCTTCTCATACTCCATGTCGGCTCTGCTTGTTGCAAACATAGTGATGAGATAAATCTGGGAATGATACTCTTGCTAGTCTAGGGAAAGATTTGATTATCTGGGGCTGATTCACTCCACTGAGCAGTCCTGTACCGTATTTCAAGGTGCCCTTGTCTTTATGGTGGGCCTGCTACTCCTCATTTTCTCCTCAGGTGAAATTTAGACTCATATTTTATAAAAACCTCATTTGGGATTTTGATTTAGAGTATATTAAATTCACAGATTAATTTGGGGAAAGAATGGGCATCAGTCAATAATATGGTGTATCTTTGTAATCATTCAGTTTTTTAAATGTCTTTCCATAATAGTTTATCATTTTTTTGGAGATTTGTAATCCTTAATAGACTTGTGTCTAGGTATTTTATAGTTTTATTGTGATCATGAATAAAACCCTTTTTCTCCTGTCACATTTTCTAACTGGCTACTGCTGGTATACAGGAAAGTTACAGTCAGTCCCCTACCTACGAACCTTCAAGTTTCAAACTTTCAAAGATGCGAACGTGCGTTTGCACGCCCAATCATGTAAGTTAGTTCACGTGTCTGGCGTACATTGTCACCTGCGTGCATCCTCTACGAGTGGTTGTACTTTTGTGTACTTTACTGTGTTTGTTTTTTATGTATTATTTATGTGGAAAGTATTATAAGCCGATTACAATACAGTACTATACAGCCGATTGTGTTAGTTGGGTACCTAGGCTAATTTGTTGGGCTTACGAACCAATTGGACTTAACGAATGTGCTCTCGGAATGGAACTCGTTTGTATGTAGAGGACTTACTGTATTTGGTTTTTTATATCAATTTCATCCTGGGCACCTCTACTGAACTCTGTTATAAACATTATTTCAGTTAATTCTATTTGATTTTCTGCTGGAAAGACATATCTGCAAATAATGACAGTTTTGCCTTTTTCTTTCCTATATTTATACCTCAGTTCTTTTTCCCGTTCCATTGGCCCTGACCTCCAGTTGGAGGTGGGCATCTGTGTTCGTTTCCAATTGCTGCCGTGACAACTTACCACAAATTCGGTGGCTTACAGCAGCATAAATTCGTTGTCGTACAGTTCTGGAGATCAAAAGTACAAAACGGGTTTCACTAGGCTAAAATCAAGGTGTCTGCATTCCTTCTGGAGGCTCTGAGGGGAGAATCCATCCCCTGTTCTAGAGGCCGCCTGCATCCCAGCAACCCCTTCCTCCATCTTCCCAGCCAAAAGTGTAGCCTTTTCCAATCTCTCTCTGCCAAACTCTACCTCACCCACTTCCTTCTTTTACTTATGAGGATCCTTGTGATTGCATTGGGCCCTCCCAGATAATCCAGGAAAATCTCCCCATCTCAGAATGCTCGATTTAATCACATCTGCAAAATTGCTTGTGCCCTGTAAGGTAACATAACCACGGGTTCCAGAGATGAGGACATGGACGTGTTGGGGGACCATTATTCAGTCTAACACAACATCCTCACATTAATCCAGACATCAATGGGGAACAAGCGGCATATTTTAGTGTTAAAAATTAAGGTTTGTTTTAGGATTCTAGTAGACCATTTTCATCGTTAGGAGTGTCCTTCTCTTCCTAGATTGCTAAAGCTTTCATCAGGAAAGGATGTTGAATTCTTTCAAAGTTTGAGGGCTCACATTCAGATGAAATTCTTCTTAAGTCTATTAATGTACTAGGTTATTTTAATAGATTTCTTCATTAAAACATCCTTACAATTCTGAGATAAGCTCTACTTGGTCACGATATATTCTGTCTATGCAATGATGGATTCACTTTGCTAATATTTTATTCAGTATGGTTTTATTTATGTTCACAGTAGGAGTGGCTTATGATCTGTGTGTGTGTGTGCACACGCGTGCGCACATGTGCTTTATCCTAGTATAATTTTAACTCAGGAGTATGCCCTTAAGTGTACTTTCTGAGACCTAACAAGTCATTCTCACATATTTAGTATTAAAGACTAACAGATGATTTTTGAGCACTTACTCCACAGATAAGTCTTATATAGCAGCCTAGCATAAGTCACAAGCTCTGCTTCATTTGATGGGTTTCTCGGGGAAATATTTTGACTTCATAGCAGTGACGTAGCTTTGATAGGCTATCCTCAAGGAAGAAAAATACATGCATGAAAAATTAGAGAGGATGAGCAAATTGAGAATCAACTTAAATGATAAGCTGAATGCAAGTGAGCAAAAGAGTACAGGTATGTAAAATGTCTTCAAATAAGACGTCCATATGTTACGGAGATAGAATGAGTTAATAGGGATGTGACAAGCAAACACTGATAATGGTTTTAATTTGGAGTTTGGGGCCTATCCCCATTGTAGAACTGTGTCTCCTACTGAACAAGAGCATACAGATACAAAGGCATGTTTAGGAGGAAGTCAAGATAGTTTCACTGACCACAGGGGCTAAAAGATGGCTTGGTGACTGTCTTCAAGTACATGAGAGGTGATGAGTGGATCCTGGCCAATGGTCCATTTATAGAGATAAAAGGTGAGAAGGTGACTGCATTCACAGCAGCAACATGTTTGCTTGAAGAAGAAATTTTACTGACTCTTGGAGTAACTAGGCTTCTAAGAGAATAGAACATGTCAAGATAAATGTAAGCTTGAAAAATGACAGACAAACAATCCAGCCCTAGATGTCCTGTGCTGGAGGCTGAGAGCCCTGACAGATGACCTTGTGGCAGAAGGTCACTGTCATAGTCTGGGGTCACATCTACCATGTCCACACTGCTCTCACCCACAGCGGACTGAGGAAAATAGCGTTCTTCAGGAATCCCGGACATAATCTCAGTTTCCCTGCCGACCTTCTACTGGAGACGAGACCCCAAACTAGGGCCAGACGTCATAGTGAATCCTCTTGCAGACAAGACTGAGGTCTGCCTGACAGACTGGGGTTGGAAACTCAGAAATCAGGATCTAGAAGAGAAATAAAGTAAACATGACGCACGGTCCTGAACCAGAGATTAAAATCAAGTCGTCCAGCTCAGGTCAAGATGGTGGCGTAGGAAGATTCTGAGGTCACCTGTTCTCACGATCCCACCAAACCTACCACGTCACATAGAACAACTATCCCTGAGAATGACCTGAAGACTAGCAGGACAGATTTTCTGCAACTAAGGGTATTAGAAAAGGCCACATGGAGAAGGGTAGGAGGGGCGGAGACATGGTCCAGTCAGAACCTGCACCTCCAGTATGACGACCCACAAGTGGGAGGGAAGTCACCACCGAGGGGGTCCCCCCTGAGGAGCGAGGGGTCTGAGCCTCCCGTTGGGCTCCCCAGCTGGGGGACCTGAGCCAGAAAAACAAGCCCCATAAAATCTGGCTTTGCAACCAGTGGGGCTCACGTCCAGGAGAGCCCGAGGGCTGTGGGAAACCAAGACTCAGCTCTGAAGCGCTTGTGCCCAAACTCACTTGTTCTGAGTGCCAGCACGCCAGATTGAAAAGCACCTGGATTGTACAAGGAGGTACATTGATTAATCTTAGACCACTTGCCGGAGGGGCAGGGATCTGGCGGGACTTTCTCAAGGGACAGAAGCGCTGACAGACACCTTTTTTTCTTTTTCTTTTAAAAATATTTATTTATTTATTTTGGCTGCACCAGGTCTTAGTTGCGGCGTGCGGGATCTTAGTTCCCCGACCAGGGATCGAACCCGAGCCCCTGGCACTGGGAGCACGGAGTCTTAACCCACTGGACCACCAGGGACGTCCCCAGGTGCCTTTTTTCCCCTCTCTTTCCACGTCGCTGGCCGGGTGCTGGTGGGCGTCATTTCTGTCACTCTCCATCACCTAGCTAACACCGTGCACCCTGCCCTGGAGTGCCCTGAGGACCAGCCTTGCCCAACCTGCCCAGGCTCCCTGGGTCCCATGCCGAGCTCCCACTCCCCTGCTTCTGTGAAATGTCTGGGTGTTCTGGTCCCCAGAATCACCCCTAGCGCCTCAGAATCACCCGATCAGCTTAGTCAGAATATAGGCCCCAGGCCCCATCACAAATCGCCAGCTTAGACTCTCTGGGAGCCGGGTCTGGAAATCTAGTTTTGATTTTGAACAGCTGCCAGGAGATCGTTTCTTCTGCAGCCAGCTTGCTCCTGGTATTCATGCGTGAAGCACGCTGCCATCCCTGAGGTGGAGGCGCTCTCTGAGCTAGGATACTGACTTAGATAACCAAGCACATGCTCTCTGAGAATCTCCATTACTCATCAGTGAGCATGGGCAACCCAACCTGCAAATCACACTTAATCGTTTGCATATGTTCTACAAGCGCTCCACGGGTGGCGATGCGCTACAGCAGAAGACTCTTCACGATGCCCATCTGTAAATATGCGGTGTACAGACCTGCTTGGAAATAAGCTCGAATGAATGTATCAGTCATTCTGGAGAGTCCGCTGGGAGTCCTGCAGAAACTATCCCAGCATTAGACTTGTTTCCACCTGAGTCCTCAGATTCATTGACTCTGGACCCAAGATAATGCCCATTGTCCAAAACTTAAAATCTCTATCTTTAATGCTACTTTTTTTTCCCGAAAGAGCAGGGTTTCTCAGCAGTGGCACTATTCACATTTTAGGCTGTGTGGTTCTTTGTTGGGGGGGACTGTCCTGGACGTTCCTGCCTGGCCTCTACCCACTGGGTGCCAGGACCATCACCCCCTTCAGCTGTGACATCCAAAATATGTCTCCAGATATTGTCAAATGTTCCCCGGGGGCCAAGAACCAGTGAGAGGGTGCAGGTGAAAACTGGGCTGTGTTGGTCAGTGATTTTGAACAAAAGTAGGGCTTCAAGGGGCGTAAGCAACGTCTGGCTAGAATAGAGCTCTGAGGACTCCTCTGTGGATAAAGAAAGATGCGATACAAGGAGTGAAAACAACCTTTGCTTCAACTGGCTGTCCTCAAGCTGTCATTGCCGTGAAAGGTGATGGGTGAGGATGCTGAATTGGGCGGGACCCGTTAAAGCATAAGCCTTAGGCAAACCTGGGGCTAGAGTTTCCGCTGGCACTGCAAGCAACAGCCTGAGCCTCAAGCTGGAAAATGGCCATTTCCACGAAGGTTATGAATGACTGTGCTTAAGTACTGATGGCTCCAGCCTCTCATCTGTATGCGGCGCCAGTGGTTATGTCATCATAGAATAGGAAACTGGGTCGGAACCAGAAAGAATAGGAGTCACTACAAGCAGAGTGTCACGAAGACCCAGCTTGGTGGTCGTTGGTGTCTGCTGGGGGTGCAGTCACTCTGAGGTGGAGGCTGGATCATCCTTTCCAACACACGCGTGAGCATACACACGTGCACCGATGCACACATATACACACATGCACACACACAAATGTGCACCCATGCTCATGCACACACACAAATGTGCACCTATGTACATGCACAGTATACATACATGCACACACATACACACATGCACACACAAATGTGCACCTATGCTCGTGTACACACATACACACACACATACGCACATGCACACACAGTTATGAAGGCGACGTATAATTCAAGTCCTGACTCCGTGGAACATGGGTTGAGTGCTGCAGAAGAGGTACAGAAGGCCCGTTACAGAGTTTGTTGCCAAGCAGTCCTCAGTGCAGGGACAATCTCTACATCCACATGTAGAGAGCCAGACCGCGGCACCGAGATAAGCCCGGTCTTACATGGCACTGCACACGTGCTAAAAACTTAGTAAATAAAGGCAGCGCTAGGGGCCCGGGCGGTGGCTGTTCTAGTCCCCACGAAGGCCAACCTTAATCGACTCAGATGTAACCCTATTTCCCCACTCCAGCTGTTGGCCTGGGGGTGGGAGCCTGTCATCTCTCAGTAGAGTCTTAACAAGACGGAGCCCGATAATGCTCCAAGTCAGAAATGTGCTGCAGGCGACCTGGAGACCTCTGCTGTCCCGCCCAGAGCCTCCCAGCTCGTGGCATCTCTGCCTTCCTCCTCTTCGTTCTCCTGAGGATAAAAGGCAGGTCATGAAACACCCTTACTTTTAGGGTGCCTGTACCTTTAAGGTGCTAGGGGTAACACCATCAATCTAGTGGAATTCTACCCCAGGCTTTGTTTTCTACATGGAGACTCATTTAAAAAAAACTTTTTTTTTATTGAAGTGTCATCGATTTACAATCTTGTGTTAATTTCTGCTGTACAGCAAAATGATTCAGTTATACATATACATACATCCTTTTTAATATTCTTTTCCATTATGGTTTATCACAGGATATTGAATATAGTTCCCTGTGCTCTACAGTAGGACCTTGTTGTTTATCCATCCTATATATCACAGTTTGCATCTGCTAATCCCAAACTCCCAATCCTTCCCTCCCCCCCTCCCCCTCGCCCTTGGCAACCACCAGTCTGTTCTCTATGTCCGTGATTCTGTTTCTGTTTCATAGATATGTTCATTTGTGCATTGAGACTCATTTTAATGGAACAGCAGTAAGCGTCACAAAGTGTCATTTTCCTCTGAAAATAGAAAGGACCGGTAGAGCATCTATCGTTGGGGACCTGGGATGGGCTCACGAGCACTCAGTGAGGTCCCGTGGAAGGGCGTTTTCCCAGCCGGGCGATCAGGTCTGTGGTTGCTTTCACACGCCGCCGAGCAAAGGATGGGTTGACTCTCCGGCTCTCCTCTTCCATCTGCCCGTGTCGCTCTGGGCATCTGGGCAGGTCCCTCTGTCTCCCTCTGCCACCGTCCCCAGCCCCACATCAAGAGGAGCGATTTCTCTACACCTGTGTGCAAGCAGCGAGGCATGCTTCTAATCCTTTCCAGAAAAAAAACCCACCCACGTTTAACCCACTCTTTTCAGTACTTCGCCCCTATCTGATGACAGGGGCATTTTGGACCATTTTCGGTGACAGCAGTTCGCACCATTTCAAAGCTTCCCTTCCTGCCTCTGCACTGCTCCAGCCTGGCTCTGCGGTCCACCCCTCCCCTCCCAGGACCGCAGGCAGCTCCAGGAAGTCTCTGTTCTGTGTTGGGGGAGCCTGTTCAGGAGGGCTGCCTCCTGGACTCTTTCTGGAAGGTTCTGGGCTCCTCGAGGCCACAGCATCCGCCCCACCTGCCTAGACCCTGGCTGCTCCCGTTTCCCGCAGTCTGCTCTGACTCCAAGCCCCGGCATCCCTCTCAAGGGAGTTCTGGAAGGAGGTTAATGATGCCGGGGTGTTTCGCAATGACGTGCTCCGACAGCCAACAGTGGAGCTATTTCCCTGACATGTGGGTCTAGCGTGCTGCACTGAATCCAAAGTCTTGCTTGGCGAGCCAGCTCATTAAATCCTTCTCAGCTCCATCCTCGGACAGTCTCTTCCACACACACGTCCCTGCTCGTCTGTCCCCGTTCAGCCCTGTCAGGGATGCTGTTTCTTGTACAGCTGCTCACTTCCGCTCAGGGATGTTAGAGGCCAGGGTGTTTAGAGGCGGCTGTGACTGAGTGTATCACTGGAGCTCCAGGAAACGAATGAAGGAAGGACCATTCTTTCCCTCCTCATAATACAGGGTGAGTCGCTTTCCCAAACCCACTCCCTGCGTTGATCCAAAAAGTAAAGGACCCAGACCGTGAAAGATGTCCCTCGGGCACCTCTCTGCTCTCCACCCAGGCAGTGCTCAATTACATGCAGGAAACGGAAACAGAGCCAAAAAACCTAGAAACATAAAAACCTGGACAACCTGAGGAATCCTTCCGTCATTCATTTTAATCCCCTCTATAGTGCCTCATCCACTAGTCATTAAAAAAAAGGGTGGGATTGGGAGCTGGATATTCTCTGAGAATGTAAATGGCCAATTTGAGATTGCATTTGGTGTCGTTTTCTCTCCGTATGGTGGGAGAATCCAATTTTTATTGTGAGTGACATAGTCCGAAAGCGCTATCTGGAAACACAGAGACGACCAGTGGAAGGGCCTGGGTTCTTCCCCCAGCCTCCCTGCCTCCCTCCCAAGAAGTGGAGGCCCCAGGGCTCCTGGACCAGACGGCCCCGTGTCTCAGCACTCACTCTGCCTGTGGACGTAGCAGGCCAGCTCTGACCAGGACCTCCACCATCACACTCAGGGATCCAGAACATCAGTGGCTATTCCTGAAGGTGACCATTACAGCAGTTGTCACAAGGGTCTGAATACGGTCTGCAGTGTCAGGTGTTCGGTGGGACCTCTGCTGGATCAGCCTAAAGACAGTAAAATCCCTCCTGAGGTGACACAAGGGAGACTCAGGCCAGCTCAGGGTGACAGGTGCCTGAACACCTTTGCTCCTTATGAACGAACAAACTCGACTTTGTTTCACAGCCTGGATTCTTTCCTGTACGGCCTCCACACCCTCTTCAAAGGTGACTTCAGAATAACAGCCCAAGATGAGTGGGTGTTTGCAGACATCGACCTGCTGCACAAAGTTGTCGCCCCAGCTCTCAGGATGTCCCTGAAGCTGCACCAGGTAAACATCCCTTTTTTTAAAAAAGTATAAGCCTGAAGCATCAGGGGAAAAAAATGACCTTTCAGAAACGCAGTCCCTTTCCTCGACATGACATTGATGAGTGGGCTTCTGATTTAGTAACTAAGCGTTGAGGCATTGCATATTCTTGACCGTGTCCGTGACAACGTGCCCTCAAGACCCCTAGGAGGTGGTGATCTCCCGCTAGGATGGAAGAGGGGACTTGGCCAGAGAAAATGACATCAGAAGTGCCCACACTGTCTCAAAAAGTCATAGGCACCTAAGCCGCAAGCTCTTTGCCTAGCACGGCCCCGAGGCCAAGGGTGCTGGGTTGGCGAGGTGTCCTCCGTCCACTCAGGGCAACTGTGAGATGTGGAGGTGGGCTTGGCCTTGCACCCCCCCGGGGCCAGCTCTCTGGTCTTCCTGACCCGAAGATGGACTTCCTTCCCCAGGACCAGTTCACTTGCCCCGACGAGTACGAAGACCCCGTGGTCCTCTACGAGGCCATACAGTCCTTTGAGAAGAAGGTGGTCATCTGCCACGAGGGCGACCCGGCCTGGAGGGGCGCCGTGCTGGCCAACAGGGAGGAGCTGCTGACCCTGCGGCACGTGGTAGACGAGGGCGCGGACGAGTACAAGGTCATCGTGCTCCACAGAAGCTTCCTGAGCTTCAAGGTGATCAAGGTACGGGGCCCATCCTTCCCAGCTGGCGCGAGCCTCCCACCTGGGCAGAATGTGAGAAGGAACAGGACGGATTGGCACCGATGCCCTCGCCCTGGGCCAGCATCCTCTGTCTAGACCCACAGCCCCAGGGTTGGGGGGCAGCACTGGCCAGCATGCAGGGCAGCCCCGGGGCAGGCGGTGCATCTCCTCCAGGGCCCTTTCCCACCCAGAGAGCCGGTGCGCAGGTGACAGCTTTGGCAGGAAGTCCTGGTGGGCTAGACACACATGTCGCTGAGGGTCAGATCTAGCTTATTCTTTTTTAATTAATTAATTAATTAATTTATGGCTGCTTTGGGTGTTTGTTGCTGCACACGGGCTTTCTCTAGTTGCAGCGAGTGGGGGCTACTCTTCGTTGCGGTGCGCGGGCTTCTCATTGTGGTGGCTTCTCTTGTTGTGGAGCACGGGCTCTAGGCGCACGGGCTTCAGTAGTTGTGGCACGCGGGCTCAGTAGTTGTGGCCTGTGGGCTCTAGAGCGCAGGCTCAGTAGTTGTGGTGCACAGCCTTAGTTGCTCCGCGGCATGTGGGATCTTCCCGGACCAGGGATTGAACCCGTGTCCCCTGAATTGGCAGGCAGATTCTTAACCACTGCACCACCAGGGAAGTCCCTAGCTTATTCTTAAAGACTTTATAATTCTCTAAAATTCCAGACCTTCCTCTAATAACCTGTTCCTGAACCCGAGAACTTCCTTCCCAGAGATTGTCTTCTTCCTATAGCTTCAAACCACCGGGCTGAAACAAAGCCTTCCTTCCTTTTTATTTGATCTCTGTGGCCCCGTGAAAGTGGCATCACATCCACCTTACAGGGCTGCCATTCGGGCTTGACTATGAAAGCTTTAGGCCAAAGTATTGTGGTCCCAGGTACTTGTGGTCCCAGGTACTCAGACCCGGAACCAACATGCTGGAGGCCCCCGCCATCTGCTTTTCTCCCCGCGTCTTCCCCGCCCTGCAGGTGAACAGAGAGTGTGTCCGTGGCCTTTGGGCGGGGCAGCAGCAAGAGCTCATCTTCCTCCGCAACTGCAATCCCGAGCGCGGCAGCATCCAGAACCACAAGCAGGTCCTTCGGAACCTGATCAGTTCTTCCTGTGACCAGCCCCTGGGGTACCCCATGTATGTCTCCCCGCTCACCACCTCCTACCTAGGGACCCACAGGCAGCTGAAGAACGTCTGGAGTGGACCCGTCACCTTGGACAGCGTCAGGGCGTGGTTCCGGACCAAGTGGTTAAGGTGGGTCTTGACAACAAAGGCCGTTATTTACCCGGATGCTGGATGGGGCGGGGCTGCGACTCCAGGGCTTCTGGTTGGAATGTCACCGTCCATCGCTCTTTCCGTGCCCAAGTGCACCTGCCAACACAGCCTTTGTTTCATCAGATGAGTCTGTCTCCCTCCCCCTTCCATCCATGGGCTGAGACTTGGGCTTGAGCCCTTGCAGAACTGCCGAGGTTATGGGTCTTTGGGAGTGACTGTTACACATCTGTCTCAAAGAACGGGGCTTGAAATCCCTCCTCCCACCCAGCACGCATCTCTCATCCCCTAAGTCTTCTCACCCCGTTGGAACGGTGTCCCTGGTGAGTTGGAACGAATTCTAAGATGTTCTGTCAGAATCTGGCGGAGCTCCTTGTCAGGCCCCAGAGCTGAGGGTCGCTGTGGCCGGTGGGACCTGCGGCTTCTTCATCCGGGCGCGGTGTATTCGTTTATCAGACTCTGAGGTTTGGGGAACGGAAGCCCCTCTCTCCACCTGCGAGTCCGGTCTGCCATCCCGATTTGGACACGAATGTGATGGGGCGTTTACGGCAATTAGAAATGTTTTGGTGGGAACCCTTCAAGCGTTTCTCCCTCTCACAGGGTGCGGAAGGACTTCGATGCTGCCGGCCAGCCCGGTGCCGGCAACGTCGAGGATGCGGATGCCGGGAGCGCCCCGCCCATAGGCGGCAGCAGTGCCCCCAGTGGTGAGAGCCGGGAGAGCAGCTCGGAACAGCCCAGAGAGGATGGGAACCGCCACTGGTCACCCCCTGAAGGGACAAGGACGACAGGTGCGTGCAGCGGGGGCTTCGTGTTACTGATAAGGCTCCTGTAGTCCCACTGGCCAGCACTGTGGGTTGTGTTGTCGTTCTAACCTCTGAGAGCCCCTTTATGCAGGAAAAATCAGTGTTGGGACAAAAGGTGCCCCAAATACACTGACTCTTATAGGTTCTACTCAGAAAACAACTCTCCGTGTGTTAGATTCAGCATTTAACCTTTATCCATCTGTCTGTCCATCACCTCAGCCAGCCAGCCAGCCAGCCAGCCATGTGTCTGTCCATTGGTCCAGCGGTCACTCCCTTCCACCCCCTCTCTCACTCATTCAGTGCCTATTGACTCACGTGCCTCTGTGTCGGGCTGTGTTGTAGCTCTTGGTCCATGATGGTGTCTTCGTCTTTCTGTGAGTTAAGCCCCCCTCTCCAAGTCTGTGGCGAGGCCGTTGCCCACTGTCTACAGCTCTCCCCTTCCTGCACTTACACCTGACATTTCAGAGCATAAGAAAAGAGGGGAGAAGGGTGCCAGCAGGTGGGGATGGAGGGGGTGGCTTGGTTCAAGTTTGGGCTGAGTTTAAAATTTAAAATCAGGCTCAACTAGATGGATGAAGTTCCAAAACCCCAGTCCATTGGGAGGAGGGGGCTGGCTTAGAAAAGACGACCCCGAGGGCCCGCAGAGGACGCGCCCGGGTGGATGTGGGAGAGACAGATGCTTGGCCCTGGTTCCTGCTGGCACACTGGCACTCAGCTTTGCCCTTCAAAACCTGTTAGTGGCTTCGCCTTTTGGCCTCAGTGCTTTTACCATCCAGAAGGATTCATTAAGTGCCTTTTTGTGCGTGTTCCCCTGCCAGCTCTGCACCGAATGAGTAATGAGGAACGGTCCCTGTCTCCTGGAAGCAAGGCTGAGGATTTAACTGAAATAGGATTTATATAAAGATGGGCAAGATGGCAGATAGATAGGGAGACAGAGAGACAGACAGATGATAGGTAGAAGACATATGATAGACGATAGATAGATGGATGGATGGATATGTGATAGATAGAGATGAATCAATAGATGATAGCTAGATAATAGAAGATAGATGAGAGATGGAAGGAAGGGAGGGAGGGAGGGAGGGAGAGGTAGGTAGGTAGATGGGCAAAGTGGTTGCCATTAGCTGCTTAGGGGGAAGAAGGCCCCCTTCCCCGCCCCGTGCCGTCTGCCCCAACCCCAAGCAGAGCAGTCGCCCAGCCCGAGGCCTCCGGTATTGGGCTCTCAGGCCAGGAGTTTCTCATTGCTTAGTTAACAGTTGTTATCGCATGAGAATTTTAAGTTTCAAAGTCACATAAAGTGATCTTCCAGATGGGAAAATGCAAGGTAGGTTCCAAATGGAGAAATTCCTGAGCGCTTGGCACGTCTAACCAGGTGACTTGTGGGAACCAGAGGGAGGCTGGAGTCAGGGGGGTTTCTGGCTGGCGGGGCCGCAGGCGTTTAAAGAGCCGAGGATGGGCGTGCTGGACGGGCTCTGACTCAGTGAGATGCCTCTTCCCTTTCGTAGAAGCGAAGCTGTGCCAGCGCTTGCGTGACCTGGAAAGGGCCAGCGCTCTTTCCTGTCCTAAAATCCAGACCACATAGCTTGTGAATGTTCTTCCCGTTCACCGCCAGAGCCTGAGGCTGGGAGCAGTCACAGGCTTTCGTGGCAGATGTCAGAGCTGGATCTTCCAGAGCCCAAACCAGCTGTTCATTTTCCATTATTCCTTCTTAAAATCGCTTCTCCCGAGGCCACGCTTGGCTTTCCGTGCTTTACGAGCTCACCAGGCCCGCCAGGCAACATCGCCCATGGGCCTCATGAGCGGGACCCCCCCCCACCCCCCGCAGCCGGCCCCGGGCTCTAAGCCCAGCTGTCCTCCTGTTTGGGAGACTCCGGAAGCCTCTGCCGAGCGTCCGAGGCCTTGGAGCTGCTCCAGCTCTTCGCGTGCCCCCCGCGCCCTGCCTGACTTCTTCCGCTGGCTCAAGCGCTCCTCTAACAACTGGCCTTCCTTGGGGCTCCCCCAGGTGAAGCTGACACCCAGCTCTTCGCGTGCCCCCCGCGCCCTGCCTGACTTCTTCCGCTGGCTCAAGCGCTCCTCTAACAACTGGCCTTCCTTGGGGCTCCCCCAGGTGAAGCTGACACCCAGCTCTTCGCGTGCCCCCCGCGCCCTGCCTGACTTCTTCCGCTGGCTCAAGGGCTCCTCTAACAACTGGCCTTCCTTGGGGCTCCCCCAGGTGAAGCTGACACCCAGCTCTTCGCGTGCCCCCCGCGCCCTGCCTGACTTCTTCCGCTGGTTCAAGGGCTCCTCTAACAACTGGCCTTCCTTGGGGCTCCCCCAGGTGAAGCTGACACCCAGCTCTTCGCGTGCCCCCCGCGCCCTGCCTGACTTCTTCTGCTGGCTCAAGGGCTCCTCTAACAACTGGCCTTCCTTGGGGCTCCCCCAGGTGAAGCTGACACCCAGCTCTTCGCGTGCCCCCCGCGCCCTGCCTGACTTCTTCCGCTGGCTCAAGGGCTCCTCTAACAACTGGCCTTCCTTGGGGCTCCCCCAGGTGAAGCTGACACCCAGCTCTTCTTGAAGCAGCTGCCCGGGTTCTGTAGGTCCCACTGTGGGCGGGGCAGGGGTTGGGGACGTGGGGCAGACACATGTGTCCCCCTGTGCTCTAGAAGCTGACAGTCTGGAGAGAAGGCCCTGCACTCCTGGGGAGCTGTCCTGAGACTGGGTGCCCCCTGCCCGTCAGAGGGTCAGAGGGCTGGTAGGGGGCCCGCCTCGCCCCTCCCCACCCCAAATAAAAGAAGAACCGCTCTCTTGCTCTCTCTGGCCACTTGGGCAGCCCTGACAACTGCACAAAGTCTTAAATCTCTTTTCCACATACCAGCCAGGGTGACAGTATTTTAACTTAGGACATTCTTCTGTTGAATAAGTCTTCCCATATCCCTCAGAACAAACCTGTATTCCTTTGCTAGGGCAGCTGTAACGAAGTACCACAAACTCAGTGGCTTCAACAAAAGACTGTCTCACAGTTCTGGAGGCCAGAAGTCCAAAATCAAGGTGTTGGCAGGGTTTCTTCCTTCTGAGGCCGTGATGGAGAATGGGTCCCTGGACTCTCCTGGCTTCTGGTGGTTTGCTGGTGATCTTGGGCGTCCGTTCCCTTGTAGAAGCTTCATCCTGATCTCTGCCTTCATCTTCTCATGGCATTCTTCCTGTGTGCGTGTCTGTGTCCAAATTTCCCCTTCTGGTGAGGACACCAGTCCCGTTGGATTAGGCCACCCTACTCCGCTACGACCCCCATCTTAATGAATGATACCTGCAACAGTCCTCTTTCCAAATACGGTCACATCCTGAGGTTCCAGGGTTAGTACTTCAGCACATGAATTGGGGGGCCCAACTGGGCCCTCGCCTGGCCTGCAGGGCTCCCCATGACCCCTGGCTCACATCGCCTGGCCTTACAGCCCCCTCTCTGCCCCTCACTCACGCCAAGCGGTCCTCCCCGCAGAGCCTCCGCCGCTGCGGCTTCCCCAGGCTGGACGTGCTGCCCTCAGGCTCAGCTCAGTGCTTCGCTCCCTCGCTCAGCCTCTGACCAAACGCCACCACCTCAGAGAGGCCCCTGGCCAGCCAGCCGTCCACGCGGCTCTGCCCCCGTCACTGTGGCAGGCTGTGCGTGCTCAGGGCCTGGGAGCTGCCCGCGCCTGCACTAGGCCAGCGCAGTGCAAGGGGGTGCCCGGTGGCGGCCCTGTCTTCTCGGGGCGGGGACAGGAGCACACAGGGGGACCGTGGCCCGATGCGCCTCGCCCTGCCGCGCCCGCGAGGGGCCTGTGCTCATGTAGACCTCTCGTCTGCACGTCCACGCTCCATCCATACCTGCCTACTGCTTCTTGCCCCGCCGCAGGCCTTGCTCGGTGCACACACCTGCAGGAAGGCCCAAGGCCCTCCCTGGGGGGCAGCCTGGCGGGGGTTCTGGGCAGGCTCTGGATTCGGGCGGGGCCTTCTGGAGAGCCAGGCACCCCGGCGCTAGGTGGCGGGGGGTATGGGGGCCGCCCAAAGCATCCCTTGTCTCCGTGGCTTCCTGGTCCTGGGGAGAGATGTGGTAGGAGAAACGGGGGTCGAGTGGGACCCTCTAAAGTCCTGGGGGGCCGCTCAGGGCTAAGGCGGCGCTGTGCTCAGCAGGCGCGGGCTGACTGTATGGGTGGATGGTCCCCCTCTGGACTCAGCCACTCCCCGTGAGGCTTCCCCGGGGGCTGGGCTGTCAGGCCCTGAGGCCACAGAATTCCCAGGTGAGACTCAGCTGTCGCCAGCTTCTGTCTGTCACAGCCAAGAGCAAAGCGCCAACAGCTGCGGATCCTGTCGGCTCGTCCTTGTGCCCCAAGCCCCCTGCCAGAACCCTTCATGTATCTTTAGAAGAGTCTCCACCTAAGACTGATTGCTCTCCCGGTGATGCCTTGGGGATCGGGCACTGGCCACACCGAGTGGCCCTAGTCCTGGGGGGGAGGGAGACGCCCGAAGGCAGCTAGCCCTCTTCCCTCCCCCAGAGGAGGGCCACGCCGCGGTCCCCGACGGGCTCTCCCTGCCCTGGAAAATCCAGGCGGCTCCAGATGCAGCCCAGCTGGTCCCCTGAAGGACGCAAGAGTGACCACCTTTCAGACCATCTGGCTTAGAGTCCCAAGGGGGCCCCAGTGGGCTGAGAGAAGCCGGTGGGGCGTGAGTCCCGGAGGGGGAATGACAGAGATGGCCCCGTCTGCCCTCCAGCCCTGCCTGCAGCCTCACCATCCCCCTGCCTCAGTGGCTGCCTGGGGCGAGGCTTTCCTGAAACTCAGCAGGGGACATCACAGCCCGTGGCATAAGCCACACACCCATTCTGCGGGGCTGGGCAGGGATGGAGTCCAAACTTGCCTTTGAAAGGATGAAACACATGAGACAGTTGGCTTGAAACCAGCCACTGGGACTTACAGGCACGCATCAAGGCAGCAGGGAAATCTTGGACTGTCAGGGCAGAGCAGGCCCCTGAGAGACATCAAGAAAAGCCTGAAGTTGGCATCAGAAAGGAACAACCTCACTCCCCACACCCAGGGCAAGACACCTCCTCCTGCCCCTGGAACACTGAAGTGTCTCCATCTTTTTACTCCCACTCTGGTTAAAGCCATACGGGGACATGGCCACCTTTGGCTTGGTTCATTGCACCCACTCACTCCCTGGGGGAAGTTCAAGGCCAGCACCCCTGTCCCTTCTCTCCACGTCCCTTGGCAGCTAGAAACACGCCCCGCCTGTAAATAAGCACCATGTCGGAACCCCGGGACTTGGAGAACAAAGCCCAGGCGGGGGTAAGCTTCCAGTGGGATCTCAGGCTGCGTCCCTCAGCGCCCGATAAACGCAGGTGCGCACAAGCATCCGTGCTGCAGGCAAGAGGAGAGCTGCCCCCGCCCGGCTCAGGTCTCCGAAGCCTGGCAGGGGCCTCCCCCAGCCGGCCCCCTCCTCCTGAGCTGGTGCAGAGAGTGGGGATCGCGGGGGGACTCTCGCACCCTGACAGGGCCAGGCGCAAAGCTGTCAGTTACCGAAGCCCCAAGTGCAGTAGCCCTTGTGACCCCAAGGACACCGGCCCCAGAAGGAGCCGCACATGGGGAGGGGGACAGCCCTGCCCGGCGCCACGGCCTTGTACCTGCCACCAAGGACTCTTCCCAGATGACGCGGCCAGTGGTGAGATGCCCGAAGGCCCCTGGAAGAGGGAGGGCGGCCTGGAAAGCCACCCCCCGCTGCCGTTCCCAGCAGGACGGCATCGCCAAAGGGGCCTCTGTGCTGTGCAGTTGCTGGGTTTCCTTCCAGCCTCCGGCTTCTCTGGCCTCCTTCTCACCCTCCCTCCAATTGAATCAAACCATGGTGCCCACAGCTTCCAGAAAGCAAGCCAGGGGCCTGCTCAGCCAGCGCAGGGAAGTTAGAGGTCGGTCTCCAGTCCTCGGGGGGGGATATTCCTGATCCCGGATCTTTGTACTCGACCTGGAAGACTCACCTTCCCAGCTCCCGCCCCGTAGCTTGCCTCCCAGGCTACAGGGGAGGCCCAGGGCCCAGTCTGCAGGGGCACACGGGTGGGGGGGAGGGTCTCAGTGTCTAGGTCAAGGCACTTTTGAAGCTTCCCAGATGGTTCCAATGGCCAAGGTTAAGAAGCCCGTGGCCAAACCCAAACCGTCTGGGGCTGGCTCTGTTCCCAGTCAGGGGTTGAAGAAGCTTTGGGTTTCCATGCGAGGTGAGTTTTGCAGGTTGGGCCCTTGTTTCCCGGTCAGTGTGCCGCGTGCCGAGCCTGTAGATGCGGCGTTGCAGTCAGAGAGGAAGGGCGGAGGGTGGAGAGCACCGCGTGATGCCACGTAGGCAATCAGTGATGATTGGTGTGCTGTGCCCTGCGGGAGTCCCCAGGGCCGAGGTGGAGGACCCGACTTCCGGGCAGGGCATGACAGAGAAGCCTAGCTACGCAGCAATGATTGAGCCGCTCTCAAGGGTGAATGTGAACAAAATTCTAAGAACAGGCTCTTGTTTTACTCACAGTGCCCAAGGCTCAGTGCCCATAACTGGAGTCCCAACTGCTCCCTCCCTCCCTGGGTCCCTGCTTCGGTCCCCAGCCGAGTATCCCCATCCTGGCCCTTGCCAGACTCTCAGAGGACTGGGATCCCAGGTGGGCACAGCGTGTGGGTGCCCAGCACCTCATGCCTGACTCGCGGGCCCTCACGCCCAACGGCCGGGAACTCACTATGCCGCCCTAAGTGCGGCCTGAAAACCTGCAGACTGCTTGCTGGAAGGGGACTTGGCCCACTGGTGGAGGCTGGTGGTCTGCTTGCTGAGAGCAGTTACGAATTTGTAACTAATCTGAATCCCAAATTGGACAGGAAGGCTATCTCTTCCATCCTATTTTTTTTAATAGTTTGGTGTTTTGAAATTTTGAAATTTTTTAAAGTACAAAAAAACTTCAAGAATAAGGCAATGACTACCTACATACATTTCATCTAGATTCAGTAGTTAACATTTGATACATATAATTTCTCTCTTCTATCCTATTCTAAGTATTTGCACCACCACCTTTCAGATAACAATCAAAGACAAAGGAATAGTGCTGGGATAATGAACAGGGGAGGGTAATTTATATGGAATTTCAACCCGGGTTCTAAGGAGATTTTCCCTAGAAACACTCCTAATTTGATAATGAAGTAACTGGCAAACTAAAACTACAAAATAAGTAGCATAGATGTATTTAGCTTGGTTTCGTACTTGTTCCATTTGCAAAATTAACTAACTTTGAAAAAATCAAGAGCGACAAAAAGCCCCAAGAACATCTGAAGCAGTGAAATCAGGGCAGGGGTTACCCCATCTTGCATGGGAACACAGGCCATTCCCCTCTGGCACACAGATGGGTCTGTTTGTTACTGGAATGAGCTGAGTTCCCCCACTAAGTACGGGTGGTCTCTCCAACATCAAAATCACTGTCTTGCGGATGAATGTGGACTATTCTGGGGCAGCAATCAGCGTTGCAGTATAAATCACAAACAGATGTTTGGCCTTGCCAAGCTCTGAATAAACTAACAAATCACCATCTCTGTTCTTAATTCGGATTCGTCAGGGTCCCTTTCTCCCTCTTTCTTCCTCTGTAAGAGTAACATACTAACGCTTCAGCAGGGACCGTTCAGATGGGCCCCATCCCCGGGGGGGAGCCCCATGCCGGGGAGCTGCCTGCACTCACCCAGGGAGTCCCACTCTGTGAGCAGCGCTGCGGGGGGAGCACCCCGATTTCTCAGCAGACGGGCAGGAGGGAGCCACGTGGGCACCCCAGTGCCCTCTGGAAACGGGCACCCACCATCACAGTGGGCACATGGCAGTAAGGTCGACGTGAGGCGTGAGGGCCCTTTCAGCCAGTCCGCCGCTGTGGGAGGAGCAGGGCTAGAGGGGGCCCGGGGAATGTCCACAGTAACATCTGTTCCCTAAGGAGTTCTCTCGCAAAAGATGTGTCACTCTCAGCTGTTCCCATAGGCAAACATAAATATTTCAGAATCACCGGGTGCCCAGTTCATCATCTGGGCATTTGGGGTGAGGTGACATTCCCTGGGGGTACCCACCCTGCAGCCCCCTCTATTTTTACCCATTGAGCGTAACTGTAGCCACTCCTGGAGACACACGTCAGTAGGGCAATTGGTGGCACCGTGACGTCACCAGCTGCCCCCTTCAAAATAATATTTTATTTATTTTTATTTTTTGTTTTTTAACTGAAGTACAGTTGATTTACAAATGTTGTGTTAATTTCTGTACAGCAAAATGATTCGATTAAGCATATATATACATTCTTTTTCATATTCTTTTCCGTTATGGTTTATCATAGGCTACTGAGTATAGTTCTCTGTGCTGCCCAGTAGGACCTTGTGGTTAAAATAATATTTTAAAATTAGACCCTGGTGAGCAGTGAGGCTTAAGTTAAGGAATTCGGCGTTCCAGCAAGCTCAAGGCTCCTCCACCGGCCTGGTCTCTAAAGCCGCAGAGGTAAGTCAGGCACAAGACAGGCCCTTTAAGCCTGCCTTCCTCCAGAGACGTGCCAGGACCAAATCCTTGGCCAGTCCAGTCCCTTGTGTCCAAAATGGCCTTGTTTTTCTCTCTCTCTTTTTTTTAGATTTAGGCCAGAGTGGATATATGTATATGTATGACAACTGATTCACTTCGCTGTACACCTGAAACTAATACAACATTGTAAATCAACTAGACTCCAATAAAAAATAAAATAAAGGCCTCGTCTCAGCAAGTCTCAGCACGAGCTGGGCCAGGAAGGACCCCTGAGGGGAGGGACAACTGGCCAAAGGGAGCTGGGAGCCCTGACAGACGTGGGAACCCGGGCCGGGCACGCCCGAGTTGGGCTGGGGAGGGCTTCCTCTCAAAGACCTTGATCTTAAGGGAAAACTTTTCTAGAAAAAAATGGCCACAGCATGTGGCTCAACTGTTTTTTCCTCTTTCGAAGGCAACTAAACATGATGCAAACCTACCTGCCTTCCCTTCATCACTGCTTACCAGAGGAGCCCGGGAACCCAGTCCTGAAGCAGGGACAAGATGGGATTTGCCTGATGAGGCCACGTTATGGGTTTGCCCAGGACGGGGGCTCCCAGGGACGAGGGACTTCGGTGCGAAACCCAGGACAGGCCTGGGCAAACCGGACGGGCCCATCGCCCTGGCCGCCGCTCCCCACACCAGCACCCCCGCCCCATCCTTCAGTCCTCAGGCCTCAGTGGAGCCCCGAGCTGGGCTCCCAGCCCTCCGCCCCAGCCCAGAAGGTGGGAGGCCAGCCTGGGTCCCTCGGGCCCCGCAGAGCAGCCCGCCCGCCTCACCACGCAGACACTGACGTTGGCAGCTGCCTGCCACGGCAAGCTGGTCTGCTCTGCTGTCTTTTTTTTTTTTAAATCCCCCTTTTCAGAAAGCTCTGGTTGACTAGATAAGTGACCTTTTGAATGCCCTTGCTTTTCCCTTCTTTCTCTTTAATTCCCACTCTTACGTGTTTTTTTTTTTTAATTAATTTATGGTTGGTTTACGATGTGTTGATTTCAGGTGCACGGCAAAGCGATTCAGTTATCCATATACATGTATCCGTTCTTTTTCAGATTCTTTCCCCACATGGGTTACTACAGAATACCGAGTAGAGTTCCCTGTGCTCTACAGTAGGTCCTTGTCGTTTACCTACTTTGCTCTGCTTTCCTTTAAAGGCAGGAGAAAAGGCAGGACTCAGTCCGTCCAGGACCCCAGGGCCTTAAGCCAGACGCCGCCCATCCCGCGCTCGCCCGGCCCCATCGTGGACAGCCGCCCGGCCTTCCTGCAGACGTCCACGTCGGTCCATGAGCTGGCGCGGCGGCTCTCGGGCAGCCGGCTGTCCCTGTGCCCCTCGGCGGCGTCCCTGCACTCCCAGCCCCCGGCCGCCCCCGCCGCCGGCCACCTGAGCGTCCGCGAGCAGGCCGAGGCCCTCATCAGGTCCAGCCTGGGCTCGTCCACCAGCTCCACCCTCAGCTTCCTCTTTGGCAAGAGGAGCTTCTCGAGCGTCCTGGTCATTTCCGGGCTGTCTGCCGCCGAGGGGGGCAACACCAGCGACACCCAGTCCTCCAGCAGTGTCAACATCGCCCTGGGCCCCTCGGCCAGGACCGCCAGCCAGCCCGCACGGGTGAGGGGCTCGGGGGGTGGGGGGCGCTCCTGGCCGATGAGCCCGGTCCCCCGGGCCTGCAGGCTCCCGCCACCTCCCCCGTAGGGCTCCCGGAGTAACAGGCAGGCAGCGAGATGGGAGCTGGGCTGACCGCGCCCGGCAGCGGACAGGATGCGTCGCACGGGCCCCGTAACGATAACGCACGGGCCCCGTAACGATGACGCACGGACCCCGTAACGATGACGCCCAGGCCGGCGACGGTGGAGGGGGCCGGATGTCAGAGTCCCCTTCGCCCTGAGCCCAGGATGCTGGGGGGGGGCACGTTCTCCACGGGTGCAGACAGAACCTTCTCTGTCCACACTCCTCTGGCTGGGGGAGAGGAAAGGACACGTCGGCGCTGCAGGCAGCTCACCAGCCACCGGGTTTTACGGTGGCTCCCGAGGTGGCCTTCTGCGTCTACGCAGTTCAATGTTAGAGAGCTTTGAGGACTTTGCCCACATAAACGGTTCCTTATCGAGGATCCCAAGCTAGCCGGCGTTGGATGAATGACTGAGCTTCACCAGTCAAGTACGTAAATAAACGCCCAGCCGCTCTCTTCTGTACTGTGGTGGGAGGGAGAGATCGGGGACGTTCAGGCAAAAGCCGGCATCAGGATGGAGGCCTCCACGCTCCGTCTGAACGTTCACACGCTGTCCTGCCCGCGGAGGAGCAGAGCCACAGGCTGCTGGCCTTCTGGTTCCGGGCGTGGGTATTTGGAGGTGGATGATGGGGGCTCTGCCCTTACCCTCTTCCCGTAGGGAGACGCCCTACAGGCCGGCGCCTCCCCCTGCCCGAAGGAGAAGACATACAGTGGCACCTCCAGCCACCTCGAAACCAGGCCGGCGTGCACCCCCCTAAGAAGAGCCACGGGGTCGCAGCGATGGTGTGCCGGCCTTCAGGGCAGGGTTCTGAGCATTCTGGAGCCCCGGGTTACTTCAGGAGTTTAAGTTAGATAGCTAAACATAAACTTCCCTTTTTTCACTTCCTCAGTAACGATGCACAAAATAGCGCAGCTCTCTGCCACCCACAACGTGTGTTTAAGACAGTCTGGGGATGCAGCTCTGGGATTCTGGCAAATTCTCTCTCCCACAGGGATGGCTGGGTCCTTGGGACCATGTGCAGCCGCAGTAAAAAGGCCTCGGTATTACTGCTTGGGATCAAACCTGCAGGACTGAGCAGCTGTGCAGGGCTAAATGTATATGAAGTGACATTAACCCAAACTCAGGAAATCCAGGCTCAAGTGACCTCTTGCCCAAGGTCATGTTTTTCCAGGTTACCCAAGAAGAGGTCCCTGTGTGCAGAGGTGCCTCCCTCTGCCCGTGGCTCGGGCTGCATGTTCTGTCCTCAAAGACCCCCCCGCTTTGGTCCTCTGTAAATGGACCTGACTTTAGACTCTGACCCCAGGATCCTGCCACACTGCCGGCTGGTACTTACAGCTGTGGGGTGGTCATCAGGGGAAGCAGTCAGCTTTGCTGAGCCATCACTTGTTGCTTCTCTTTTCTCTTTGGAAGCACTTTTCCGAGCCGTGCGAACCCACGGAGGCCACCGCGCAGGGGCTGCTTCGAGATCGCCACGCGGCCGAGAACCTGCGGGTGATGTGCAGAAGAGCAAGCCAGGAGGACATGGGCCTGGACGACACGGCCTCCCAGCAGAGCGCTTCCGACGGGCAGTAGCTGAGCCCGGGCCGGAGGAGCCACGCCGTCGGGGAGGGACGCAAGCCCCCCGAGCTTCTCCCCTGCGATCCCCAAGCTAAACGGCGCAAAGAATGAGAGCCGGGAGATCCATCCTGTGGAAGATGAGTGCTGTGTACAAAACAGAATAACTTGATCTCAGGTTCTTGAAAAATATCTCACGTGATGAACACAAACCTTGACACCAGGCGTCCCTCCTGCTCTGGCACTCGCGGCCCCAGAGAGGCGGGGTGCGGGAAGCACCCCTCCCAGAACTGGAAAATTCAAATAAAAGCCATGTTAACATCTTAAGACAACTCAAGTAGGGCACACAAATAACTCCTTCTGGTCCTGATGAAAATAAGACAGCTGCATGCTAAACGACTGGCATTTTGTATGTCACTGTTACCGTGAAAAAGAGGCGGACGGCAGTGCGTATCACACCATCAGCTGGTCCAACGCGCTGATGTTCAGTCTACATATAGAGAAACATCTCACTTCTTTATAATATTTATGCAGCTGTTAAGTATAAACCAGTGACAGCTTTACTGCAAAAAATGTGATAGTGCATGCAGTCACATCCAAAGCATCCTGTGAAAGGAGCCAACCATCCCCAGCAACGTGAGTGCAGAAGTCTAGTTGAGGCAGGTCATGGAGGGCCACCTAGGAATGATATGCTAACTGCAGTTACAGCAACGTCCTGCAAGAAGCCAGGCCCCGTCTCGCCCAGCACTCCTGTGTGCTTCCCAGGAATGCACGCCTGTTTCCAAGCCAAGCAATCCTCACCGTGTCACAGGACATTTGCACATACCTTTGTTTTTGGAATTAAAATGTTTACAGTTATTGCTGTGTCCAGTTGTTTGAGTTCTGCTGAAACTGTTGTCACTTCTGAAAAAAACCAAAAAACAAAAAAAATACCATACCCTTCACTGTAAGAATGACATTTAGGCAAATTCTTTTTTAAAAAAAAAAAATTATTTTTTATTGAAGTGTAGTTGATTTACAATGTTGTGTTAGTTTCAGGTATACAGCAAAGTGATTCAGTTATATATATATTCTTTTTCAGATTCTTTTTTTTTTATTGAAGTATAGTTGATTTATAATGCTGTAGGCAAATTCTGAGACAGCTTTGCTCATCTTAAGATTCCCATCAGGTGGAGCAGAAACCTGGCTTCTTCCTAACATGAGGGAGGAAGAAGGGGTCGCAGAACAGAGTCCGTGGAGAATATCATCACTGACCTGACGAACCATCGCTTTTGGAAAGACCTAAATAGTTAGGGCTACTCAATTTGGAAACAGTCACACAAATTTCTTAAAGGTACCTGGGGTTTGGAAGTATAGGCAGAGGGGAGGGTATTGCAGAGAATTCCTTACCCCTTGGAAGTAGATGGTCATATTCTTTTTTTTTTTATAAAATAAGAATCAGCAATTAATAACAATAGGTAGACTCGATAATCGGAGAGAGACACAGTGCATGATTCTCAAATCAGCAATCCCTGGAGGTGCACTCCTGCTTATTTCTGACGGATTTGCAGATGTCTGTCTAAAGAGAAGCTGATACAACCTCACCGCAGTCCTCTAAGTCGACTCAACCAAACCTGGCTGGCAGTTCCCGAAATTCTTTTGGGCAACATTGCAGCCAAGCCCTCAGGACTACAGGGCAGCCTTGAGCTGTGAGCGTGGCCTCGCCATATAGGGTGGCCACTTGAATTAGGTAAGACAATGACCCACGCCCAGCAGCATTCAGACTGGGCACTCCTCGGGCCTCCACAAGTAAGAAACACAGAGTCACCGCTTCCCCAGCAAGTGAGAGCTGCTCAGAGAACTGGGAGAGCAGTCTGCAGGGACAGGGCAACGCAGGTGAGAAGGCAGACACGACCCGGGTGCTCCTGCCTCATTCCACCAGAGATGCGAGAGGTGCTTTTCCGACTGCTGGATTACTGCCTATCCCGCTTCTCCGGCAGCCTTTCGGGACGCAGCGGGAGAAGGAAAGGTGTAGTTTACCCACATCGGGGCCAGACTCCTCAGACAGGGATGCCACCCTCTGCGTTGTCTAAGGCAGTAAAGCCACCTGAGTGTACACTCTGAGCGTGTGCACACGTAGACCCACGGGTGAGATCACGGCTGGATCCCCTCCAGGATTCTTACGGGCTGTCAACAACGCGGTCATGTGATTTTTTTCAAGTGTTGCAAACAACTTTTATATTTACAACTCATGAGCTTGTTAATCTGATCTTCAGGGAGTCAACTGTTTATCAGAGCGTACGCCTTGCAAAATATTGTATTATTAGCCCCCATTTAGAGGAGATTTTCCGAAGGTGACATTTCTTGCTGGAGTTACTCACCTGTTCTGCCAGAACAGAGCTAAAGAGTTATTTTATTTTCTACATTTGGACACTGAACAAAACTGCTTCTCCTCTAAAGATAATATAAAAACTGTAGTGCTTAGTTTTATATAAATCACGTGGCTAATCTGGCATTATTGATTCTAATTTCTGCCCTGTGTGTTAAGGCCATCTGCCTGGCAAGTCGTTTTCTAAAACCGCTTGATGCACTGACTTCTCCTGGCCCATGAAACGGGCATCGCAAGGCCTGTCCCCCAAGCCCTCCTCTCAAGCCTGCTCCACTTTCCTACTGTTTTGTCCCCAGTCACAAGCACCTGCCATCAGCTGCCCCCAGTGCCCCTGCTCCCGCGCGGTCTTCCCAGACACAGCATCCTAGGAACACGGAGACAGATGGAGGAGAAGGAGGGCCGAGGCCCATCCCACTTCCCCGGGCTAGCATTGCTCCCCGCCCCGCACCTGACGAACGTACCCCTTGGAGGCGCCCTCTTCCTCTCGGCCACCACAGTCAGAGAGGTCGTAGTCCGTGACTTCAAAGGACCATCTCCCTGACACGTGCCGATTCAGAGAAGAAAAGGAACCATTTGGGGACTTCCCTGGCGGTCCAGTGGTTAGGGCCCCAGGTTCGATCCCTGGTCAGGGAACTAAGATCCCACATGCCCCTTGGCTTGGCCAAAAAAAACCCATTTTTAAAAATACTCTGTGTGTCCTGCCCCTAGGTTCTTCAGAACCATTTAAAAAAAAAATTTTTTTTTAGATTCCATATGTATGTGTTAGCATACGGTATTTGTTTTTCTCTTTCTGACTTACTTCCTGCACTGTCCGCTGCCCCAGGGCCCAGCTCACGGGGCACCTCGCTCCACAGATGCCCGGACCGGTCGGCGGTCACGTTCAAGGGCACACCCGGCATTAGCACCAGCTGGCTTTGTAGCTAAGGCTACAAAACCCCTGGTAATTCATAGGTCTTCACCAAAACTGGCCTAAAAACACTGAATTGGTTATCGTCAATGTGTACCATCAACCCCTGGGAGGGCAGCTGTTATCCTCTGCGAGCTCTGGGGCTTCAGTGGTCTGTCCCACGGGGCCCTGCCTGGGCTGCACCTTCTCTCTCTGCACCATCTTCCCAGCAGCCCGGGCCCCCCCGCCCCGGGTGCTCCCCAGGGGATCGCGAGGACGCCTGAGGGTGGTTTCCTTCAGGCTGTGGCGACGCCTTCCTTTGACGGCACTCACTTCTCTCTTTTCTGGGAGGGAAACAGGACCCAGGAAGGTTTGCGAACTTGTCTAAATGAACGGGGCCAAAGCACGGCTCTGATCTGAAGCCCCGCTGGGTACCCAGTGCTACCAACATTTCTACAGACTGCTCGTCCCTCCCACGCAAGGACCCACATGCGTGCAATCATCACATCTACCTCTATTTTATTAAGCAATAAGCAAACAGATAAACAATAAGAGATGGGGAGGGGGAGGACCGAAAATGGCTTTTCTTGACATACTGATTTTTCAAAAATCAAGTAACTGTTATCACTCGAAGTTGCAGGAGACTGCAGCTGCTCCTGGAGAGGGATTTAATTTTCCTGACATGCAAAACTGATTAGGCAGTGAACTCTTCTCTCCCCCTTCCCTGAACACATTTATAAACTTCAATGGGGCAAATTCCACCTAATACTCCGAAAACCATTTCTCATTTCATAATTTACCCAAATCATATGCACAACTGCAAGAGGAAATAAACAGAAATCTCTCAGCATAAATAAGTCACAGTGGATTGTTAATCTTGTAAAGTCAATCCAGCATTAAGGCTAATTTGATCTTTTAAACATTTTATGGAAAACAGCTGTCAGGCTTTCTCTGGAAAAGCCTCCAAGGTTTCATAAACCCGAAGGCCAAAAACCTGGACAGGCAGGGAACTCAGGCTCCTCTCCAAGAGATGTGTTCACCTGCAGAAAAGCAGGGACAAGTCGTCTTCACTTGCGGCCACTCTGCACACACGTCACAATCTCTGGCAGAAGGTGGTTTCTGTTTTCCTTGGTGACCTGTGGGAAGAAGCAAGAAAGCGGGCTTCAGAGTCCCTTTCTTTTCCTTCCATCACCTACTCTGCCAGGTAATATTCTAAAAGAAGAGCCTGAAAGGTGAGGTGTGTTTTAGAAAGTGTGACCCAGGCGAGGTACGACCAGGGGAGGACGCCCAGGTCCTCCAGAGCGCTCTGAAAACCGGGCCGGCGGACTCGAATCCCACCACCAGCTTCTGTGAAGCTGCGGCTCAAACAGTGAAAGTGGGTTTTGATGACGGAAGGATTTTTAACCGGAAAAGGGCTATGAATCGAACCCTGGGAGGGATGATGGGAATGCAGGCTGGGACGTGGCCCCTGAGCTCAGCCTGACCTGGACAGAAGGATGCCTGAGCGAAGCCGGGAGAACCTGTGCTTCAGGTGGGCACCGGCCCTCCAGGTGGGCCCACTGAGAGCGGCCCCACTGGCGCTGGGTCACAGCCAGGATTCTGGGATGCTCTGAAGGTCAGTAATCTCCTCATCTCTCCGTGAAACCTCTGACACCAGTCAACCCTGCATCTGAATGATGAGGAAGCAGGAGCCCAGAGCAGAGCAGGGCGTTTCCTGAGATCTCAGAGGTAGCGTGGGCGCAGTGCAGACTAGAGCACAGGCCCCTGCATCCCGGTGTGCTACCTCTATAATCAACAGTTACAAACAAAACTAACAGTTTATTCAAGCCCTCTCCGATGATCTGTTATATTTTTCTTTCTGTCACTACCACAGGCCCATGGAGTACAACTCGAGCATCCAGACGCCCCCAGGGAGCGGGGTGGGGGGCTGCGCCCCGAGCACGGGCAGGGCCGCCTCTCCTCCCATCACCAGTGCCTTCCTCGGTGGCCCACACAACATTCAGCACGCTCTGCTGGTGGGCAAGGTGCTGGGGATGGCGAGACCCAGACCAGGGCCTTGACCTCACGGAGGCCGCAGACCGGACGGGGGGCAGACGTGGACAGCAGTGAGAGCAGGGTTGCAGAGGGTCGCTGAGAGTCTGGGAGGCACGGGGAGCTGGGGGACCGGGAAACGCTTCCGCAGGCGGTTATGCCCGGGCTGCATCTGGCAGGTGGACGCCGGGGGAAGAGCACCGGCAGAGGGAAGGGCGGAGCAGAGAATCGCGCCGAGAGGAGGAGCGTGCGACCAGAAGACCCTGAGCGGGTTCGGGGTGCGCAGTCCCCGAGGGGACCGGCCTGGTCCCGCTACCGGCCCTCAGCCCCGCGGGGGGCAGGGGCCCGGCTCGGGAGGTGAACGCGCGTCAGGAGGAAACGCGCGGTGGGCCTCACCGCCTGCGGCCCTGCATCCCACATCCTTCTCACAGGAGCGCGGTGCCCCTCCCGCGCGAGAGCTGCCCACGGCCCCGGGGGCCTCCTGACAATCTGAGTCCCGAAAGGACGGGGCCAGGCGGCGGAGGCCGGGCCCCTGACGCTGGTGTCCGAGGACGCCGCCCAGCGGACCGCGGGCAGCCCTGGCTCCACCGAAAGGAGGACCATCCGCCCCGCGTTCGCCTTGATGACACACCGCCCGGCCTCACGGGGCCTCGCCGCCGTTCTGGCTTGCACCGGCCCGAGCCCGTTCTCGCGGGGAGCGTCCGACGGGGGCCCCGCCGCGGACAGAGGAGCGGGGCGGCAGCGGCACGCAGAGAGGCGGGAGACCCTCAGCCCCCGCCTCCGCCCTGGCCTCACGAGGAGTCCCCGAGGCTCTGCCGTCAGGGCCCCTGAGGGTTCACTGCGGGCCCGAAGGGCCACCTCCTCTGATGGGGACATTTCACTGCCCCCTTTACACACGTGAGAGAGAGGGTGAGACGCTGGGCTGGGCGAGGAGGAGAGAGAGGGACCCAGGAGGGAAGAAGAACAGGAGCAACGGCGGCGGGGGGGGAGGGGGGAGGATGGGCCGGGCACCGCCCCGCTCCCTCGATGTCCCCGAGGCGGCCCCGGCCCCTCCATCCAGCTCCAGAGGGGCCGCCGCTGGTGGGTCTCGGGCGCCGGAGGGCAGCAGGTCCGCACTGGACACTTCTCACGTCGTTCAAGTGTAAACAGAAGCTGGTGCGAGGACACACGTGAAGAAACAGGGTCAGCGGGCTGCTGGTAGGATTTCCTCCCCTGGGTCATCACTACGGCTTCACTTCCAGTCTTTGAAGCCCTCAGCCCTCGGAAAGAACGGCTGGGGCGGGGGGATGAAGGGAAGTGAAGGGGGATGAGGTGGAAACCCCGCTACCCAAGACCCCGGTCCTGGGCGCAGGCTGTTCAAGTGGCCCAGCGGAGGCCCGCAGAGAAGCAGGATTTAACAGGCGGGAGGCTCAGAGAGGATAAAAGAAGAGCCCCAGAGAGCACCGCCAAGCTGCAGGGCCACAGTTCCGCTGTCCCGCAGGCGCCCTGCTGGAGCCCCGCCCGCTGCCCTCCGGGAGCTGCGGGGCTGCAGCGGGGACAGGGTCCACCCGCCCCCAATGCACAGAGAACGTCTCCAAGCCTTGCATAGAAAAAGCACAAACAATAAGGACTAGAAAAGACACATTCTGAGGATGACTTCTCACTAAAAACTGATGAACAGAATGCTAATATTTCGCCACCCCCTTTGATTGTTCTAAGATGATTTCTGAACATTGTGCAGTAAGATCTTTCTGTGGAGCCGTTTACAGTGTTCAGTTACCTCGTTCCCTGCCCACCCAAGACAAACTCTCAGATGCGAGAACACACATAGCTTCGTCTGTCAGCTCAGGTGCCCTTCCCTTCCGGGAGAACTCTGGTCTACTTTGTATTTCTACCCCCAGACTTTTGGCTGCAGAAGGCCTTTCCTGAGAGGCTAACGAGAAGAGGGCGCTGGGGGCTGGGAGGGAAAAGGAGGCGAGGCCGACTGCAGAAAGGGCCCCGGCGTCCTCGCCCTCTCCTCCGCCGTGCCCTGCCCAGGGCTGCAGGAGGCGCCCAGCCTCGGGCCCCTAGAAAACTGGACCACGAGTTCCAGGGTGACCGGGCTGCGTCACTTTCCTCCTGCGTCTCGCACAGGGTGGGTGCTCCGTCAATGCTTATTATATTCTAAGCAGAGGAGGGTCTTTGAAACAGAGCTGAGCGGTTAAATACAGATTATGAAGACTCTGGCCTATTAGGCATCTGAGTTGCTCTGAGCCTCCTGGGACCAGGGAAGGGCCTAAGACTGGCCTACCAGTCAACGACTTGGGCGCCATAATGTCAGGAAGGCTGTGAACATACGGACAGAGGAACAGGCAGGGAAAAAAATGCCTATTCATGTATACACTATTGCAAGAAAGCAAAACAAAACCACATACATTTCCTTGAAACTGTGTGGGAAGTACCCTGACAAGTTTTAAATAAGCAGGGGATTGAAAAAAGAAATTAATTTGACAATGCTCATTATTATACGTTAACACATAACAAAAGTATTACTAGTCTCTCTGTTTCATATTCTGTCTCCATTTCATTTTATTGAACCTAAAAATAGGCTCGTTCATGAATTCAAGGCCTCGAACCCTACTTTCCCTTGAAGTTTAAAGGCTCTAAACCAAGAATTATTTTGCCAGTGGGGTTTTCGGGAACCCAGTGCCCATGGCAGGGATGGGACTATGTTTCCATGGCAACGCCGCTTCTCTCGGGAGGCGGCAGGAGGGGCATGGTTCTTTGTTTCCATGGCAACACCGCTTCTCTGGGGACGAGGAAGGAGAGGTGATGGTTCTTTGTTTGGGTGTCCTGACTTCTGTGTGAGTGTACAGCGTAGCTTTACTGAGCTATAATTCATATACCAAAAAATTCAACCTCTTCAGGGCAGAATTCGGTGGCTTTTAGTAGATTCACAGTCGTGCAATCATCAGCACTATCTATCTGGAGTATTTTCATCACGCCCTCCCTGCCCGCCCCCAATTACCCTCACTCTCAATCACTACACTCACTCCTTCCCCCCAGGTGCTGGCGACCACTAATCTTTTTTTGTCTATAGATTTGCCTATTCTGGACATTTCGTGCAGATGGAATCGTACAGTGTGGAATCCTCTGTGACAGGCTTCCTTCCCTTGGTGTCACGTGGTGTAAACTCCTCCACACTGAGCACACGTCACCACGTCATTCCCTCTTAGTGTCCAGTGATGCCCCATCGTGTGTGTACACCACATCTTGTTTGTTTGTTCCTCAGTTGATGGACATTTGGGTTGTCACTTTTTGGCTGTTACGAATACGGCTGCTATGAACACCAGTGTACAAGTTTTTGTTTGAACACACGTTTTCAATTCTTTTGGGTACACACTTAGAAGTGGAATTGCTGGGTTATAGGGTGATCCCACGTCTACCTTTTTGACAAACTGCTGCATTTTTACAGTCCCAGCAGCAGGGTATGAGGCCTCCAATTTCTCCAAATCCTCACTGACACTTACTATTTTCCATTTTTTTCCTTTAATTTCATTATAGTCATCCCAGCAATGTGCAGTGCTAGCTCACTGTGGTTTTGGTTTGCACTGCCCTAAAAACTAATGGTGTTACAACATATTTTCATGTGCTTATCGACTATTTGTCTATCTTTGGAGAAACGTCTTTTCAGATTCTTTGTTCCTTTTTTAATTGGTTTATTTGTTGTTTTATTATTGAGTTGTAAGAGTTCTCTACGTATCCTGGGATACAAGAAGTCCCTTATCACACATATGATTCTTAAATAGTTTTTCCCATCCTGTGGGTTTTCATTTTACTTTCTTGACTGTGTCCTTTGAAGCACAAAAATTTTAAATTTTGGTGAAGTTCAATTTATCTACTTTTCTCTTGTCACTTGTGCTTTTGGTGTTGTAACAAATAAGACTCTGCCTAACCCAAGTTTACAGAGATTTACTCCTATATTTTCTTCTAAGAGTTGTATAGTTTCATTCTTACATGTAGATCTATGGTCTGTTTTGAGTTAATTTTTGTGTCTGATGTGAGCTAAGGGTCCGGCTTCATTCTTTTGGATGTGGATGTCCAGTTTACCAGCACCTTTTGCTGAAAAACAATTTTTTCTTCATTAACTTGTCCTGGCACTCTTGTTGAAAATCAGTTGATCACAGATGCAAGGGTTTATTTTTGGACTTTCAACTCTATTCTGACAATCTACATGTCTGTCCCTGTGCCAGCACCACACTGTCTTGATTTCTGTAGCTTTGCAGTAAGTTTTGAAATCAGGAAGTATGAGTCTTCCAACATTTTATGATTGTTTGAGCTGGGTCCTTTGAATTTCCATACGAATTTTAGGATTAGCTTGTTAATTTCTACAGAAAACCCTGCCTACTGACTTTTGACCTAAAGGTTGGCAGGTGTTTGCTCATTCCTGTACCTACAGGAGTCTGTGACCCAGAAACAGCATCAAATTCCTGGTGAGATGAAAATGGTTTATACCCTGCTTGGTTAAAAATCCCATGGCCAGGAAGAGTAAGAGGAGGTCTAAAAATTTCCAAATTGGAGGGAAGCTGGGACCTAGTTGCCACTTTGCTTGTGATCTTGCAATCCACGGGCAAAAACTGAAAGAAGAAAAGCTGCTTTATGGACAAAAACAAGTTTAAGTGGCTCTGAATTCAGAACAGTGGAACAGATTTTACTTACAGTAACATTTTTCTAAAGTAGAAAAACCAAGTACTTTCCAGGGATCTTAGATTTTAAATCATCTGAACCACCCCTACCCACGAAGGTAACACACAGCAGGGCTATGGTAACCCTCAGGCTTTGGGAGTCAACAGTTACCGAGGTCTGAACCCTGGCTGTGCCCCTACTAACCGAACAACCTCGGACAAGGCCTGCCAGCTCTCACTGATGACCAGGCTGCCGTGACGTCCCCGACGCACTGATGGACCTCAGCACCTCCCCCAGGTGCCCCAGGACTGCTGGCCGCCCTGGCAGCTCAATCCCTGTTCCTGAGACTCCGGGCGTCTCCTCTCTCTTGTCCCCTCAGCGGACAACATTCTCCAGCATCCCCATGAAGGAGAGATTTCACAGGAAATCAAGTGAAATACGCTTTGGAAATGCCACCAATATGACCAAACTCATATTTTTTTGTTAGAAGTGACAGGCAGGGATAGACATATTTTTTCATGTTGTGAGTCAGAGAAGGATGAAAGCAGTATGAGAGCTCCTGCTCAGAATCTGGACCCGTGAAGGTCTTTACTTCTCATCTCCGCAGCACTGACATTACCATTAAATGTTTTCTGACATGTGGTCTCCCATAACCTAATATTGAAATAAATTTAAAACAGTTTTCAGTGGCTACACTTGGCATTAAACTATAGAAGAAATGAGGAAAACATTTAACCAAACTTCTGAGAGAGAAACCTAGTTTTCGGGAAGGGAAGCTTCAACGCCGAACCTGCACCAGGATAGAAGTTTTTATATTACCGAATTGCACAGGTCCCTGTGGCCCTGGATTTTATTTTTTTAGTCTGCTCTTTCTCGGGCAATTTCTACTGTTTCACCCTCAGGTTCACTGATTCCATCCTCTGTCGTCTCCATTCTGCTGGTGGGTCTACCCATGGACTTTGGCGTTCAGTTACTGTATTTTACATTCTAAAATGCTCATTTCATTCTTCCTTACAGCTTCTGTGTCTTTGTTGAAACTTTCAATTTATTGGCCGAGAATTTCTATTTTTCATTGGTTTCCAGTGGGTTTGTCATTGCTCACTGAGGCGTTTTTATGATGGCTGTTGGAAAATCTCTGCCCTATAAGTCCAACATCTATGACGTCTTGCTGTTGGCATGTTGGCTGTTTCTCTCACTCTGGCTAATTTTCCTGGCTCTTGGCATGAAAAGTGATTTCCAATTGTGTCTCTCGCGCTGTTCCTGGGGTCCTGAGGTCCCTGGCCAGTGTGCCTTCTTCCCTCTACCATTCAGGTCTTCTTACGTCTGTTTTATGTACAACATCCAAGATGTTTATCTGACTTAGGAGGAGGGGCAGGGGGCAGTGTGTCTATTCCACTTCGTCTAGGACTGGAAGTGTCCTCAGGGCTTTTTCTGAAAAGTAAGGCTCTGCTTACCTGACCCTGTTAAGAAGAACAGTCTAGATAATGTGAATAACTTTTGAGTTATTGTGAATACTTTCCCAATATCATGACTTCAGTCCCATCTCCACATCATGTGTCAGCACAGGGAAGCTGCCCTCCGCATTTTACCTAACATAATCCTTATCTGGAATGTTCCTTCATTTCCCCACTTCCCCCTTCAAAAACCCACCCAAGAACCACTTCCTTCCGGACAACTCTCTCTACTCCTGTTCACACAAATCTCTCTTCCCACCTCCAGATTTGGTTGGACTGTCCCTCGGTCTGTTTTTCTTGAAGGAAGGGAATACACCTCACGCGTGCTTGTACCGTGGACTAAGTGTCGGATGCAAAGGATGCTCTCAAAAATGAATTCAGGTAACTTTGCTGCATATTAGAAAGGGAAAGGACCAAAGAAATATCTAATCCAACCCCTAAATTTGCAGATAAGGAAAATAGGATTCTTCATTTATAAAATACGCACCGAAAGATCACATGAGCCCCAGAGGAACACAAGAAAGACAAGAATAACGGGGGTCTCTTACAGAATTAACCAGAAGCTAATCACTTGACATCATTAGGAGCCAGGATTACCTTGCCTAGAGAATAACCTCCTGGCTTAGAGAGGGGAAAATGTGGTGTTGTCTTAACATACAGCACTGGTTTCTGGACGCAAGAGTCAACCGCAACCCCACTGTCGGTTAGTAGTCTGCAGAGACAGCCAGGCCTTGGACTTTAGCAGCGGCGCTTCCCCAGCCCTCCAGCCTGGAAGCTGTCTGACCTGAAGCCTAATCGTCTTTCATGATCTCTCATTATTCATTGTCTCTATTTCCACAGAAACTCGACAATCACAACCAAAACCTCGAATACGGAAGCCACGTGAAATGACGGAGAGAGGAGGTGACACACAACTCTGCAGACGAGGCCCATGTCCACTGAGGAAGTGGCCCGGCCTGGCTCTCAGGCTCCCCGTGCGCCACCTGCCTCCCCTACCGCCACTCCCCAGCGACCACAGTGCCCTGGTGCTGCACTGACCTTCTTCGCATTTACCCGTATCTGAAATTGCCTAGAGGCTTGCTGACGTTTCTCCTATCCAGCCCCTCCACTAGAATGTCAGCTCCACGAGGACAAGGACTCGGTCTGTCTTGTTCATCACCAAGACTCGGGGCGAGGCCGAGCGCACAGGAGATGCTCAATCCATATTTACCAAGTGAGAGAACAAACGAATGAAGCAACGCACAGACAGATTTCTCCAAGTCTGGCTGGTCTAATAACCCTAACGGCTGTCTACCGCCCCAAAGGTACCTGGACACTTTGGTGACAACATGTGGATGTCCCCCTGGGGCCAGCCGGCCCTGGGGACAAGTAACCACGACGTGAGGCGCTCACTGGCTCTCTGCAGCTGGAGCACATGCCCGGCCCTCCCACGGAAGTGGCCCTGCCAGCACCCGTTTCACCTGGCGCCCGCAGGGGGTGGCGGAGAGGGACGAGCAGAGTGTGTGGCCGCACTGCTGCAAACCAACCGAGGGGGCGCAGGGAGCACTGCTGCAAACCAACCGAGGGGGCGCAGGGAGCACTGCTGCAAACCAACCGAGGGGGCGAAGGGAGGACGGTGACAAAGGGACACAGGGAGGCGGCGGGAGAGAAAAGCAAGTCTGCGGGCGAAGCGCCAGCAGTGCCTCCGGAGTCCCTGATGACCGGCTCAGACGCCGCCCCTGACCTCCGCGCCCTCCGCACGCGCCCCGCCCCAGAGCTCCTCCCACCGCGGGGGCCCCAGAGCCCCAGAGCCCCCGAGCCCCCGAGCCCCCGAGGGCGACGACAGGTTCCCGGGCCGCGCCCAGAGCCACATTCATCCGTTCCGGGCAGGGTGTCTCACCAGCTGGGTCCCTGACATGTGGCCCGTGTGACTGAGGAAACGATGTCTCTAATTTAATTCAGTTTAATTTAAATGTAAATAGTCCCATGTGGCTAATGGCCACGGCACTGCACGGTGCAGACAGCACACTTCCACCCTAGTGGAAACTCCTCTGGACGGTGCTACTCTACAGCATCTGGAGACTGTGCTTCAGACTGCAGCCACGGCTTCTCCTCCCCACAAGCAGGAGGCGGCCAGTTTCAAGGGGAAACCTTTAAAATAAGACGCACTTATTTGCCTCTGTACCCTCATCGCCCTGGGGGGAGATGCGCCCAGACCCAGAGCACTGCTGCCCGGGTGCCGATGTGGGCAAGGCCCCGGCGCCTGGCGAGCGGGGCACAGCAGGAGCCTCAGGCGGCTCCCCGTAGGCAAGTCTGCTTTGTCATCCAGCAGAGGTGTAACTTCGGTTCGATAAACTAACAGGCAGCCAGACTCACCTATATTCTGCCACGAGAGGAAAAAACACCACTAACTCAAAGCCACAGGTGTATCTAGAGCCACGAGCTGTTTCAGGGATCCGCTCCACACCTGCGGGTAGACAGGCCCGGGGGTACTCACGCTGAACACCTTAATGTCGTTTCGGGTTCTTATCTCTTCCACGAGGGCCAGCGGTTTTCCTTTGGGTACTGGGATGGTGCCAAGGACGACAGTCCCCGGGTGGGACAGCATCTGGCGAACGGCCTGGATGAACGGCTGACTGAAGAGCTCCATCTTGCCCACCTCGTCGATGACACACACGCTCTGCCCCGGGCCACCTCTGGGACCCGCCTGAGGACGACAGAGACACTAACTGGGACAGCGGGTCACATGAGGCAACGGGCCCAGGGGTCCCCCTCCCCCGTCACTCACCGACTGACTGTCAGAGCAGGGAAGGCAGCCCCACTTCGGGAAGCAGGAGGCCGTCTCTCCGTCCACCCAGGGCAATCAACGGGCAGGAGAATCCAGGGGAGCTCCCTTGGAGACCACAGCACCCAGAAAACTCAGTTCCCTGAGCACCCAGTTTCCCTGGCAATTTCCACTCTTCTAGAATGGTCCTGATAATAACCAAGCTTTATATTTATATACACCCAGGAAATAAGCAGGACCCAAATGACTCAGGCTTAAAAGAACTGAGGCAGCAGGCCTGGGAGCCCTTATCAGTTTTTTCAATTGTGAGCTGTATGATTGCCTGTCTGCTGGGAAGAGGTGACCGCTGTGGCCAGATGCCTGTGTCTTTCCCAATCTGCGCTACGAGGGTCGGTGGAAAGGAATGAAAGTGAAAAGAGAAGGAGTCCTGGTTAAAAAAAAAAAAAAAAGTGAGCACGTTGTGCCCTTTAATCTCAGCTTCCCTTGCTAGTGACTTTATACCAATGCACTTCCACTACGTCCTTGAAGACCCACCCCTCTAGGAAGAGGTCGGGCAGCCAGCCTCCAAGAGTCCTCAGGATTCCCAGCTCCTGGGGTGTGCACCCTGTGGGTGGGCCTGTGTGATCACCAGAGAATGACAGCACGCAAAAAGACTGCTGTTTCTGTCTCGGTCTCAATCTCCATCCATCCATCCATCCATCCATCCATCCACCCACCCACCCATCCATCCATCCATCCATCCATTCATCCATCCATCCATCCATCCACCTATCCTGGATCACCTGCTCGCAGGGAAGATGCCTGCCATGTTGCGAGGACACGCAGGCAGCTGACGGTGAGGTCCAGGTGATAAGGAACTGAGGCCTCATGTCAACAGCCCAGGAGGATCTGAGGCCTCCCAGCAACCATGACCGTGAACTTGGAAGCCTCAGGGCACTGCAGCCTCATGAGAGACCCTGAGCCTGAACCATTCAGCAAAGCCGTTCCTGGATTCCTGATCCAGGGAAACTGTGAGATCATAAATGTTCGTTGTTTTAAACTGCTAGATCTTGGGGTAATTTGTTACACAGCAACAGGGAACTAATACACATGTCCTCTCTAGAAAGCCTTCCCAGAGAAAGCTGACAGGACTCTGAGTAGTTTTTCCACAGCAGGGACACAATAGAACATACAATAAGCACTTCAGTGAATGCTGAGTGACAAATACATTTCTATATCTTTATATAAATGATTATTTTGAAAACGGTATGTAAAGCTGATTTACAAAGTACTTTTCACTGTAAGTTCTCAGATTCCTTGAATACTGACATCAATACATTCTCAGAATGAATGGCTACGTTAAGCTAGATTTTGCTCCAATTCTAAATACCAAAGCTCTTACACAGTGTGGCCATGGGTGGCGTGCATGTGGTGACCAGTGACAGATGGGGCGGAGGGCAGATCCTGGAGCCTCGTATGGTGCACAGAGGGGTGGGATGCTGTCCAAAGGCTGAGACTCAAAGTCAGAATCACACACTGTGCTTTAAAGGCTGCTCACTGTGTGTATTCAGGAAGACAGGGGAGATTTCTTTTGGAACAGACAGTATGGGATTGGAGGGAAGCCTCAGAGCAGTGGTTTTCAAACCTTTCTGTAAGTGGTACTCTTTTAATTCTCCTGCTTACTATCAAATACATATAACATATTTTTCCGCTCCTTTTATTGGCAGAAAGACCAGGAAGGGGCCACTGCAGTCGTGCGAGAGAGGTCTAAACAAGCACTCAAACTTCTGTGTTGCTAGTGCACTTCACGTTCACCTCTGAGTGTACCTGTGTGCGTTTGTATACACATAGCTACCCCGTCTCCCCTCTAGAAGCAGAGATGACGCTGTATTCATCTTTTTCCTTCCCATAGAGTTGAACAGCGCAAAGCTGGGCTGAGGCAGCTGATGTGGCCCTGCACTGGTGGGGCGGCCAAGCGAGGCACAGTGAGCAGTCAGTTGCTATTTCAACATTTTCTTCAAAAAATGAATGCCAGGGCTTCCCTGGTGCTGCAGTGGTTAAGAATCCGCCTGCCAATGCAGGGGAAAGGGTTCGATCCCTGGCCCGGGAAGATCTCACATGCCGCGGAGCAACTAAGCCCGTGCGCCACAACTACTGAGCCTGCGCTCTAGAGCCCGCGAGCCACAACTACTGAGCCCGCGTGCCACAGCTACTGAGCCCGTGCGCCACAACTACTGAGCCTGTGCTCTAGAGCCCGCGAGCCACAACTACTGAGCCCGCGTGCCACAGCTACTGAGCCCGTGCGCCACAACTACTGAGCCTGTGCTCTAGAGCCCGCGAGCCACAACTACTGAGCCCGCGTGCCACAGCTACTGAGCCAGTGTGCCACAACTACTGAGCCCGTGTGCCACAACTACTGAAGCCTGTGCGCCTAGAGCCCGTGCTCCACAACAAGAGAAGCCACTGCAATAAGAAGCCCGCACACCGCAACGAAGAGTAGCCCCCGCTTGCTGCAACTAGAGAGAGCCCGTGCGCAGCAACGAAGACCCAATGCAGCCAAAAGAAAAGAATGCCAAACTGGGGAGAAAGAAAACAGCTGTCGGCCACCCGTGTGTCAGCATAAAGGCAGACACTCCCACAACAGCGAGCCACCCCAACTGACCTGCCTCTGAGTCAGGAGTGTCTGGGGCACTTTGCTGTCCCCAGAGACTATGAATACCTGTGGACGCTGTCTTTCCAGAGGCTACAATCTAAACACCAAACAGAACTCCACTCCAGCACATCAGAATGACAGTTTTGAAAGCGGTTAGTTCCGAGAGAAACAACATCAAAGCATGTGTGAGCACCCATGGCTCTGTGTTTAGTGGGTGCACGTACGCAGGGGGTCAGATACACGTGAGCAGGTCCACTATAAAGCACACGGCTCCACAGCTACCCTGCCTGCCTTCCTCTACGACGTTCGCCAATGAGAGCTCACCTACATCATTTAAACTTCCGGACACACACGTAGACATTATTTTCTACCAACTGGAAATGCTCATTTGAAAACCTTAGCTTATATAAAATCCCCATTCTGTCCAGAATTAGGGACTTTCTTTATCCAGAAACTATAGGAATCTCAAAAAGTCTGGGATTTTTAATGAAAAATTGAGTTATTCACGCTCAGTTGAGACAGATATCAGAGGCTAAGCCACTCAGACACCTGTAAACAGTCAGCCTGTTTTTCTGAATAACACATGAACATATATGCACGAGCTTAATAAAAGAACCACGATTATGTTCAGAATTGTTTCCTTTCTATATGGATTCAAGCAATTTTAAAAGGAAACAAAAAAAAAAACCCAGTGACCATTCACCCCGTTTCCATTACTCTAAATGCTCTTCTGAGTTGAGGAAGACACAGGGGTACAGCACTAGGGCCCAGGTTTGAAAACCATCAGTAGCTTGGCTCCGGCTTCCCCGTTTCCGGCCGTGGGTATGGAGTAAGGAGCCCGTGGAGGACTCTGGGTGGCTCTGGGCCACGCGGTTAAAAGCACTGAGCACACCCTATGGGGAGCAGCCGTTCTCCGGGCACCCCCTCCCCGCAGAGGACAACTCAGGCGGCATCACTGCGGTCCTCTGTGCCAATCACCACGCCCTGCTCTTGTGCTTGCATTTCAGCTCGTTATACATTTTCACTGTCACAAAGAATGGGAAAACCTCTGTGCAAAGCATATTTCAGTCCCTATGTTGGTTCTGAGGGAGAAGATATTTCCTTGGGATAGAGTCCTAAAGTTGACCAGCCAGGAGTAAGAGAAGTTATGAATAATTTTATAGCTTTGGTTACACTCAGCTAGCTTGCTTTTCAGAAAGATTAAATCAATTTAGAGCGACAATGAAACACCTCTGCATCAGCTTTGCTGGAGAGCTGAAAAACAGTGTGATTCTTTTGGTCCTTTGTTTAATCCTTATGTGTACTTTTAAGGATACAAAGAAAATGTAAACATAAAATAAGCAATTTCCTTCAACCAAAATACTGAACAAAGAAAAAGCTAATTAAAGTTGCCTTTACCTTATTCTGAATTATTTAAATAATACATATTTCCAGTGGTATTAAGGTTGCCATTTGTTTTTTTTTTAAACATCAGACACAGACTGGCTTCTGAGCTCGCCTGTCTGGGACAGCAAGTCTCAAAAGTGATGGGAGGGAACAAGGCGGCTGTCGGCCAGAAGGCAGGCAACAGAACTGGAGCCCTGCCCCCTGAATAGCCGCAAGTTCTGGGGAAGCTGGAAAGGCAAATGGTGCAAACAGCAGCCAAGGCCGAGCAAGTTCCTTGACCCTCTTAAGTTATTAGCTATAAGGCAGGGCTCCAATTAGACTTTTATGTGTGTTTATTCCAAGCTTTAAAGTTTCAGGATCCCTCGGCAGTCTGGTGGCATGTCGACTGAGTGTCCCCGGGGAGTAAAACCCCAGGCTGGCGGCCAGCACGAGACGTTTAGACGGCCCTATGCGCCCCGCAGCACTGAGCGCAGGTGGGGCAGAGCTGCTCCCACCCACACGCCGGAGGCTGGTGCTGAGGCTCTTCCTGGATGTCCCCACGGGCCTCCCCCGGCTCCACACCAGCCCCTGACCGCAGAGCGCCTTGGCATCTTCCAAGCTACGAGAAGGACCCTGGGGCTGAAACGGCATCTGCTGGCTGACTGTCAGCCCAGGGGGATTAAGAAACCAGTCCTCCTCGTGATTCCAGCGCCCTGGGACCAGACTAGATGGTTGGGCTCGTGGGTCCCACGATGGGCCCTGGTTCCCAGCAGACACAAATCAGACTGTTGATGTGACGTCCTCCCAAGGTACTGTGCCCATCACCTCCCTCAACTTCTCAAGAAAAGTAACCAGGGCTTCCCTGGTGGCGCAGTGGTTGAGAATCTGCCTGCCAATGCAGGGGACACAGGTTCGAGCCCTGGTCTGGGAAGATCCCACATGCCACGGAGCAACTGGGCCCGTGAGCCACAACTACTGAGCCTGCGCGTCTGGAGCCTGTGCTCCGCAACAAGAGAGGCCGCGATAGTGAGAGGCCCGCGCGCCGCGATGAAGAGTGGCCCCCGCTCGCCGCAACTGGAGAAAGCCCTCGCACAGAAACGAGGACCCAACACAGCCAAAAATAAATAAATAAATAAATTTATTTAAAAAAACAAAACAAAACAAAACAATGAAGTCTGTCGCATTGACTGGCTCCTACTTTCATGAATGATTTCTCTGCAGCAGGCAATGCTGTTTGACAGCATTTTACCCACAGACCTTCTTTCAAAATCGGAGTCAATCCTCTCAAACCCTGCCACTGCTTTATCGACTAAGTTTATGGAATGCCCTAAATCTCTGTTGTCACGTCAACAAGCTTCACAGCATCTTCACCAGGAGCAGATTCCATCTCAAGAAACCTCTTTTTTTGCTCATCCATAAGAAGCAACTCCTCATCCACTGAAGTTTTATCCTGAGATGGCAGCAACTCAGTCCCATCTTCAGGCTCCACTTCTAGTTCTCTTGCTGTTTCCACCACATCTGTGGTTACTTCCTCCACTGAGGTCTTTTTTTTTTTTCAATATTATGGCTTTTATTAAAACGCTGCACGGAATATCCTTATACACACATTTGACTCTCTCATTAGGATAAACCTCCAAAAGTGGAATCACTGGGTCATCCACTGAAGTCTTGAACCCCTCAAAGTCATCCATGAGGATTCAAAGCAACTTCTTTCAAATTCCTGTTAATGTTGATATTTTGACCTCTTCCCATGAATCATGAACATTCTTTTTTTTTTTTTTTAATTATTATTTATTTATTTTTGGCTGTGTTGGGTCTTCGTTTCTGTACGAGGGCTTCCTCCAGGTGCAGCAAGTGGGGGCCACTCCTCATCGTGGTGCGCGGGCCTCTCACCATCGCGGCCTCTCCCGCTGCAGAGCACAGGCTCCAGACGCGCAGGCTCAGCAGTTGTGGCTCACGGGCCCAGTCGCTCCGCGGCATGTGGGATCCTCCCAGACCAGGGCCCGAACCCGTGTCCCCTGCATTGGCAGGCAGACTCTCAACCACTGCACCACCAGGGAAGCCCCATGAACATTCTTAATGGCATCTGGAATGGTGAATCCTTTCCAGAAGGTTTTCAGTTGACTTTGCCCAGATCCATCAGAAGAATCACTATCTCTGGCAGCTATAGCCTTACAAAATATGTTCCTTAAATAATAAGGCCTAAAAGTTGAAGTTACTCTTTGATCCATGGGCTGTAGAATGGATGTTTTCTGAGCAGACATGAAAAAAACATGAATCTCCGGCTTCTCCATCAGAGCTCTTGGGTGACCAGGTGCATTGTCAATTTTGAAAGGAATCTTTTTTTCTGAGCAGTAGGTCTCAGCAGTGGGCTTCATATATTCAGTAAACTATGTTGTCAACAGATGTGCTGTCACCCAGGCTTTGTTATTCCACGTACAGAGCACAGGAAGAGTAGATTTAGCATAATTCTTAAGGGCTCTAGGATTTTCAGAATGGTAAATAAACACTGGCTTCAACTTCAAGTCACCAGCTGCACTGGCCCCTACCAAGAGAGTCAGCCTGTCCTCTGAAGCTTTGAAGCCAGGCACTGACTTCTCCTCTCCAGCTATGAAAGTCCTACATGGCATCTTCTTCCAATAGAAGGCTGTTTCTTCTACATTGAAACTCTGTTGTTTGGTGTAGCCACCTTCATGAATATCTTAGCTAGACCTTCTGGAGAACTTGCTGCAGCTTGTGCACCAGCACCTGGGGCTTTACCCTGTCCTTTCACGTTATGGAGACGGCTTCTTTCCTCAAACCTCATGAACCAACCTCTGCTGGCTTCAAACTCTTCTGCGCCTTCCTCACCTCTCTCAGCCCTCACAGAACTGAAGACAGTTAGGGCTTTGCTCTGGATTACGCTCTGGCTTAAGGCAATATTGTCGCTGTTTTGATCCTCTATCCGGCCACTAAAACTTTCTTCCTGTCAGCCGTAAGGTTGCTTTGCTTTCTTATCATTTGTGTGTTCACTTTTAACTTCCTTCAAGAACTTTTCCTGTGCATTCACAGCTTGGCTAACAGGCACAGGAGGCCTAGCTTTCTGCCTGTCTTGGCTTTCAATGTGCCTTCCTCGCTGCGCTTAATCATTTCCAGCTTTTGAAAAGTGAAAAAACGCGCAACTCTTCCTTTCACTTGAACGCTTAGAGGCCGCAAACCTTCAATTTGTAAAAAAATGCAGTATCTGCAAAGCACAAGACAACGAGGTATGCCTGTACTACCTTCTAAATCTTCCTTATCAGCTGACAGTGTTTACAATAACTATTTTTTTAAAATTTCAATTGCTTAGTCAAAATTTTAATCACTACTTGAACTTTTGATAAAAGTTTGGTATTTTTGATGCCTGATAACCTTCTATTAGAAATTGTCTGAAGGAGATAAAGTTGATAATTTTTGCTACAGTGAAATGGTGACAACTTTTTTTCTAACTAATGAGGTAAATGGATACAAAGAGAGGAGTACAGCTTAGATTAGGGAAAAATCAATCTTTTTTGTTTTTTTTCTTTAATATTTTGGGGATTGATTTTACTTTTTTTTAAAAAATTTATTTATTTATTTATTTATTTATGGCTGTGTTGGGTCTTCGTTTCTGTGCGAGGGCTTTCTCTAGTTGTGGCAAGTGGGGGCCACTCTTCATCGTGGTGCGCGGGCCTCTCACTGTCGCGGCCTCTCTTGTTGCGGAGCACAGGCTCCAGACGCGCAGGCTCAGTAGCCGTGGCTCATGGGCCTAGTCGCTCCGCGGCATGTGGGATCTTCCCAGATCAGGGCTCGAACCCGTGTCCCCTGCATTGGCAGGCAGATTCTCAACCACTGCGCCACCAGGGAAGCCCGGGAAAAATCAATCTTTATGGGTTTGTTTAGTTCAGTTTTTGAATGTACAGTGATTTTATGTTTGTTTCACCTTGCTATAGAAAGTATTTCAAAAGGGGGTAGCTAAATTTGCTTTCCAGTTGCAGCCTCAAGAGAAAGTTATTATCTTAAGATAACCTGATAAAGTTTATAAAAAGTTAGAAAAATTAACTGGGAGAAACTTCGATGAGGAGGATGTGCGTGGTCATAAAGCAGCTCCCTACTCGCAGCTACTCGTTCAAAGGAAGAAAAGAATACACATACAGGGGAGAAATCGGTCAATTCCTTGATCGAGTAATCAAAGTAACATCACTAACCATCACATGCCTCCAGATGAGAGGCCAAGAAGGGTGCATCACCACACACTACAGAAGTCCAGCTGAACCTAACCACAAGGAACCATCAGAAAACCCCAAAAGAGGAACATCCTATTAAAAGAGAACTGTACTCTTCAAAAATGTCAGTGTCGCAAAGGACAAAGAAAATGACTGTGGAAATGTTCCCCATTAAAGGAGGCTATTGGGCTTCCCTGGTGGTGCAGTGGTTAGGAATCCGCCTGCCAATGCAGGGGACACGGGTTCAAGCCCTGGTCCGGGAAGATCCCACATGCCGCAGAGCAATTAAGCCCGTGCGCCACAGCTACTGAGCCTGTGCTCTAAAGCCTGCGAGCCACAACTACTGAGCCCGTGCACCACAACTCCTGAAGCCCGCATGCCTAGAGCCTGTGCTCTGCAACAAGAGAAGCCACTGCAATGAGAAGCCCGCGCACTGCAACAAAGAGTAGCCCCCCGCTCGCCACAACTAGAGAAAGCCTGTGTGCAGCAACGAAGACCCAACGCAGCCAAATTTAAATAAATTAAATGAATTTATTAAAAAAAAAAAAAAAAAAAAAAGGAGGCTATCAAGATACGACAACTAAAGGTAATACCTGGCTCTAGATTGAAGGAAATGTTACAAACAACACTGTTAAGTCAATTGATAAAACCAGCATATGAAGGGTAGGTTAGATCAAAGGATTTTCTCAGTAAACTGACTGAGGTTGACAACTGTGCCAATTATGTAACAGCATATCCTTACGCTTTGGAAAAAATACTGCACATTCAGGACTTCAGTACTGTGATGATTACAACATACTCTCAAATGGTCCTCCCCCAATTTATATGTTTATACAGACACACACACACACACAAGAAGAGAGAGGGAATAAATAGGGCAAATGTTAAAAATAGGTGACTGGATACCAAGTCCACAGGGGGTCTTGCACTATCCTTATCTTTACAAGGTTCTCTAAGAGTAAAATTATGTCCAAATAAAGTTTTTAAAAGTTAGACTCAATACAAAAAAAGAAAACACTCACATGCACACTTTCTCAGTATCAGATTCAAGAAAAGCACCAACTCCTGGCACGAGAGCTTCCTTCGGACGGCGCGCAGGGCTTTAGACCGATGTGCACAGGACGAGGGCCAGGAGGAAGGACAGAGCGGGTGGTCAGAGGGAGAAAGAAAGGCCAGTCACACACATCTTTCTCCAGGCGCACTTCCGGAGCACGTGACTTCCCCATGCTTCTTGGGAGGGGCTGCAGGAAGAGCCACAGGAAGGCGAGGAAACCCAGGGCAGCAGCTGGCTTGGCATCTAACTGCACACAACTGCACCACGGCCGGCAGTGGGAAGTGATAAGCAGCCCACCTGCCCGGTGGAACCTGGGAGATCACCGGAAGGGCGGCCACGACAAAGCCTGCCCGGTGAACTAAGGAGCCAACCTTATACGACGCTTGCAGTTCCTCTTCCTATTTTGATTCACTGCAGGAATGCTATTCCTGAAAAATTTTAACTTTTCATGTCTGCACCAGATAGTTTCTAATTCCCCTTGCTGATCTTGTAGGACGTATGTGTGATCGTGAGGTACAGAAACAGAAAGTGGGGCGGAACCAAGAAACAAATGCCAGGCTTGCTAACAGGGAAGTAAATTCTAAAGCAGTGCTTGGGCTCTTGTCAGCCTTTCAAGAATGGCTCCTGACTTGATTTTTCTAAATTCTTTCTAAAGCTCAGTGGCCTGAAATACTAAGTGGCCTTTCCAGGTCAAGGGATTAAAAAAAAGAACCTTTCCCTGGGCAGTTGATCTCGCACCTTCAAATGAAGTTTCAAAGATCTGAAGCAGATTCTTCTTTCAGAATCAAAAGCAGATCCTGCTCTCAAAAAGAAATATGCACTGAAAGCCATATTTTGAACAAAACAGAAAAACGCAGCAAAGCATGTGGATTTTCATTGGGTATTCTGGTTCTAGCTCATTATTCCTTCCATGGATCTTTATAAAAAATGACACTGTTCAGCCTAAAAAATAAGGCTTTGAGTAGATGTCTCTTGTTCTTTACAACCTTACAGTCTGCTGTTATCGTTTTGTGTGAGTAGGAGATACACCGGGAATCAACAAAATGTTAAATCCTATATTGCATCAAATTCTAATAAAGCATTCAAGGTGGCTGTCAAAAAGACCATTATGCAAAAGGCCAGCGTTATCCTAACAGCCTTGATCATTAGAAAACTGAAAGAGCAATCTTAATTACAGCAGCATCAGAAAATACAAAAAGATCTACGAATAACCTTACAAAAAAATTTTTTAAAAAGAAACGGAAAGAGAGAGAGACTCTGTTTTTGGCTGTAGAGCATGAAGATTGTCTGGAAGATTAGGATGTTCTTTACATCATAATAACTACATTTTTGTATAATTCCAGTCACTTCATACAAGACTTTTTGTAACAGATTACAGTTCATACCAGTACTGCTGCTTATAAGCTGTTTGTCGTTGGGCAAATTACTTTCTATTCTATGCCTCAGTTTCCTCATCTGTAAGACAGGATAACAGTGACAGTGTTGTCCTGAGGATTAAATGAGTTAGTGTCTGGTGCATAATTTGAACTCAGTAACTGCTGACCACCACCATTACTATTACCACCAACATTGCCACAATTTGGAAGAATAAGCAAACGAGAACGGATAAGACATTGTTTTGAAGAAGAATAATACAAGCAATTACCAGAGTACTGATGCAAGCATCAAACAGATCAACGAAAGAGAACAGACAACCCTGAAACATTATACACACACATGTATTTTTTTTAATATAATAAATGCAGCATAATAAACTAATGAGAAATGAGTTATTAACAGATGGTTTTGGAAAACCAGCTAAGTATTTGGAAGAAAATCAATTGAGAGTCTCATTGAATATGACATTCAAGATAAATCCAGATGGATTAAAAAAATGTCAAAAAAAAAAGCACACAGAAGAAGAAACATATAGGTAAAAAATTTTATATTAACTTGGAGTAGGAACAGACTTTCTCAATATTAAAAAAGAAAAAATAAAGAAAGGAAATCACCAAAGCAACAAACTGAGAAAAAGAGAATCAATAAAAATAAAAAAAGTTATTTACCTTATAAAAGATCTCTTTAAGCTAAAAGAAAAAAAATGCGGAAATGAACAAACAACTTAGATTCTTAAAAATACCCAATAAAACAACTGAAAAACTTTTAACCTCATTAGTACTTTAAAAAGGTAAATCAAAGCAAAGCAACATGTTTTAGTATCAAAAGTCAGGTATAGTGCTCAGTGTTGGCAGAAGTGCAGCAAGAGAAATACACCTGCACATGGCAGGGGGTGCAAAGTGACACAACAGTCACATACACAGCAACACCTTGGAAATTCACACCCCTCCACCCAGTATTCCACCTGTAGGTCCCCCACAGGGAAACAATCAAGGCTGGACAAAGGATGATCCACAAAGAGGGTTTCCTGCAAAGTTACCTGCAACAGTGATAAATAAACTCAATGTCTGACACTGAGGGAGTAACAGTTAAATCAGAGATGGAAATCCATACCACCATATATTATGCAATCATTAAAGTATCCCAGTTGTTGTTTTTTTTTTTGCCACACCGTGCCGCTTGTGGGATCTTAGTTCCCTCACCAGGGATTGAACCCATGCCCCCTGCAGTGGAATCACGGAGTCCTAACCACTGGACCGCAGGGAATTCCTAAAGTATCACAGTTTTGAAGATTATCATGTTGTGAGACCATTCCCATGTCACTCAATCGTATTAAATGAAAAAGCCCAAACCTATAAAACTATATTTGGCATTTTCCCCAATTTTGGATGACTATAATAAAGAAACGAGGTATAGAAAAAGGGAAGAAACAAAACATGCTAAAAGTGGTTAACTCAGTGATAAGACTGAGTTATCCATATTTTCTTTTCTTATTTTATACTTTTTACACATTTTCTACCTTAAGTATGTAGAACTTTAATACTCAAGAAAACAGTAAATGTTGTCAAATGAGGGAAGATGTAGCCATGGAATGAAAAGAAACATCAACAATAGTAAAGTCTACAAGGGCTTTCTAAAAGCCTTACTGAGTCTAGAATGTTTACCATCTACTCTGTGTCGATTTCCCGTGTGCCCACGGTGGTGGGCTGGCCTCCACTCCTGCCTGGGGAAAAGCAGCAAGAGCCCCACAGCAGGCTGGCCTCTGCCTGGCCTCAGGCTGCTGCTTTTCGGCTCCCAGACACATTCTTACTCCCCAACCCACAGGCACGGCCCTGCTGGCCCAATCAAAGAATAATTTTTCTTATGTTTTTCACAGTATTTAAAAAAAACAACTCAAAATACTTTTCAACCGTAGTGAAATTTCTCACACATAGGAAGCACTTAATAGATATTCCTTAACTTATTGTCAGAGTTTGTGTTTTCATACACCCTGGGCACTAGAAACTAACCCACTGTCTGTTTAAAGTTCTCACCTGCCTGGAGGCATAACCCTCCCAAACCTCAGACTATACTACAAAGCTACAGTCATCAAAACAGCGTAGTGTTGGCACAAAAACAGAATACGGATCAATAGAATAGAATAGAGCCCAGAAATAAACCTACATACTTACCCAATTCCCTGGCAGTTGAGTGGTTAGGACACCTCGCTTTCCCTGACAGGGGCCGGGGTTCAATTCCTGATCCAGGAACTAAGATCCCATAAGCCACCACCAAAAAAAACCCAAAACCCTACACACTTACGGTTAATTAATCTTCAACAAAGGAGGCAAAAATATATCAATAAAATGGGAAAATGTCTCTTCAGCAAGTGGTGCTGGGAAAGCTGGACAGCTGCATGTAAATCAATGAAGCTAGAACACACCTTCACACCATGCACAAAAATAAACTCAAAACGGCTTAAAGACTTAAATATAAAACAAGACACCATAAAACTCCTAGAGGAGAACAGGCGAAACATTCTATGACATAAATCGTACCAATGTTTTCTTAGGTCAGTCTCCCAAGGCAATAGAAATAAACACAAAAATAAACAAATGGGACCTAATCAAACTTACAAGCTTTTGCACAGGAAAAGAAACCATAAACAAAACATAGAAACAACCTACAGAATGGGAGAAAATATTTGCAAACAATGTGACTGACAAGGGCTTAATTTCCAAAATATACAAACAGCTCATACAACTCAACGACAAAAAAAACAAACAACCCAATCGAAAAATGGGCAGAAGACCTAAATAGACATTTCTCCAAAGGCCAATAGGCCAATAGGCACAGGAAAAGATGCTCAACATCACTAACTATTAGAGAAATACAAATCAAAACTACAGTGAGGTACTACCTCATACTGGTCAGAATTGCCATCATTAAAAAATCTGCAGGGCTTCCGTGGTGGCACAGTGGTTGAGAGTCTGCCTGCCAATGCAGGGGACACGGGTTCGAGCCCTGGTCCGGGAGGATCCCACATGCCGCGGAGCAGCTAGGCCCGTGCGCCACAATTACTGAGCCTGCACATCTGGAGCTTGTTCTCCGCAACAAGAGAGGCTGCGAGAGTGAGAGGCCCACGCACCGCGATGAAGAGTGGTCCCTGTTTGCCGCAACTAGAGAAAGCCCTCGCACAGAAACGAAGACCCAACACAGCCAAAAATAAATAAATAAATAATTAAAAACAAAATATGGGAAAATACCAAGGTATAAAAAATAAAAAAAAAAAATCTGCAAATAATAAATGCTGGAGAGGGTGTGGAGAAAAGAGAATGCTGAAACACTGTTGATGGGAATGTAAGTTGGTGCAGCCACTATGGAAAACAGTATGGAGGTTCCTCAAAAAACTAAAAATAGAGTTACTGTATGATCCAGCAATCCCATTCCTGGGCATATATCTGGACAAAACTATAATTCAAAAAGATACATGCACCCCTATGTTCATAGCAGCACTATGTACAATAGCCAAGACATGGAAACAACCTAAATGTCCACTGACAGATGAATGGATAAAGAAGATGTGGTACATATACACAATGGAATATTACTCAGCCATAAAAAAGAATGAAATAATGTCACTTGCAGCAACATGGATGGACCTAGCGATTATCACACTAAGTGAAGTCAGTCAGAAAGACAGATATCATATGATATCACTTATATGTGGAATCTAAAATATGGCACAGATGAACTTAGCTACACAGCAGAAACAGACTCACAGACATAGAGAACAGACCTGTGGTTGCCAAGGGGGAGAGGGAGTGGGGGAGGGTCGGATTGGGAGTTTGGGGTTAGCAGATGCAAACTATTACATAAAGGATGGATAAACAACAAGGTCCTACTGTACAAAAAAGGGAACTATATTCAATAACCTGGAATAAAACATAATGGAAAAGAATGTAAAGAAGAATGTATATATGTGTATAATGGTGTCACTTTGCTGTACAGCAGAAATTAGTGCAACATTGTAACTCAACTATATTTCAATAAAAAATAAAAAAACAAAAACAAAATAAAGGCTCTCACCAGCCTAAATGTGGTTTCTAAAACTTTCAGCTTACTTTAGTTGGTTACTCCAATTGCCAATAATAAAACCTGTCTCTCTATGATATCCTTTTTTTGTTGCCTAGTTACTTTAACTTTGTTTCTTTCCTTTCTTTCTTTCTTTTTTAAGTATAAAGGAAAAACCTTAATTCCTTTTCCTTTCTTTGTCCCCAGTAAAATACATGAGATGGGAGAAAAAATTCTGCTTCAGAAAAGAAACCCATGACCTTGACTGGATAGGAACCTGCAGCCTGGGAAATTTTCCTACCTAGAATGTGGAAGTCTGGGTTTGGTAATCAAAGTATAAAATATTGGAAGAGTCTGCTTTTCTTTCTTTTTTAATTAAAAAAAAAAGGAGATTCAAGTTCTTATTCTGGTCAGTACACGATTTCTTATATAATCCTGCAGACAGACGTCAAGGCCGTATGTGCACACTGCTCTCCTAGGATTGTCTGCTCTAAGCAAGGTAAATGAAAATCAATTCTTTACATGGATCCAGTACCCAAAGCCAGAGTCATCATCTGGAATTTCATTTGAAGTATTTCACTTGCTTCTTGAACATTTAAGTAGAGAGGTAGGTATTTGATGGGAAAAGAACTAGAGGGAAAAATGTCATGTTTCCTGACTGTTTCCGCGCAAGACAACAGGCACAAGAGTCCCCAGTGCAGGGAACGAGAGAAAGTTCCAAGAGGAAGAAATCAGGAAGAAAGGCGAGGGGAGCAGGCGGGGGGGCGAAGCCAAGGAGCAGGTGGGCTCGGAGGAGCACCAGCCGCTACCAGCACCGTGCAACACCCCGCCGGCCCCGGGAGTCAGACGCTGCCCTCAGCAGGCACACCTGACCGTTCCAGCAGCCCTGGGCACCTGCCAAAGCCCTCACCGCCCCTTTCAGCTGAGCCCTGAATGAGCAGAGAGGGCAAGCTATGAGGAGCCTGCCAACCACAGAAACAGCAGTGCCAAGGGCGGAAGGCTGGTGGGCCGGGCACGAGGGCGACAGGCTGAGCCGGCAGGCGGGAGGACGGGGAGGAGGATGGAGGGCAGGCGGCCCGGACAGCGCTGGCCTTCCGGGCCACAGGGAGGACCTTGGACTTGATGGCTGGTACCAAAGTTGATAAAGAATTGCCTCTTGAGACAGGTCCATACTCTTCAGTTTTCACAACAGTATTATAAATCAGTGGTGTAAGTCTATCATAGATGATATAAAACCCACATTCCTCAATATGCTCCACAAAAACCCCGCATCATGTGACTCTACCCAGCTCACCCACCGCACCTCCTCCTCCACCTGCTCCTGCCCAGGGCCCCCGGCCTCGGTGTCTCTGCTTCTGTCATCCATGACGTTCTCCCCAGACCCCCCCATACAACACCCCAATACTCCCTCCTGGAAGTGATGGTGCCCTCCCATCTTTTCATTTCATCCAAATGTCACCTCCTCAGAGCTCTTTCCTGGTCACCAGATCTAAAGTCAGCTCCTCTTTCTTCTCTCACAGCATCCTGCTTTTCTTCTTGGCAGCATTTATGACAATTATATGTTTATTTGTTTAATGTCTACATTTCCCACTAGAATGAGAGTTTTGAGAGGGTAGAAAACAGGTTTTGTTCCTGACTGTATATCTGGGATTTGATAAATATTTGATGAATGAATGCAAAAAACAAGTAATATATAATCAACAAAACCAAAAGTTGGTTCTTTGAAAAGAGCAACTAAATTGACAAACCTTTAACTATTACTGAAGTCCAAAAAGAGAGGACTTAAATAATTAAAATGCATGAAAGAAGGGAAAATACCACAGACCTTACAAAATAAAAAGGATTACAGGGGAATATATGAACAACCGTATGCCAACGAATTAGATAACTTACTATCTAATGACATGGACCAATAAATTCCTAAAAGACACACATTACCACAACTGATTCAACATGAAATAAAAAATCAGCAGACCTATAACAAGTAAAGAAATTGAATTCATAATTAAAAAGCTTCCCATGAAGAAAAACCCAGGCCCACATGGTTTCACTGGTGAATTCTATCAAACATTCCAAGAAAAATTAATACCAATCTTTTACAAAAACTAGAAGAGGAAGGAATACTGCCTAACTCATTCTACAAGACCACAATTACCCTGATATCAAAATTAGACAAAGATACTACAAGAAAAGAGAGCTACGGTTCACATCCCTTATGAATGTAGATGCAGAAATCCTCAACAAAATACTAGCAAACAGAATCCGGCAACATATAAAAGAAATATACATATGCCATGACCAAGAGGGATTTATTTCAAGAAAACAAAGTTGGTTTAACATCCAAATATGAATGTAATATACTATATTAATATAACATAGGATAAAAATCACATAATCACCACTATAAATGCAGAAAAAGATCTGACAAAACCCAACACTTCTTCACTTTAAAAAACAAATGTTAAACCACAAACTAGAAACAGAAAGGAACTTCCTCAACCTGGTGTTAGCCGTCCACAAACAAGCTATACCTAACATCATACTTGATGGTGGGGGACTGAATGCTTTCTTCCTGAGATCAGGAACAAGACCAGGAGGTCCACTTTCGACACTTCTATTCATCACTGAACTGAGCTTCTGGCTGAGGCAATCAGGAAAGAAAACAAAATAAAAGGCATCCAAAGTGGACAGGAAAAAGTAAAATTATCCCCATTTGCAGATGATATCATTTTGTAAATAGAAAATTCTAAGGAATTCATTAAAGAACTATTAGTTTGACAAGGTTGCAGGATACAAGATCTACACACAAAAATCAACAGTATTTCTAAATATTAGTAATGAACATTCCAAAAATAAAATTAGGAAAATAATTCCATTTACAATAGCATCAAAAAGTATAAAATAGTAAGGTATAAATTTTTTAAAAAGAAGCATAAGACTTATATGCTGGAAACTACAAAACAACAAGACTGAACGAAATTAAAGACACTCTAAGTAAATAAAAAGACATGTCATGTTCATGGATCTAAAGATTTAATATTGTTAAGATAGCAATACTCCCCAAATTGATTTATAGATTCAATACAATCTCTATCAAAATTCTAGCTTCAGTAATCAAACAGTGTGCTTCTGATATAAGAATAGGTAGAACTGACATGAGGATAAACAGAATAGAATTGAAAATCTAAAATCAATCCTTATACTCATGGTCAATTGATCTCTAAGAGTGCCAAGACAATTAAATGGAAAAAGAATAGTCTTGTCAACAAATGGTTCTGAAACAACTGGATATTTATATGCAAAAGAATGACTTTCAGGGCTTCCCTGGTGGTGCAGTGGTTGAGAATCTGCCTGCCAATGCAGGGCACACGGGTTCGAGCCCTGGTCTGGGAAGATCCCACATGCCGCGGAGCAGCTGGGCCCGTGAGCCACAACTACTGAGCCTGCGCGTCTGGAGCCTGTGCTCCGCAACAAGAGAGGCCGCGATAGTGAGAGGCCCGCGCACCGCGATGAAGAGTGGCCCCCGCTTGCCGCAAGTGGAGAAAGCCCTCGCACAGAAACGAAGACCCAACACAGCTATAAATAAATAAATAAATAAATAAATTTAAAAAAGAAAAAAAAAAGAATGACTTTCGATCCACACCTTACATCATATACAAGAATCAATTCAAAACAGACCACAGGCCTAAATGCATGAGTAAAACTATAAAACTCTTGGAAGAACACATGAGAGTTAATCTTCCTGAAACTGTGTTAGTAAAGCCTTCTTTGGTAAAGCACCAAAAGCACAAACAACATAAGAAAAATAGATAAACTGGACTTTTCAAAAATAAGAACATTTGTGGCCTTTCCTGGTGGTCCAGTGGTTAAGACTCTGTACTTCTACTGCAGGGGGCACAGGTTCAATCCCTGGTTGGGGAAGTTTTGCATGCCGCACCGTACAGCCAAAAAAATAAAAAAAAAATAAATAAATAAAAACATTTGTGTCATCACATCAAGAAAGTAAAGACAACTACAGAGTTGATGAATACAGTCGTCCCTGGGTATCCGCAGGGCACTGGTTCCAGGGTCCTCCCACACACACCAATTCCGCGGATGCTCAAGTCCCTCAGATAAAATGGCACAATGGTCCTCCATATCCATGGAACCCATGGATACAGACAGCCAACTGTATACCTGCATATCATATACAAATGGCCAATAAGTACATGAAAAGATGCTCAACATCAATAGGTCAATAGGGAAATGCAAATGAAAACACAATGTGATACTGCTTCACACCTACTAGAAGGGATACAGTTACAAAGACAGTAACAATTAGCAAGGACGTGGAGAAACTGAAACTGTCATCCATTGCTGGTGGGAATGTAAAATGGCACAGCTAGTTTGGAAAACACCCTAGTAATTTCTCAAAAAGTTATATATAGAACTACCTCATGACCCAGCATTTCCACTCGTAGGTATATACTCAAGAGACCTAAAAACAGATGTCTACCCAAAAACTTGTACACAATTGTTCAGGGCAGATTATTCATAATAGCCAAAAAGTAGAAACTTATCCAAATGGTCATCAGCTGAAGAATAGATAAATAAAATATGGTATATCCATATAATGGAATATTACACAGCCATAAAAAGGAACGAAGCACTGATATGCACTGTGATGTGGATAAACCCTGTAAATATCATGCCAAGTGAAATAAGCTAGTCACAAAAAGACCACATATTGTATCATTCCCTTTCTAGGAAACATCCAGAATAGTCAAATCTACAGACAAAAAAGCAGGGTAGTGCTTGCCAGGGGCTGGGGATACACAGCAATGGAGACTGCTTAATGGGTATGGGGTTTCTTTTCGGGATGACAAAAATGTTCTAAAATTAGGCTGTGTTAACTGGTTGCACAATCCTATGAATACAAGAGAAAAAAATGAACTGTATATTTTATTTTATTTTATTTTATTTTATTTTATTTTTTTTTAAATTGAGCTACTTTTTTTTTTATTTTTATTTTTTATTTATTTATGGCTGTGTTGGGTCTTCGTTTCTGTGCGAGGGCTTTCTCTAGTTGTGGCAAGCGAGGACCACTCTTCATCGCGGTGCGCAGGCCTCTCACTATCGCGGCCTCTCTTGTTGCGGAGCACAGGCTCCAGACGCGCAGGCTCAGTAATTGTGGCTCACGGGCCTAGTTGCTCTGCGGCATGTGGGATCTTCCCAAACCAGGGCTAGAACCCGTGTCCCCTGCATTGGCAGGCAGATTCTCAACCACTGCGCCACCAGGGAAGCCCTGAACTGTATATTTTAAATGGGTGAATTGTATGGTATGTGAATTATATCTCAATAAAGCTGTTTAAAAAAATAACAGGTAATACAGTGATATAATGTGTTAGGTGCTTACCACTATGTTCATATGACATTTTACCTTCCTAAATGTTTATTTGCTGTGCTGTGAAAACAGGGTTAAGATATAAACAAGGGGAAAGCAGAGGAAAGACTTATCTTTGGGGACCATGGTAGCTAGGCATCGGAGCCCTCCCAATGTAAAATACTTACATATGCTGAATTTCTGTAACAAGGAGTTTACATGTAGTTCAGAGTGACAGTAAATTATGTGGCATATCCTTACTAAGGCTCCATCAATTGAAGACTTTTAAGCTGTAAATGCAAAACTGGCCTCTCTATAAGAGCGAAAGCCACTCTGTTCCCAGGGCCAGCAATTCCCACAAAGCACGGAGAACAGACGGGCTCAAAAACCAGAAACACACACTCACATTCCTCAAGACTGGAAGCGTCAGCTGCTCGAAGGAAGTCAGATCCACCACATACTGCCCAACGCAGCACTCACGCTTTCCAGGCGGAAGCTCTGACCTGAAAGAAAAGATAGTACATCCTTTGTTGAAAGACACCTCTACTGATTTCTGGTTTTTAGCTGCCCCACTGAGCCTCTGGCCTTCTGCGTGTGCTAAACCATCCTTAAAAATCACCCACACAGAAAGTGGCAGTGAGCAAAGCTGATCTGATTCCACATCCTCTCCTGAGAGCAGGGCTAACACCGGTGGGCACACCACCACCCATGGCCCGGCAGTTGCCTTCAGGGAGCTGGCACGTCACCTATCTTAGAAGAGTGACATGAGAAACGGGGCTGCGAAGTACCAAGTGAGAAGAGCTTACTACTCAGTGGGGAACGTTCTAAGTGGAATACGATTATTTTCAACTTTGTTTTTCATGTGATGATTTCAACCTCTGTTTTCTTTTTCCAAGAAATCCCTAAAGGCTCAGGATTCTTCAAGATAGAAGAGATCACCTGGCTCAGCCCTGGGCCCAGGGAGAATAAAACACCGCAGAAATGAAGCTGCAGTACCCAATCCTGGATAAAGGTCCGCGGGCGCCGGACAACGTGACAACATCGAACCCTATTCTTCTTCCTCCCTGTCTGACTTCTTCGGTATAAAACCCGTCGACAGGCACGCCAGAGGACTTTAAAACTTCACTGGCTTTCTGGATCAACGTTGTTTTTCCAACCCCTTAAAAAAAAAAAAAAAAAAAGCCCATTAGGAACCACTGCTTTGTTAGAGCACAGGAATCACCAGGAGGAAATAGGCTGCAAATGGATTTTATGAATGTTAACTTCACTTAATTTTGACTGCTCCAGGTGTTAACACTCTTTAATTTCAAGTAGAAACAAGCATAATAGAAATATGAATGGTATCTTGAAGTTTATTTTAAAATTCTGAAACAGTATTGGTTTTGTCACATACACAATCCCAGAACCAGTTGAGTGGGTTTTCTGATAACAATCTCAAGTGCAATTTACATCCTAGGAGACAAGCTTCTGCTTCCTCCTAGGTTTACTCTCCTTGGGGGAGCAAACTTTATCCCCTAGAAAGTAAAGCTGGTCAAGCTTCGGTCAAAGGCTGCACGCCTTAAGTTAGGATTTTAAGACACTCTGGACCTACGTTTAACAGTGGGAACATCACTTCATTCCTCCATGAACTTACATTGTATGTGTCCCAAAAACGGGACTCTTAAATACCACAAACACCACTAGAAATGGCAGTTTTTCAACTTTTTCCACAAGAGCAATCCCATCAGGTTGGCCACCCCTTCCATCACCCCTTGGAGTGTTCCTAAGCATTCCTTCGGCTTGCCCACAGCCCCTTCCCAGATTATAGCCTGTGCACTTCCACCCGCCCAACCTCCCCTCCCAGGACCCCTTCCTTTCCTTCCGGCCCGACCCCTGGGCTACTCTGATGAACTCTTGGGTGTTTACAAGCAACATAATGATACTAATCACTGACACTGTGGAGCCAGGGCCTGGTCTCGCGTGCCTCACAAGCATTTTGTTGGTTAAATTCTCACAACCACCCTCTGAAGCAGTTACCATCCTTGTCCCTATTTTACAGATGAAGAAACTGAGGCACAGAGAGGTTAGCTAACTTGTCCACGGTTACACACCTAGGAAGGACCATACATTTTAACAGGGGCCTTCATCTGCCACCGTGACTTTGTTTGTATGAGACTTGCTCCCATACAGATTAAAGTCAATGGTATCATGATTACCAAAAAAGGGGGACAAAAAGGTCTGTAACAGAGCTACTCTGAAATACAACAGGGTTGCAAATCACATTATTTCTGTGGCTGCCCAGAGTCATCAGGGATCTCCAAGGAGCCTTTTAACCTTCCTTGAAATAAAATATGATCTGTCATTTAAAGCATCTCTCCTCCAAACTTCACACTAGCAAACGATGGCATCTGGCCTTCTGGAACATGAGCGGCAGCCCACGCTCACGTGACTAGGAGAGAACTACAAAGGGTCGTGACCCCAGCTCTGCCCTTCCGTAACTGCAGCTTTAGGAGTCGCTGAAGAATCTGCTTAACGCTGGCAAGTGGCCTTGGTGGATGTGTAAGCTGGGACTTTCCTGAAGGGCCATTTCTACCACAGTACACAGCAATGCCACAGCTAGGAATTCATCCTCAGCAATGAATCTGACAACAGTACAGAGATACAAGAAACCAGATGTTCACTTCAGCATTCTTCGTAATTGTGCAAAACACAGAAACAATTTAATGTTGATCTGTAATGTTGATTGTTAAATTATGGTATCATGTGTGTAATGACACAAACACACAGGAATCTCATGCAGCCATTATTAAAGAGAATACTCTTTACCTATGGAAACAGCTTACTGGTTAGCATGGAAAACTGACCACAGGGTATGAAAATAATACATGGAGAAAAAGCAGGTTAAGAAACAGCAGACACACATAGTAGTATTCCATTATATTTTTTAAAGGCCACAAATAACAAATGTTGGTGAGGATGTAGAGAAAAGGGAACCCTTGTACACTATTGATGTGAATGTAAATTGGTGTAGCCACTGTGGAAAACAGTATGGAGGTTCCTCAAAAAACTAAAAACAGAACTACCATATGATCCAGCAATTCCACTCCTGGGTATATACCCAAAGAAAACAAAAACACTAATTTGAAAAGATAAATGTACCCCAATGTTCATAGCAGAATTATTTACAATAGCCAAGATATGGAAGCAACCTAAGTTTCCATCAACAGATGAATGGATAAAGAAGATGTGGTACATATATACAATGGAATATTAGTCATAAAAAAGAATGAAATTTTGCCATTTGCAGCAACATGGATGGACCTGGAGGGTATTACGCTTACTGAAACAAGTCAGACAGAGAAAAACAAATACTGTATGTTATCACTTACATATGGAATCTAAAAAATAAAACAAACTAGTGAATATAACAAAAAAGAAAGATATAAAGAACAAACTGGTGGTTACCAGAGGGGAGAGGGAAGGTAGGAGGGGCAAGACAGGGGATTAACAGGTAAAAACTACTATGTATAAAATAAATAACCTGCAAGGATACATTGTACAGCACAGAGAATATAGCCAATATTTTATAATAACTATAAATGGAGTATAATCTTTAAAAACTGTGAATAACTATGTTGTACACCTGAAACTTATATAATATTGTAAATCAACTATACCTCAATTTAAAAAAAAAGTGAAGTATGCATATGTTTATAGAAGAAAATGTCGAGAAGAACACAGAAAGGTTTACAGCATTTATTTCTGTATGTTGGAAACCCATGTGATTTTCACTCTTTAAAATTTTTCTTGATTTCATTTTTTTTTTTTTTTGGTCTTAGAGTGAGTGGTTATTACTCTTAATTTAAGAAAAAACAAAGCTATTTACATTATGCAAAAGACAAAATGGAACAGCTTTAACAAAAGGGGACACTGTGGGTCCGATCTGTTAGAGAGAACATTATAAAGCAAGAGGAGGCATTGGGCTCAAGTCCCTTTCTTCCTCTTCGGCTCTAGAAATCTTCTGGTGAATTTTTCACCTCTGTTAATTAAGCTACTACCCTAGTGTTGTCTACACTGGCTAAGAAGTGACCTGTGTAAAGGAGACCCCAAAATGAAAGGTCCACACCATGCACAGACAAGAACAGGTCAGAAAGCTCCAGAATTATTTTGGTTCTGGTTCTCCCATAAAGCTGACCCTGAAATAAAGACTCAAGTGCAGGCAGTTTAATTTGGGAAGCAACACCCCAAGACGACATGCTGGTAGGAAGATAATCGCATTATCAAATAAGTTGCCATTGTGGGTAGCTTAATCCCACTGGGAAATCCTAGGAGACAGTTTTGGACCCAAGGCTCAGAGTTCTCCTGTCTGAGGGGTGAGGAAGTAAGGAGTTTACCCGCTCACTTCCATCTATCATGGGTCAAGGCTGCTCCCGGGGGAAGGAATTCCCTGGCCCTTCAGGCCTGCCCTGTGCAGGCAGGGTGGGCTCCAGGGACCAGAGAAAGCCCTCCAGGATGGGTGAGAGGCTCTATAGTTGGAAGCTGGAAAAAATGCTAAGTGCCAAAGACACATGGGTGAGGCCCTGACAGTGTAGACAACAAAAAGTGACCTCTTTGAGAAGATACCTTATCTGATGGTCTGAACGTGTAGAGCTTTATTTATTTATATTTATTTTTTATACAACTTTATGGGAGTATAATTGCTTCACAATGCTGTGTTATTTTCTGTTGTACAACAAAATGAACGAGCCTTATGCATACATATATCCCCATATCCCCTCCCTCTTGAGCCTCCCTCCCACCCTCCCTATCCCACCCCTCTAGGTGGTCACAAAGCACCGAGCTGATCTCCCTGTGCTATGCGGCTGCTTCCCACTAGCTATCAATTTTACATTTGTGAACATGTAGAGATTTAGACAGCCGGCAGAGTTTGGGATTGGGTTGGTGAGAGAAAGAAACTAAGTCAATGAGAAAACAACATTAGACAACAACTCCAAAGAGGAAAAAAAAATTGTTCATAAAGGGAAAAGAAATGATAGATTACTCCAAGGCTCTTCTGTGATTAGCTTTTGCTAATAATACTGTAAACACTGACCACTGAGCTAATTAAAATTACAGGATAACTCCGTTACAGAAGATTAGGAGGAAGAGAAGGTGAGTGGGTTTGAGGACAGGCTTAAGAGAGCTATACTGTAGGAATGAGTCTTCCAATTATGTGTATGTACATAAAACCTTTATAAAAAAGGAAACAGAAAGAAGAACCAGTATTGGCCATGCGCGCCTCTGTCCCCACCCACCTCCGGGAGCCAGGTACAATCACAATAACAAGCCACCTCTGTTATGAAACACATAGATGTCTTGGGGCCAGCCTGCTGAGAAAACTGCATTCCAAGTTTCAAATAAAGGATTGACAAATCAACTTTCAGAAGATGGTCCTTTACCTCTGGGTATCAGAAATTTCTCACACCTTCCTCCTCAGCACTCCCCCATTGCCTGGTAAAAATAAAATTCCAGAATCTGCAATATTAAGTTAGCCTTTGCTCCTTAAGGCTAAAAAAGATAATCATTAAAATAAAGTGAAAGAGAATTTCAGGCCCAGGGGAACAATGGTTGATATCTGAACCCACAGCTAACTTGAAAACTGCAAAGAAGCTGAAGAAATCACTTTCTGCTTAGGCCCATCTTAACCCCCCCCCCCCCCCGCCCCTTAATGTATCTGATGCTGGTACAACCTTCCTACCTCTTCTTTCAATAACGAGTTATCCACGTGCAGCATCTTGGCTTAAAAGGCACCTATTTCCTCCCCCAGACTCTCATTTGAACGCACACTATCTCCTTTCACAGGTGAGACCTTCACAGCCCGAGGGTTGAGGGATCTGCATTAGAAGAGACAGACGCAGACGCAGGCTCTGGGTGGGCGGTGTCCTGTAGGTACCAAGGCTCTTAACCTGCGGCCTCACTCATGGAGGGAATTCAGTGGGTCGGTGAACGTGGATGGGGAACACGGTTGCATGTTTAGTTTCACTACCCTGCAACTGAAATCCCGCTCTTCCTTTCATGATGAGAGCAGGGAAGGAGCACGTGTTACTATCGACAGAAACCAGACACCTTCGATTCCACCGAGGTGGCGGCAGAGATCCTGAAATATCTTTCGTGTCCGTCACAACTTCACAACTGCGGGAGTTATTACTGCTGCCGCCGCCCCTGCTATTTAAGACCGAAGCCCAGGTGCGACCCCATCACAAGCTGGTTCCTGTTCTCCTGCAGTTGGCCTCATTTCACTTATCTGATGGACTCACAGTCACGTTTCCCGGGAAAGGACACGCAGGCTTCAGACCACCAAGCCTGGAACTTACACGGGCAATTTTAGAGGCCACCGGCCGGAGCCCCTTGCCCAAAGCACCGGACCGCCCCCAGCCCGGGCGCCGCTCACGCCCACCCCTCGGCCTCCCGGAGGCGCAGACCCGGGCGGGGTTACCTGGGGGTCCCGTCAGGAACACGTGTCGGGCCATACGGGTATGACCGGGTGGGGGTCACTGCCCGGGTGGGGGTCGGGGTCGAAGTCGCCGAACGGGGCAGGGGTCGGGGTCGCGACCCAGGATCCGCCCCCAACGCCGCAGTTCCCACCTCCGCCAACCGGAAGCACCGCCCTCTCGGCCGCGCATGCGCTCTCCCCATTCAGCCTCGGTCCGCGCATGCGCCCTCCGCTCTCAGCCCCGGTCCCAGCGAGCGGCGTCTGCCTGTCTAGGGTGGGAGGGTAGTGCTCCGGTCTTCTGCGGGTCCCTGTGTTCCAGCCTCGGTGCTGGACTTACGTGGGGTGTTTGCGAGGAGATGTGCGTGAGAGCGTGTTACTAAACCAATCCTGCTCCAGGTGGGCGCCGTTGCCCGAGCTCTGCCCCTGGGATGGGACCTGCGAGCTGAAATTCCCCCGGGCTGCAGGGATCAGCCCTCCTGAAGGAGGCTTGGTCCCTGGAAGCCTTCCCCAAAGGAGGAGGCTATGCTACCGATTGGAACTATTTACCCAGTGTTGTCAGCTGTGACTGCAGAGTAGTATCAACTGGTTAAAAGTGCTTGATGCCTGGGCTCCAACCTCCAGACATTCGGGGTGATTGATCTTGGGCGAGCCCTGAGCATCTCGATCTTTTTTGCTGTTGTTGTTATTGTTGAAACTCCTCGGCAGTTTCTAAAGGCCCATCTTCAGCCGTGCACATGAAGACCAATTTTCCCCTCTTGTCACCATCCCATAAATGTAAACCAACGCAAGACCCAGCTGTTGGATCTCGCTGTGCAAAGCATTAAGTGGCTCGTCCCCCCTCACTTCACCACTTGAGGTGTTTCAGCCCATGAAATGAAGTGGCAATGGCTTTGGGCCAGAGTTACCTGTAAACTCTTTCAGTCTAGTATGTGTACAGTTTGTCTCCTGATCGATCATTCTCCATTCTGAGAAAGCAATTTCAGTGAGTGCTCAACTTAATTGGTGTGTGCCCATCCGGGACCTCCACGGCTCCCTTTAGCCTGGATATACACCAGTCAGATGGCCTCCGTTTCTTGCTGCTTGAAAAGGAATCATCTAAAAGGCAGATTTGTACAGTCGAGCTGTCACCATCATTTCTGGAACATTTATAAGGCTGCATCGCTGGTCAGGTAGGGCCTTCCACTCAGATTTCTTTCACCTCCATGCAAACTGGAATGAAGAACAGCTGATGTAGCCAAGTAAACCCACAGAAGTAGTTTCCCAAAGAAAGAAACATGTACACAGTCATATGTACACTCTTCTTTTCATTAAAAAAAATTTTTATTTTTAAATGCTAACTATGTAACATTTCCATCACTGAAGCAGTTTGTATTTGTAAGGTTCACCAGAGGATGGATTATTTTGTTTTGATGTTATGCCTGGAATTCTGGTAGCTACCAGCAGACATCAGTTTAGGTAACTCAAGGAACATCTAGACTCCAGATGTAGAGAACTGATGTTTCAGAACAAAAAGAAAATTCTTCCGAAGTTGGATATTCTTTTTCCATTGGGGGACCCGCCCCTTTCAATCCCAGGGTCGGGAACTGAGGGAGGGATGTTCCCCAAAGAGGAATTGAGGGGCTATTTCCACAGGGGCGACTGAATGCCAGGCTGGCAAACACGTTCACATTTGTCTTTTCCCCCTCTTACATATTTTCACATCCCCAGTAACCATATTCTTGGTTCTGTTTTCTGGTACTCAGGACCTAACCCAAGTTTAAATTACTGTACAAATACACTTAGGAGTAACAATAGTGCGTGTGTGCGTGCTCACTTGCACGTGTATAGGTTTATGGGTTTGGGGAATATTCGTATACAGCCCATCTCATTTGACCAGATGCTGTACATTTGTGGGCACCATGTCCTGGTGCAGGGATGGGGAAAACGGAGCTTTGCAGAAGATCTGGCTCATAGTAAGGGGCAGTGGGAGACATGGGTATAGGGGAAAGCTTTCTGACTCTCTGACTGTGGTTCGTGTCTCTGGCCCTGGGCTGCAGTCCTGGCACACCCATTGGCTGTGCTGTGTGCTCTTGAAAAGTGTGGCTATGATCGCAGTAAATGCGGAAAACCAAGCAGGTGGGAGTTGGGTCACCGCAAGGAAGAATGGTGAACCAGCAGAAACAGGGCGTTTAGCCTCCTAACAAATGATGGGAGTAAACGAGGAAGGCTGTGAGAGTGAACCGCCAAGGACAAGCTGAGAGGCACGGGGAAAAGGGGCAGAGCTTCTGTTTGGCTTTGTCGTTTCCTCAGGAACGCTAACACTGCACAGCTTTGTTTTGTGCAGGTTCACTTTCATTCGTTTTGCTCGGATCCCATCAGTGGAGAATCTATTGTTTGCAGAATAATATGACAATTGCTCCGGTTTGAATCAGCCTCTGATGTGTAGGAACCAAAAAAAAAAAAAAAAAAATTGCTGTATCTAATGAATATTCAACACCTGATGTAAATAGAGCTGGTTATTTAATATATTCACCCCCCTTCCCTCCCTCCCTCCTTCCCTTCTTTCCTTCCTCTGTTTTATTGCAGAGGCTATGCACTGTGATACATAGTAGGGATCAAAGGTCCATTTGAATAGCTTCTGTCCTGAAAAGACTAAGACAATCAAAAACACTGGTGAACAGGGCTTCCCTGGTGGCGCAGTGGTTAAGAATCTGCCTGCCAATGCTGGGGACACTGGTTCAAGCCCTGGTCCGGGAAGATCCCACATGCTGTGGAGCGGCTAAGCCTGTGCACCACAACTACTGAGCCTGTGCTCTAGAGCCCGCGAGCCACAACTACTGAGCCTGCCAGCCACAACTACTGAGCCTGCGAGCCACAACTACTGAGCCCACATGCCACAACTACTGAAGCCCGCACACCTGGAGCCCACGCTCTGCAACAAGAGAAGTCACCGCAATGAGAAGCCCGCGCACCGCAACAAAGAGTAGCCCCTGCTCGCTGCAACTAGACAAAGCCTGTGCGCAGCAAGGAAGACCCAACGCAGCCAAAAATAAAATTAATTAATTAATTAATTTTAAAGAATCAAAAAAACCACTGGTGAACAGACCCTTATACCTAAGGTCCAAATTTTTAAAACTATTAAATATCCATGAGCTACTACTTTTTTTCATTCAAAATGGAAATACCTTTATCTGAGCTCCTGGGGGGAAGAATTCCTTTCCCACCCCTTTAGATTACTTACCTTATTGAATAAAAATTGCCATTGAGAGAGCTGCCATTGCATTTTGGCCACCAACCTTGTAATACTTGGACATACTTAACAAAAGATAATAGCTGGGGCTTCCCTGGTGGCGCAGTGGCTGAGAGTCTGCCTGCTAATGCAGGGGACACGGGTTCGAGCCCTGGTCTGGGAGGATCTCACATGCCACGGAGCAACTAGGCCCGTGAGCCACAACTACTGAGCCTGCGCGTCTGGAGCCTGTGCTCCGCAACAAGAGAGGCCGCGATAGTGAGAGGCCCGCGCACCACGATGAAGAGTGGCCCCCACTTGCCGCAACTAGAGAAAGCCCTCGTGCAGAAACGAAGACCCAACGCAGCCGTGAATAAATAAATAAATAAATAAAATTAAAAAAATAAAAAACTGGGGAAAAAAATTAAAAAAAAAAAAAAGATAATAGCTAACGTTTACCTCGTGTTTCCCATGTACCGAGTTCTCTCAGAGCACAAGAAGACAAATACTGATTCCACTAATATGAGGTACCTAGAATAGTCACATTCGTAGAGATAGAAAGTAGAATGTGGTTGACAGGGCCTGGAGAGAGAGGAAATGGGCATTATTGTTTAATGGGGACAGAGTTTCAGTTTTGCAAGATGAAAAGAGCTCTGGAGACGGATGGTGGTGATGGTTGCATAGCATTGTGAATATACTTAACACCACTGAACCACACGCTTAAAAGTGGTTAAGATGGTACATTTTATGCTATGCATATTTTACCACAATTAAAAACTTAAAAAAAAAAATCAACATATGGAAAGTGAGGAAGAAGAAAAGAAATCAGTAAAGGCTGGAGTGGTCAGAGAAGGGGTTTTGGAGAAGGTGCGTTTGGAGCTGGGCCGTGGAGGAGGCATCGCTTGACTGGGTGAGGATGAGGAGACCTTCGCTGTCGCAGAATGACTCTGATGTCCCAGGGTGGATCTCATCCAGCAAGGGCTCTCATTGGAGCTGGAAACCTCGCAAACCAATGTCTGCAGTTAAGGGCTGGTGAAGCTTCTGGAGAGGGATGCTCCTGGGGCCCCTAATATGTTCCCACAGGCCTGGTTAGGATGAGATGCCTGTCCCCTCTCTGTCCCTAGGAAACAGCCCCAACTAGAGACTTCAGCACTGATAGCTGGAAGACCCAGGATTGTCCTGAGCCCCGTTCTGTTCCTTTCTTGCAGCTGCCGCAAGTCAGATTCTGTCTACATGGCTGACAGATGGCCTTGGAGGACCACTCTCCCAATTATGCAGACTGTGGAGTCCAGGGAGCAAAGTTGCAAGGGAAAGCAGGAAAGAATAGGACCAAATGGTGTGACGGCGCTTGAGCTTGTTGGTGGAAGGAAAACTGGGCTGCGCGAACGTCAGGTCTGTTTCACATAATTGCACCCAACCCTGGGTACACATACAGCCTACCACCCCACCCCAGATAAGCAGCCCCCCTGCCATCCCACAGACCTGAGGCTTAGTAGTGGGGACACTGCCCATCTTTACCCAAGAGGATGTGACACTCCACATCTGCATGAGCAAAACCAGGACCTTTTGGCCTGGCTTCCTGCCACAGGAGCGCAAGTGACAGCTGAGCGTGGTTGCTTTGGGTAGAAATAAATACGTGGAACCATGAAAGGAGCATTAAAGTGCGAATTCAAGTCGCTGAGCTGAGACCAGCTTGTTATGTTACCCTAGACAAGTCGTGCAACTGCTTTAGGCCCAAGTGTTCACAACTGAAAAATAAAAATGAAATTCCTGCCCTGCAGGACCCTCAGGTGTGCTGCAAGTATGAAGTGGGATTATTTATGGAGAAGCTCTTACACGGTATAAAGTCCATCAGGCAGTATTACCATCTCCCAGAGCTCCTGTGAGCCTGGAAAGGGAACCTGCCAGATGTGTAATTGCACCTTCTCTGAGCACTTGCGTTCCTCTTAGAAGCATTTCTTAAACTCGTTTTCTACGTCAGGGGTTTTGCTTTTTCCTTTTTCTTCTTTTTCTAAATTTTTATTATGTAAAATTTCAAACATGTACAAATGTGGAGAGAATAGGATAGGATAATAGGCCCCTTGGACACAGAGCCAGCTTCAGCAATTACCAACTCACGGCTGATCTTGTTTCATCTGCACCTCCCCATCCTAAACCCACACTGAGTTTTTTTCAATCAAAATATCAGACATCATATCATTTCATTGATAACTATTTTAATATGCCTTTCTGAAATATTAGGATACTTTAAAAAAATGTAACCACAATACCATTGCCACACCTCAAATATTATTTCTTGATATCATAAAATACCAACTCAGTATTCAAATTTCCCTAATTAATTCACTGATATTTTTTAGTTTGACTAGGATTTACGTAAGGTTTATACATTGTAATTAGTTGAAATAGCTTGCATCCCTTTAATTTAAAGGACCCCTTCCATCTCTCTCTCTCTCCCTCTCTCTCTCCCTCTCTCTCTCTCTCTCTCTCTCTCTGTGTCTCTCTGTCTGGTAATTTCTTTGGTAAAGAAACTGCTGGTTTGTCTTAGCCAGTTGTTCACAGTCTGGGATTTGCTGAGGTGTCCCCTCCCCATGGTATGGTTGAGCCTGCCCTTCTGTGGCCCGTGGTTCTCCTATTCTGCTATTCCATCAGGAGACCTGATTTGACGGCCTGCCCCTGGGATGCCTCTGGATGTGTCCAGACATAAGTCAGATTTGTAGAGTTCAGTCTTCCTCAAGTAGAAACTTTTCCTTCTTCTCCTCTTCCTCCTCATGAAACATAAGCTTTATTCAGCTCACTTCCTATGTGCCAGGCACTTCCTAAGCTCTTACACACATTATCTCACCGTTTTTCACATCAATATTATGAAACAGCATAGTTCAACTTGACATTCATTCTTGCTGCCCAGCATCTAAACCCTTTCCTGTGTTTGGGGAATGGGTCACCTCTTTGCACGCCAGAGATCTCGTTTCCAGCCTCCTTTGCAGCTAAGGAAAGGAAAAGGCAAGGGCCCAAAGCTACACCTTCCAGATACTCCCATCCTTGGCCTGAGTTAGGTGCTACTGATGAGAAGACACATGGAGCCGGAGGCCATGGTGATTGCAGCCTTGGTCCTGGCAGGGCGCTCCGTGCAGCCTGGGGGCGGGGTTGGGCCCGGGCTCCTGCAAGACTCCTCTGGGTCCTTCCTGGACCTGCTGCGTCCACCCTCCCGTGAGATCCCCCGTAAACACGTGGAGCCCAAGAAGAAACTGCTGTGCAGAAGCTGCACTGCAGATGCCGCAGCGGAGAAACAAGGAGTCCATTCCCTGTAAGGAACCTGTGAATCACCCTCACCCAGAGCCCACCCTGCCTCAGGGTATGTTTCCAGTGTGCCTTCCAAACTGGGGAAATCACCAAAGGGTGGGTTCAGGACCCACTGAGTCCACTATGAAATGGATTTCTATCAAAACTTACTCACCTGGGGCTTCCCGGATGGCGCAGTGGTTAAGAATCCACCTGCCAACACAGGGGACACGGGTTCGAGCTCTGGTCCGGGAGGATCCCACATGCTGCAGAGCAACTAAGCCCGTGAGCCACAACTACTGAGCCTGCGCTCTGGAGCCCGCGAGCCACAACTACTGAGCCCGCGTGCCACAACTACTGAAGCCCGTGCGCCTAGAGCCCGTGCTCCGCAACAAGAGAAGCCGCCTCAATGAGAAGCCCGTGCACCACAACGAAGAGTAGCCCCTGCTCGCCGCAACTAGAGAAAGCCCGCGCGCAGCAACAAAGACCCAACGCAGCCAATAAATAAATAAATAAATAAATACAAAAATATTAAAAAAAAAACTTACCTCCCTTCATAAGCCCCCGTTCTGCCTAGCAAGTGGGGCACAGTGGTGTCTTGGCTGCAGAAATTGGTTTCAGTTTAGAGTCAGCAGCGTCCTGTGATCTTGGAAAAGTCTGATTATTCACCTTTCCTCATACACAGACACTCTGGTAAATGGCCACAGGGCCTTTTGGAGGAAGATTTACAGTCTAAACATTTGCTGTGTAGCATGATCCTTCCTCCGGAGGGCTTGGCCTCCCTTTCAGGCAAGGGCCTCTGTTGGCTGGGGCCAGGGTGAGGCAAGAAAGGGACCCCTGCACAGAATTAAAGGAGGGGATGGCTCTCAGGTCCTGCGGGGCCGACCCTGCATTTTCGTCATCTAGGAGGCAGTGCCTTCTCCGATATTGCACTCTAGGGGTCTTTCTTGCCTCCCTCAAGGCCCAGCCCTGGGCTGAACTTGAATGACTCAAGTCTGGGAACCGGTTGAGAGGCTGTAACAGTCTATCATGGTGACTCAGCTCACACTTCTGTCCAACAGATGTAGAGCTTCGCCACGTACACAAAATAAGACTTTAGGTAGTTCCCAACTCTCACTTCTAGGGGCACCGTGACCAACACCAAAGATACTGCAGGTCAGACTATTCTAATTACTTCATGGTCTGTGTTAAAACGAAAACCACAGGCCCAAAATAGAGCCATTTATGCCAGGCCACACCTCCGAACCAGGGCTTAATACTGAACCTAACTGAAGCTTCAACCTCCCCTAGAAATGTAGTCTTAACCAGTCAGGAATTTTCTGGTCAGTACCAGTGAGGTTATCTGTCACATGGGCCCTTTCTATCCCCCAGAGGAAGATGAGGTAAGCCACCTAATAAGATTCTTTTGCCCCTCAAGGGAAATGACTTAATCTGAAATAATCCTTTTTTTCTGGTTTTGACTTCCTTGCCCTGCATTTAAAAACCTTTCCCTTTCTGTGGCCCCTGGAACTCCCCTCTGCTTCCTAGATGGAATTATGCCTGGTTCATGAACCGTTCAATAAAGTCAATTAGATCTTCAAAATTTACTTGGTTATGTTTTTTCACATTTGATGACTGGATAGCTTCGGCTCTGCTGTCCATTACCACATCCTGATCTGTGACTCGAAGTTTCTGCTTAACACCAACACCCCAGGATCCTGAAATCCCCAGTGAATGCAGGGAGTCTAGTTCAATGACAACTGTTCCCACTGTCATTTCTGGCCTAAAGATAATTTCACCACTATATTCTCTCTGTCTAAAAACCAGGCATCAAGAAATAGTGATTTAATAAGCTTACTATAGGAGAAGTCTAAAATGGTACAGATGCACGGTCTACAAACCATTGCATTTTGTGTAAGTGGAAAGATGAATCTTTGTTGCACACACAACATATTAAATTTGCAGCTCAGCACTATTGCCATATTGACCCTTGACACGTATAGTGCCATCTCATTGCCTACGAGTATTGCTCTGCTTTGCAAGAGCTCAGCCTTTCCGAGTAGCCCAGGCCTCTGTAAACGCTAATACACAGAAACCTCAATTAAATAGAGTTGGGAGACCGGAAGGGGGCGCTCTCATGCCCTATGCTGATAGCAGAGCCCAACAGGCCTTTCATGGCAAGGACTCAGCCAATGAGGGACTATTAACGCTCAGCCAATGATAAAACATGGGCTCTTTGTTTACTCCACTCTCACCCCAACTTCCTTTTCCCCTCTATAAAAGAGTTCTCCCCTCCATTTTTGTGGGGGAATTTGCAAATGGCTCACCATGATTGCAGACTCCCAATCGTAAGTCTTTGCAAATCTCCAAATAAACCCAATTGTGCTAGAGAAATAACTGGCAGTCTATTTGTTTTAGGTCAACACCTGGCTGGATTAGGGGACACCAACTGCCCATGATGGCACCCAGGGCTCATCCCCAGCACACTTTGTCCCAGAACTAGTTGACAAGACAACAAAATACCAAGGCCTGGTTGGCTCAGACCCTGGGGTGGTCTTGGGTGCATCCTGGGGGGCCCATTTATATAAACCCAGCTACAAAAGCTAGAGAAAAGAAAAAAGAGGTGGAAGGAACACATGATGACCTTGCACAGGGTTCAGAAATTAATAACACTATGAATTTATTTCAAAGAACTTTTCAGAACCATTTTTATACCAAGGAATATGGCAAAAATCTGCACTTTTGCTCTAAATCTCTGAGTCCTTTTTGGATGAGATAACCACTCTCAGATTCACCTTTCCATGTTATAAAGGCTCACTTAGTTCTCCTCTGGGCCAGGTTTGATTTGTTCCAGTGGTCTCTGGATTTCAGAGTATCGAAGCATTTATGCAGGTTGATATGGATATAAATTACTTTTAAGCTACTCATGAACTTTAAGCCTGGAGTTCTTTTTTGAAAACTGAAGGGCTTTACTAAACTACTTCATGGTCTCCTATTGTAATTTAAACAAACAAACAAACAAGTTTTTAATTAATGCTTCTCTTGCTTTATTTAAAACATGTTTTGTTAAATTGCAAACTTGGAATGTGCACATTTTGCCTGTCTACTAGGTCTTCCAAATAATTGGTAGTTTAATTCTACAAACAAAGACACTATTTTAAGTTGGAAAGAAAATTAATCTTTCTTTTCTTCTTATCTCCTTTTTTTTTAAAATTTATTTATTTATTTTATTTATGGCTGTGTTGGGTCTTCGTTTCTGTGCGAGGGCTTTCTCTAGTTGTGGCGAGCGAGGGCCACTCTTCATCGTGGTACGCGGGCCTCTCACTGTCGCAGCCTCTCTTGTTGCGGAGCACAGGCTCCAGACGCGCAGGCTCAGTAATTGTGGCTCATGGACCCAGTTGCTCCGCGGCATGTGGGATCTTCCCAGACCAGGGCTCGAACCCATGTCCCCTGCATTGGCAGGCAGATTCTCAACCACTGAACCACCAGGGAAGCCCCATCTTTTCTTCTTATCTCTTTAAGAGAAGCTATTTTCCTTCTTCCCCTTAATTCATTTCTCTTGAAGCTCTTAGACTTGCTTTGATAATACACCAAGTCTTTGGGATTTGGGGAGAAGTTTTAAATGGACAGATAACTTTTACAATACATGTTTTTCTCTAGCTCATTATAGTTTCCACTTTGAAACCAGAAGTTTCTAATACTACTTCAGAAATAAGACCAATTAGGCATGGGCTCTATGCTTAATGTTCTATAGGCATCATCTCATTTAATCCACATAACCACACTACTGAGATGGACACTTTAAAAAAATAAAGGATACACACATTTCGATCAGTTTTGACAAATGCATGAGAGAGAACATTTTCATCACCTGAGATAGTTCTCTTTTGCCCCATCCCAGAGAATCCCACTGCCATACATACACATACTGATCTACTTAGAGCTCTTCTACTCTTTGAAAATTGGATCAGTTCTTCTATGAGATCAGCTTGAATGTTACCATTATCAACTATATTATAAGTATTTTCTTCCTGTATTTTCTAATCTTAAATGGTGGTGTTCCTGAAACCCGAGTACTGATTAGAAGCTTAACGTGCTAAAATATGTGATACTCCTACGTGCTTCTATGAAGAAGGAACCTTGTAGAGAGGGGAGAAAAACATTAGGCTGTTTTCCTTTTTCTCTGTTGTCCTAAAGCCTTCAAAGAGCTTCACTATTCTTTTCATGTAATATACTTAGATATAAAAGTGTTTCATAGTATAAAGAATTTCATCATTCCTAGTTTTTTCAGATATCAATAACACTACCCCTTAGGGCAAAAACAAACAAACAAACCATACACTGACTTTTAGCAAATAGTTTAGTTTTTCCTACTTAGCATGTTATGTAGTATGTATTTTTGTGTGTATTTGGTTTTATTAACTTATAATATCCATGTTGTTGATTCCATGAGTTACAACCTATATAAACTCTATATAGGCTCATCTATATACACTCAGCTGCAACGCTAGAGAAAATAAAAAGAGAAAGAAGGGGGACTTCCCTGGTGGTCCAGTGGTAAAGAATCCGCCTTACAATGCAGGGGACACGGGTTCCATCCCTGGTCAGGGAACTAAGATTCCACATGCCGTGGGGCAACTAAGCCCACACACCGCAACTACTGAGCTCACGTGCCTCAACTAGAGAGCCTGCGTATTGCAAACTACAGAGCCCACGCACCCTGGAGCCTGCGCGTCACAACTAGAGAGAGAAAACCCGCACGCCGCAACTAGAGAGAAGCCCACGCGCCTCAATGAAGAGCCCACATGCCTCAACGAAGATCCTGCGTGCCGCAACTAAGACCCAACACAGCCAAAAATAATTTAAATAAATAATAAATAAATCTTTAAAAAAAAAGAGGAAGAAGAAACAGAGGCTGACATTGCACAAGGTACAGAAATAAATAGCTCAATTAACTTATTTCCAGCAGATTTTTATTCATTCTTTTTTGTTCCTCTTCATTGCTGAGTAGTGTTCTGTTGTGTGGGCATACTGGAGTTTGTTCAGCTGTTGATGGACATCTGAGCTGTTGCTAATTTGAAGCTGTTACCAAAAAAAAAAAAAAAAAAAAAGCTATGATAAACATTTGTGCACCCATCGTTGTGTGGATATATATTTTCATTGTTCTTGGGTATATATACCTAGTAGTGGAATGGCTGGGCCGTATGATAGGTGTATGTTAACTCTGCAAGAACTGCCAGATAACTGATGCAGTTGTAAAATTTTGCATTGCTACTGGAAATGTACGAAATATCTAATTGCTCCACATCCTTGCCAACGCTTGGTATTGTCAGGTCTTTAAAAACTTATATTATCCATTAAATGAAATCTTGTGGGGGTTTTTCTGTTGTTTGTTTGTTTGTTTTTAATATTTATTTAGTTAGTTGTGCCGGGTCTTAGTTGCGTCACATGGGCTCCTTAGTTGTGGCATGCGAACTCTTAGCTGTGGCGTGCATGTGGGATCTAGTTCCCCGACCAGGGATCAGACCCGGGCCCCCTGCATTGGGAGTGCAGAGTCTTAACCATTGCGCCACCAGGGAAGTCCTGAAATCTTGTGTTTTTAATTTGCATTCCCTGATGACTGATGATGTTTGGCATCTTTCACATGCTAATTGGCCGTTCATATATCTTCTTCTGAGAAATGCCTATTTAATTTTTTCCTCATTTTTTTCTATTTGACTGTCTTCTTGTAACTGAGTTTTACTACTTCTTTATATATTCTTGATACAAATCCTTTGTCAGATAAATAGTCAATGTTGGCACTGGCACTTAGCTGTGCTAGAATTTAAACAAAGCATTAAATAGACATACTGGAAATGTTGAGATCATTATCAATTAAACATTTACAGACCAAAGATTATACATTGCAGGCGGGAGGAGTATCAGACAGCAGTCAGATTTACCAGTTCAGACTGCTATGGGCTTCCGGTAGACAGGAGGTCACAGGCAGGGCCCACTGCTGCTAAAGTGAAAGGTACTGACTCACACCATGGCCATATGTAAGTTAGATGAGCAAGACCATTATGCAAATACACTCTGGTTAAATCTAAAGCAAGGGGGGGTACTTCCCTGGTGGTGCAGTGGTTTAGAATCTGCCTGCCAATGCAGGGGACATGGGTTCGAGCCCTGGTCCAGGAAGGTCCCACATGCCGCAGAGCAACTAAGTCCGTACGCCACAACTACTGAACCTGCGCTCTACAGCCCGCGAGCCACAACTGCTGAGCCCATGAGCCACAGCTACTGAAGCCCGTGCACCTAGAGCCCGTGCTCTGCAGCAAGAGAAGCCACTGCAATGAGAAGCCCGCGCACCGCAACGAAGAGTAGCCCCTGCTCGCCACAACTAGAGAAAGCCCGCGCACAGCAGTGAAGACCCAATGCAGCCAAAAATAAATAAATAAAATAAATAAATAAATAAATAAAATCTAGAGCAAGGGGGAAAGCTGCCTCCAGGAGGTCAAAGCATGTAGCTATGTAGGAAAGCACACAAAGAGAGTAGGTAGTTTCTATCTGTATCCTTCAGAGACTAAGCTGAGAGAGCTCATCAAATGAAACAAAGGTGCAGTGGGATAACCCCGTGTGTGCACGTAACAACGCACATGACAACCCTTGTATACACACCTAACATCCCTGTGTGTGCACATAAGAACCCCGTGTGTGCATATAACAGCCCTGTACACACACATAACAACCCCGCGTGTGCATATAACAGCCCTGTACACACACATAACCCCGTGTGTGCATATAACAACCCTGTGTACACACACATAACAACCCCGTGTGTGCATATAACAGCCCTGTATACACACATAACAACCCCGTGTGTGCATATAACAACCCTGTATACACACATAACAACCCCGTGTGTGCATATAAAACAACCCTGTATACACACATGACAACCCTTGTATACACACCTAACATCCCTGTGTGTGCACATAACAACCCCGTGTGTGCATATAACAACCCTGTACACACACAACAACCCCGTGTGTGCATATAACAGCACTGTACACACACATAACAACCCCGTGTGTGCATATAACAACCCTGTATACACACATAACAACCCCGCGTGTGCATATAACAGCACTGTACACACACATAACAACCCCGTGTGTGCATATAACAACCCTGTATACACACATAACAACCCCGCGTGTGCATATAACAGCACTGTACACACACATAACAACCCCGTGTGTGCATATAACAACCCTGTATACACGCATAACAACCCCGCGTGTGCATATAACAGCACTGTACACACACATAACAACCCCGTGTGTGCATATAACAACCTTGTATACACACATAACAACCCCGTGTGTGCATATACAACAACCCTGTACACACACATAACAACCCTGTGTGTGCATATAACAACCCTGTACACACACAACAACCTTGTGTGTACATATAACAACCCTGTGGACACACATAACAACCCTGTGTGTTCATATAACAACCCCTGTGTACACACATAACACCCCCCTCTGTGCATATAACCAATGGGGGACCAATAAGGGAGTCATTCAGTAAAAAATTATAAAATAATAATGGAATGACTTAATTTTAAATGTGGTGGAGACAAAATTTAAAGGTGCAGGCACCACCCATTCTTCTACTCTAGAAGCCATTTACCAATGATTAGATCCCTTTTAAAGAAAAGAATTGCCTTTAAATATTGTTGAACCTAGACTTCCCCTGGCCGCCTGTAGCTCTCTTGTTTGAGCAAAAGACTAAATAGAATTTTAAGGATGATTTTGACTCTGCGGATTTATCTTCTCACGCTGTGACTTTAAGGGTTACGGGCTTTTACGAAAGGGTGACGTTTCTTCATTCCTCGCTGACTCTCTGGTCCGTAGATCGGGATGAAGGATCAGGCAGAAGATGGAGGCCAGGGAGCGCGGGGTTGTTAAACTGACGTGAGGCATTGAAAAGGGCGGCCTTTCACATGGAAAACGGTGTATTTTGTTCTCCTTTTTATGTATCACTCAGATCTGGCCTCCCAGTGACTTTTATAAATTATATATTTAATTAAATGTAACATTGTTACAAATAAAATTAAAAACCTGTGATCATTTTGCAACATCACACTTTTAGCTGCATCACTCTTCCCATGGGATGTATTCTGTCTATTTATATTGGTCTCGCCTCTTCTTGACAGTCCACACTAGGATCCAGCACTGTGCCATTTTACACGAACACCTGTGAATCACTTCACCTCCTCGGCTGTATGGTGAGCACTGTTTATGCGATCAAGGGCTGGGTGTTATAGGAAGACATGTCCCCTGTGTCTAGCTTGATCTCATTCTCCTACAGGTACGATCATGGAGCTGCTGGATCCTGGGGGAGCCTTGTGCTTTTAGAAGACTTTTCTACCACCATGCTTCTCAAACTGGGTGCCCATATCTTTAAGGGAACCTAAGGACAAGGACAGCTAACAAATTGAGCGTTTACCATATGCCCAGCACTGCCCTACGCACTTTGATGTATATCAAGTCATGCCGCCCTCATCCCAGAGGCTTAGGGGGTGGGTGCCGTCCTCAGCTCCTCTTAGCACAGAGAAAATAGGTCACTATCTACCTGTGGTTTTGAATGATTGATCCTGGGATCTTCCTTCTGCATTTCCATATATCAAAGGTCACTTGCTTTATATTTCTCCCCTTGAACTAAAAGCATTTAGTCTGCTGTTGGCCCACAGTGATTATAGAGAAAGTTAGTGAAGCCCATTCCTTCCCCGAGGCGGGAATGGGCTTCCCTCTGCACGGTGACACCGTCCTCGGTCTGGCTGTACTTTAGGAGGCAGGATCAGCGATGTCTGGAGTGCAGTTCCACAGCCTTGACCTTCAGCGTCCCGGCGTGCACAATACATTCCTGATTAAGTTGCAACCAGGGAGTCTGGTTTTTTAAAGAATCATGTAAAGAATCTATACCATGTATTAACTGGGTTCTCCTTGGGCAGTATATTCACGTTTCCCTCTCCTGTCACGGACCTCGCTGACTGTTCAACCTCTACTTTGGGCTCCTGTGTCACCTTGGCCGGCCCTGTCACCTCCATGGATCTCGAGTTTCTTCACCTGTAAAATGAGAAAACCTTCTGCTCCTCTGCTAAGGCATCACTGGGACGCAGGCATTTCTTTAAAACGCTGAGAGAGAGGAACGTGCCCCGGGAGTGTCAACAGGTAGGTCGACCTGATGAAGAGGTGGGACTCTTGGCATTGTCACAAGCCTTCAGCCACCGACCCCTGCCCACCCCGGGGGGCCTCATCCTTCTCTCTCCAGGGAAACAGCATTGGAGCTCCCACCACGTGCCCACCCGCCCAGCCTCCGTGGGCATCCCCTGACCCGTCCGCCCAACTATAGATTCCAGTGTTTTTTATTGAATCCCCTGCACCTAGCCCAGTGCTTGACACGTGGCCGGTGCTCAGTCAATAGTATTGAAGGAAAGAAAGAATAAATGGATGAATGTAAGTTTGGAAAAATGTGGGTTATTGACACTTCTCCCAAGAGAGAGACAGACCAGAGCTCTATAAGTGTCTATTTAGGACAAGAGATAGACAAGGGCTCTGTATATGTCCATTTTTGTGAACCTGGAGAATTATCTGGGAGGCAAGGAGGAGGGTCAGGGCAGGAGTTGGAGGGGGGGGCCTGAATCACAGCGTGCATGGGAGTCAAACCAAGCAAGCATGTGGGCGTTCTTCTGAGTCGAGGGCGGAGGGAGCTGAGCTCCACAGTCTAGGCTTTGCTGTGTGACAGGGACAGTTATTCGGGAAAGCCACGCGATCACATACGTGAACCTGAAAGGCTGTTGGCCTTGCTGCCACCCGAGAGCAAGACCAGCCCATCGTTCGGCCTGTGTTTTCTTTTGTTTGTACTGGATCCTGTCACAAAGGGATTGCTGTCTGTGACAGTCAGGTGGCCCTTAACTCCGTAACAAGACTAATACAGCCTTACTTGTTCACAAGAGAGGATGTTGCATAGAAACTAATACCACCCAGTAAAGTCCAAGCCAAGTGCCTCTACTGGGAAAGCTCTTCCCAGTCTGATAAGTCTGTCCCTCCCTGGGCCCACAGCAAATGCACCGTGTCGCTTAGTGAATCCCTGTACAGGATGATCTCTTCCTGAAAAAACACTGCAGCCTTCATGCTTTCATTGCTGACACTTTGATGTTTGAGCGAGCCACCCAGGTGATAAGGGAGTGGGCAGAAAGTGACAGTCACCCCTGAGAGCAGACCTTGCCCAGCCCTTGGCTTCCTGCCCGAGGGAGGTGCTCAGTAAACCCAGCTGATCTCATTCCCCCCTTTCCTCTCTGTCTCACCCTGCATGGCTCCCTTTTCACCTCCTGTTTGCCTTAACAGCCCTTTCTTAAAATGAGTCCATTTGCTTGTGTGAAGCGCGGAAACCCATCAGGCCGGAAGGATTCAGCTTTTTTTACCCCCCACCCCCAGGCTCCGGTCGCGGGGCCCCGCCCCGGTGGCCCTCTGTCCTTGGGTTTTGCCGGCTCACGTCAAAGCGAGGTCCAGCCTTTGGAACAAAAGGCACCACATGCCAGGCAGGAAGACCCTGCAGCATCACCGGACATGACTGCGCCTGAGAACGAGACACCGGCTCCCCCCCTCGCCACGGGGCAGTGCTTCCAGGGCCTTGGGGGGCGGCGAGGAAATCCCCGCTCCTTTTCTCAGAGCTTTGATGTGCCACTGTAACCAATGCACAGCGGGCCCTGCACCCTGGTTTGAATTTAAGCCGTCCTGTTGCATTTGAGCTAACCTCCCTTTACAGGAGAATTACACAATAACCACATCACAGGGAAGCCTTCGCTGCCAGCACAGTGACATGGCCCTAAGGGTCCACAGCCTCCACTGAGGAAGCGCAGATGTCTGGGCGAAGGAAGAATTTTGTTTGTAAGCTGCTCGGGGTCTGGACTTGTTCTCTGGCTCCTTAGCGATCTACTGAAAGAAGCCATTTCGTCTCCACCCTGTAAGACCAAATCCTTTCCTTGCCCTTCTGGCTTCCTGACTGATGAAGGAAGCCTTGGTCTATTTCAGTTGGTTAGTGGAACATCGTCAGTTTGGCTGCCTGTACTTACGCAGCCGTACCGTTCCTAGCGGGACAGTGCAGTCTTTAAATAAAGCACAGAGTGGGGTGTTCAGACCTGGGCTCCAATGCCTGCATTGCCACATTTAGCTGTGCGCTCATGGGTAGGTCATCAACCGGACCACATGTGATTTTGCCTCTGGAAAAATCAACAGTGGGACCCAGCAGTCTCTGTGTCCCATTCCAGCTCTAACATCTGGCGTTTCTCCCTTGACCATGTCTCTGGGCTAGAGAATTGTTGGCAAATTTCAGCCTAACTCATAGCATCCTGACATGGCATCTGTCCCTCGAGAGGTAACACAGGCATGTAACAATTAGCTGCAAAATTTCCTCATTATAAATTGCCAAAGAGGGTTCATCAGGCTCCAGACTGGATCTTGGCTAGCTCTGAGTAGTCCGTTTTTATTGTGTGTCTTAGAGACATTCATGAGATATTTTCCATGTGCATTTCCCTTGTGTGGTATGATCTCTGGGAGAATTCAGGTGCAACAAAAGCAGATGTCAGAGAAATGTCAGGTCATTCCGACTCACTGCAGTTTATCTTTGCAATCGTGCACGAGGCACAACCCAGAAATACAGAAATGAGGAAGCAGAAGAAATTCAGACCCACCGCCCTATGCCTGGCTCATGCAGACCAGCCAGTGAGACGACTCTGTGACCTCCCACCCTGGATACTTTTGGTAGCCATGTCACTGGGATAAAGGCATGTCCACGTTGTCTTGTCCTGAACCAAGGGGGAAAATGCTTGAAATCTCAACCTCTTCCTAATCCCATAGGAGTCCTTTAATGGCTCAAGCAATGCCGTCCCCGATTGAAATGGAAGACGGTGGTTGGTGGTCATTTTTCACTCTGTGACAACAAAATCCAAGGCCCAGCCCAATGCTGTTGCTTTGGGAGACCCTAACTACAGTGTCTGAACTTATAGACACCTGTGAAAAGTCTCTGGGGCCTCAAGGTCACATCAAGTCAAAGTCTTCTTTGCAGCTGTGAGCACAGTCAGGCAGCTAAGGAGGAACTGCCCACTCAGCTCCTGGTTCTTCCCTCCTTTCTGAACTGTGTCTTGACGTAGCAAATGGCTTAGGAATAAAGGATGGTTTTGCTTACCACCACCAGCTTCCAGAGGCCGAGATGGTAGCTGGAACCCAGGCCACAGGGGAGAAGAAAAGAGGGCAAGATGGTGGACCTTTGGGTCGGTCTCTGGTGAGCTCTAACCTCATTGGTCCCTAACACCATGTCTGTGCCTGACTTGAGTGACACTGATCAGTGTCACGGAATCTGATCCTGTCATCAGGAGCCACACCTCTTTTGGAAGAGCAGGCCTCCACCTTTACTTTAACCTCACCACGAATGCCATCCTTCCTGTCTTCACAGCCACAACAGAGAAAGAGGCACCAGCTTAGTACCACCCAGGAACCCTTGGGTGGGGGGATAGGGCTGGAAGTTTCCCTTTGCCACTGCAGGGGTGGCATGTCTGCACTTGCCCTTTCTCCAAGCTTGTTGCTCACTCTCAGCGACAGACGATCAAAGCTGAGTGAGTCAGGGTCTCCCCGGGACCCAAGGGACCTACGTAGCAACTTACCAGATGGGACCAGAGACCCAGTGGAAGAATCCATGGGCATCTACCATTGCTTGACTCTGCTTCCTGATTCAGCCTTCCATACCACGGGAGTCTGACTCAAGATTTGTCACCTGTGAAAAGTCTGTGAAAAGACACATATATAAAATATATATATAATATAAATAATTATATTAATTAATATATTAATTAATATATATTTATTAATTTATAAATTATTAATTAATTTATTTATTAATATATATTTATTATATAAGTTTATTAATATATTTATTAATTTATAAATTATTAATTAATTTATTTATCAATATATTTATTATATAAGTTTATTAATATATTTATTAATTTATATTAATTTATAAATTATTAATTAATTTATAAAATATAAATAATTATATATAATATATATAAAATATATTTATATTTAAATATAATATATTTAAAAAATAAGTTCCCCCAGAATCCACTTAATACTGAGGATGATATCAATTTTTCAAGAAAGGAAAGCCAGTACTCTTGGTGCGCTATCCACCTTGCTTAAGATACAAAAGGAATACGCGATCTATCATTGGGTCGGCAGAACTTGCCATCTTTGGGCCAAAATACGAATTCCCTTCGGCTAGTAAGTCTACAACCAATCAAGTCAGGAGATTAAAAAATCAGTTAAACTTTTTACTAGACCGAGGCGTCGGGCACATTCATTCAAAACAATCAAACTACTACTCCTGAGAAGATACATACACGATTCCTCTGAGAATTTGATCCCTCATACCTCCATATCTCTAGTAAAATTAGAAATTCTTGGACTCAGAGCCCATCTGTGTTGCCTAGTTTTTAATCTCTCCAACTTCTGGCAGAGTGTGAGGTGTGCAGTAAATTGTCTTAAAATGCTTTTTGCTTCCTGGAAAGTTAAATGCTTGGTCCCAAGATTTTACCGCAATATTCCATACCCAGGAAGGGACTCTAAAACTGAGTCTGGATTTTATTGTAAGAAAAGTGACATTGGTAAGCAGGTTATTAAGCGGCAAATGAGGTCACATTTTTACAACACAACTCTTTTCCTTCAACGTTGTGGGTATGTAACAGTTCTCCTCTTTGCTAGTTACTTAATGCCTTTAATTTGCAGAACTTTTTCATGGTCTAATTGGCACCTTCATTGGAAACATTATAAATCTTTTTTTCTCAAAGGAGCAATAGCTTTAATAATGGAATAAAAGCATTGCGACCAGAAACATACTTCCTCTCCCTTTCCTCATGTCAGGAAGCCCTTTAGGGTACATGAACATGAGTCATCGTATTATGCTTTATAATGAGTATTTTTCTCTCTTTTTTTCTCCTCTAATGGGACAACATTGCTTGTAGCCTCAATCAGTCACAATAAGACGTAAGCAGGCCAACTCCAAACACAAATCATAGGAACAACTGTGAATAACTGCAGTAAACCACATCCAATCCTTCCTTTAATTTATGCTAACGTGACGTTAGAGCAGCACAAATGGCCATGACCAGTTTCTCGGTATATAATTTATAGAAAGTTACAACACCTCCAGCTGTAAGCACTAGCACGGCCAAGGCACCGGCTTTCAAAATCAAGCCCACTGAGTTCTTAAGAGGACAAAAGGAATCCCGGGGACGACGAAACAGGGCACCTGTGATGCTTTTTATCCCTCAATGCCCAAGGAAGACATCACAAAAGGGTCCCTTTTCCTTGGAACCCAAGTGCTTCTCAGACCCCTTCCCACACAGGAGGGCTCCAGGAAGCCACCATCACTTTACCCGAGTTGGCTTATGAGTTCAAGTCTCTTTGTCATCCCTTCCCTATATGTGTATGTAAAACTCTTTCTAGTAATGGAAATGAATTGATTTTATAGCTCATCTTTAAAAAGTTTCATTAAACCCCTGTAACTAAGATGTTATTTTCACTAATAGATGAAATTGAGGCTCGAAAACACAGACAGCTATTTTTGTTTGTGCAAAAGTCCTGCAACTTCTATAGATTGCCCAGCACATAGTAGGTGCTCAAAGTTATTTACAGAATAAATGAAAGCAGAATTAGTATTACCAGCCAGAGCAAAAGATGACAAGAACCAATTATAGGTCCAGCCTTATTCATGGATAGCATAAACAGCCACGGACACGATCTGTGTATTAGTCAAGAATCTCCAGGGAAAAAGAACCAATAGAAGATATATATGTGTGTGTATATACGTATGTACATGAGAACTGGCTCACAAGACTGTGGGCACTGGCAAACCTGGCAGGCTGCAGACCCACAGAAGAGTTGATGTTGCAGCTTGAATCCAGAGACCGTCTGGAGGCAGATTCCTTCTGCCTTGGGGGGTCCTCAGTCTTTTCTCTTTAAGCCTTCAACAGATTGGATGAGGCCCACCCACAATAATTGGCTTTACGCAGAGTCCACTGACATAAATGTGAATCTCATCTGCAAAAATACCTTCACAGCAACATCTAGATGCAATCTGGATCAACATTCCAATAGAATTTCATGAAATTTCACAAGCTCATTCGAAAATTTGTGTGCAAACGCAAATGGCCAATAACAGCCAAGGAAATCTCAGGAAGGAGCAAAGTGCTGTTTTCACTGCTGGGTTTTGAGTTTATTAAGAACTACGGTAAATTAAGAGAGAGGTATTTGAACAAGGAGAGACAAATACACGGACGGAGCAGGGAGAGAATCCAAAAACAGACCCACTCACGTATGGACACTTGCTTTATGACCAAGATGACATGGCAGAGCACTGGGGAAAGGATGGTCTTTCAACAAATGGTGCAATCAAATGCATATCCATATGGAAAAAGATGAAACTTGATTCCCACCTCAGGCTATGCACAAAAATCAACTCCAAGCGGATTTTAGAACTAAATGTGAAAGTTGGAACAATTAAACTTCAACAAATTAATATGGTGGAGTATTTTTGTTTGATTTTTTAAAAAAATTGTCCCTTTTGACAAAGGGTGTTCATTTATTTATTTTTTAAACATCTTTATTGGAGTATAATTGCTTTACAATGGTGTGTTAGTTTCTGCTTTATAACAAAGTGAATCAGCTATACGTATACATATATCCCCACATCTCCTCCCTCTTGCGCCTCCCTCCCACCCTCCCTATCCCACCCCTCTAGGTGGTCACAAAGCACCGAGCTGATCTCCCTGTGCTATGCGGCTGCTTCCCACTAGCTATCTATTTTACATTTGGTAGTGTATATATGTCCATGCCACTCTCTCACTTCATCCCAGCTTACCCTTCCCCCTTCTCGTGTCCTCAGGTCCATTCTCTACGTCTGAGTCTTTATTCCTGTAATATGGTAGAGTATTATCAGGACTTTGGGAGAGGAAAAGATGTGTTAAGCAGGATACAAAAACAAAACCAAAACCCACTAATCATAAAGAGAAAACTGAAAAACTGTAATGAGTACATTAAAATTAAGAATTTTTATTTATCAAAGACACAATAAAAACATGAAAAGGCCAGACACAGAGTGGGAAATATAACCACAACCTAAATCAACAAAGGGGTCCTATCCAGAAGATACTGAGTCATTAAGAAAAAAAAAAAAAGACAACCAAGTAGAAAAATAGGCAAGAGATTTGAACAAGCATTTCATAAGAGATCTCCAAGTAGCTAATAAATAGATGAAAAGGTGTTCAACTTCATTAGTAATGAGGAATGTGCAAATTACAACCATAGTAAGATACCTCTACACACTGCCATCTAGACATTTTAAAATGGAAAAGACAGACAATACCAAGTACTAGCAAAGATACGGAGCAAATGAAACTCTCATCCACTGTCTGTAGGAGGCTAAGTTAGTATAAACCTTGGAAAATGGTTTAGCATTATCTACTAATGTTTGATAAACTCATGACCTAGGATAGCAGTTTTACATACGTGTATGTGTGTGTGTGTGTAAGACTTGTACAAGAATCATCATAGCAATGCTGTTAATAATGGTCCCAAACTAAAAACAACACCCAAATATCTGTCAACAGAATAGATAGATATAACAAAATACTCTAAAGCAATTAAAATAAACAAACATTTGCCACTATATGCAACAACATGGAAGAATTTCACAATCTTAATGTTGAGTGAAAGAAACCAGAAGCAAAAGTCTGCATACAATATAACTCCATTTATATAAAGTTCAAAACTAGGCAAAATTGAACTCTGGTGTTAGCAGTCAGAATTTCTGCTACTTTAGGAGAGGAGGAAAGGAAAGCACCTGAGAAAGAGGGACTCATGGAGACTTCTTGGGTGGGGATGTGGTTTTATTTCTCGATAAGGTGGTAGAGACAAGATGTGATCACTTGGAGGTGACTTATCAAGCTATATACTTAGGATTTTATGTTGCACTTTAATAAAAAGAACTTTTAAATTCTTTAGCTGATTTGGTAGAAAAAGTTGAGGAAATCTGAAATAGAGAATAAAGTGGCAAAGAAATTTTTTTTTCCACACACACACACACTGTATTTTATTTTTACAAGAGATAAATAGACTGACATCAAGCATTGTACATGGATGACCACAACAAAAGCAACAATGATTGCAATTACCAAACACGAAACACACTCATACTATGTCATAATATTGACATTCAGTCCAGTAATCCTCCACTGTAACAGCTCATTTACTTTGCAGTGAAAATTGATTTGTATATTCTTTGCCTCTGAGTCCTTGTGGGATTTTTTTTTTAATTCAAACAGAAAGTCACAAAAATTATACTCATCCTCATCAGTTCACTCAGTCCCATGTAATTAATTTTTTTTTCATCTTGATCTTTTGTTAGCACTTTTTTGAGTTCATCAGTTTTTCATTAGAGTTCTGAAAATGCTTATTCATTCAGTTCAGCAGTACAGTCAGTTACCAGAAACCTGTACTTGTCAGAGTCTTTTCCATGAATTTCTTGAAGATGAAACCCTTTTATAGGAACATATTTGCAAAAGCATCAGAGTACACCCAGAACTGTCTGTAAATGACAAAAGACTTAAAACTGACCACGGTTAAAGATTTGATGAAAGTTCATAATAATGCAGTTGACAAGGAAATTTAGTTATTTCTGAGATATACATTTTAAAGTAATAACTAGGATTATGACTTATAACATTATACCAGACCATATAAGATTTTTAGAAATAGAAAAAGCTAAGAAAGGTAAAGGATTAATCTTGAGATCGACATCCAAGTACTAAGAGTTCCAGAACAAAAGGTTATAGAAGAAAAGTGGAGGAAGAAATTATCCAAAATATTTCAATGGAACTTCCTAGAACTAAAATTCAAAGTAGCCTCCTAATCCATCAAGGCACATCACAAACAAATTTCAGAATACTGGGGCAAAGAGTAGATCCTAAAATCTTTCAAAGAGAAATAATATCCAACTTCTCCCATCCATATAGGAGCAGAACCTTCAACATTTGCAGAGAAAACAATTTTCAGTGTAGAATTCTACACCCAGCAACACTATCAATTAGTGAAGAATAAAGACTGTTTTTGTTTTTTTGTTTTTTTTTAAATTAATAGCTACTCTATTTTATTTATTTATTTATTTATTTATAGCTGTATTGGGTCCTCGTTTCTGTGTGAGGGCTTTCTGTAGTTGCGGCGAGCGGGGGCCACTCTTCATTGCGGTGCGCGGGCCTCTCACTATCGCGGCCCCTCCCGTTGCGGAGCACAGGCTCCAGACGCGCAGGCTCAGCAGTTGTGGCTCACGGGCCCAGTTGCTCCGCGGCATGTGGGATCTTCCCAGACCAGGGCTCGAACCCGTGTCCCCTGCATTGGCAGGCAGATTCTCAACCACTGCGCCACCAGGGAAGCCCTGTGTTTTGTTTTTTTTTTTTTTTTAAGATTTGACTGCACCGTGAAGCTTGCGGGATCTTAGTTCCCTGACCTGGGATTGAACCCCGGCCCTCAGTGGTGGAAGTGCAGAGTCCTAACCACTGGACAACCAGGGAATTCCTTAAACAAGATTTAAGAATGCTCACAAGGCTAGAGTTTGCTCCCAAATAGGAAAACCGCATATTGTTTTGTTTCAAAAGGTTACAAATTCAGTGCTTGAGAAATGCAGCAGGTAAACAACAGGACTAGTAAAGTCTGTTTTTGGAGTTGTCTGCCAGCAAACAAGCAGGCCTCTGTCCAGGAAGCCTTTTCTTATGAGGCGGTTTGAAGGAAGGTTCTGTTTACATCCCACCCTGCCCTTCTCCCCTTCAACCACCCTCACTTCTTTTTTCTTGAACTTCTCATAGTGATAGAAATTGGTGGCATTGTCCTTAGCAGGACTCTTGTGGTTAGGGATGGGGGGGGGACCCCTTCTCAAAGGGCAAGTGTTGGGCTCTTCTTTGCTCTCCATTTGGGGGCATTGAGTGCCGCGTGATAAGATCGGTGGGCTGCTCATAATTTACACATTGCTGGTGAACACAGAGGATGTTTCACTGTCTTTCTTCTTGTTCTGCTGCCCTGCCAACAGATGTTAGTATCCTCCGTGGAAATATTTTTTATTTCAGCATAACGTTGGAGGTCCACCTTGGGCATGCTGCCCGGCATCTGGTTGGGAGACATCTCCACGGTCTTTGCTGAGGACGCTTGCTGCAGGTTCATAGAGACTGCATTCCTCAGCTTGACTTTCTGCTTTCGTGTTCTTCATCCCTTTCCTCTTCTTCAGCTCTGTCCCAAAGTTCTCCATCATGTGTGCAACCTCATGCCTTTGGTTGGTTTCTGCACGAATGACGTGCTCAAATGGGGTCTTCCTCTTCATTGATCTCTTCTGTGCCTCTGTTCTTCAGTTTCCTTATGTCTCCACTCCTCCTGTCTTCTGAGTGGTCTCCCCTTGTACTTTCTCTCTTGCCAGCAGGGCCACAGCACAGGCCATGAGCCCCCTTCCCCAAGTCCTGCACCCCTCAGGGCTCCTCCAGTTTGATAAGTGTCTTTTGAGTCCAGCTCATCTTCCCACAACTCTGAGTGGGTCCACTGTGGGTGGAGAGTCTCCATGATGGCACAGACCATGAGGTCCAGCTGCAGCAGTCAAGATATTTTTAGACATGCAAGATCTCAAAAAACAAAGACAAGACAAAAACAAAAAACAAAACAAAAAAGCCTCTCAGGCACGCTTTCTTATGCAGCTACGTATGTACTCTTTGAAAACAAAGGAATAAATCTAGAAAGAGAAAGATATTGGCTCCAGAAACCAGGGATCCAACAAGAGAGAAGGGAAGCAGTCCCCAGGAGATGCTGAAGAGAGGCCATAAGATGATCTGCACACTCGACAGGAGGGCAGAGGGGTCCAGGAGGAAGGGCTCAGTGAAAAAGAATGAAACTGACAGACAACCTCTGTTACAGTATTGAGGCAGGCTTATACCTCCAGCAGAGTCATTTACTAACCCCAGGGAAACCATAATTTGTTCAAGAAAGGAAATATAATCAGAGCTTAATAAATAGCCAAGCTGCTGTTTACAGGGTCATAATGAAAATGCTAAATCTAAAAATTATTATGTAACTAAATTGAGTGGAAGGGAATACGAGTGTGGGAGGGAAAAGGTGTGAGTTGTGTGGGAAGAGAGTGAGACCCTGACTTTCAAAATGGCAAATGGCAATCATTTCTAAGATATTAAAATATCAAGAAATGGCAGTATAAAAACAGCTAAAGGGTCACAATGGCTGCATGGAGGATGTGAAAATTGGAGAGGGGAGGGGCACAGTAGAAGACTTCTGGTTTTCTTTTGCAGAACCGTAAGCAGCTTCTGGCAGGAAAGAGGTCTTTGCAGGAAAGAGCTCTCTACAGTGGCCCCCTTTGTCTTGTCACTAACCTTACACCAGGTGCCCGTCATGCTCTACTCATCTCCGGCCCTAGCACACCTTTCACATCTTTTGACCACACAGTACCTTGCCTAACCTGTTGGTTCTTTCCATAGATCAAAGAATTAGAAATGAAGAATAAGTAATTAACAGATGACCAGATCTCTCTTCCCCAGCCTTCCCTTCAGTAATCTCGTGAACAAACTGTGTGAACAAGACAGCATCTAAAGAAAGATCATGAGGAATCAACAAGCCTGCACACACGCCTGCACGCAGTGGGGGGTGGCGACGTCTCTGACCCCCTACCTCAATGGTTCACTGAGATGACTTCCCTGTTTCCCTTTTTAAAGGCTTTCATGGCTGAGCAGAATCTTCGGAGACGGTTTTTAGGAGACACTGAGTCCACCATCTCCCCCGATTGCTGGCCTTCTGATTAAAAGCAACTTTCCTTTCTACCAACATTTCTCCCTCTCTCTCTGTCGCTTTCTTGTATTGATTTTTGAGCAGTGAGCAGCTGTTACCGGATTCGGTAACAGACCTATTTGACATTCTAAGCCAGGAGCCTATAACCTATACAAACCAAACAGCTGGGTACAGGCAGCTAGGCACTGCATTGCACTTAGGTAAGTCATTTGCCTCTGGAAGAGGATACGCAAAAGTGTCCATGGCTGTGCTAGCCCGGAGAGACTGCTGGGGAAGGTTGCTTTGCTTTAGTCTTACAGGAGAAGCTGTAGCAAGAAAGACACAGGCAGCTGGGATGGGAGGAAGCCTGGACCCACTCTGTTCACCAGCTGGTGGAAGCTTGAATCCACATAAAGGACAGAAGTGGTCTTTTCTACCAGAAGGAATCACCAAAAACGATGGACTTACAAGGAGGAAAAAGCTCAAGACACAGATAGGAATCCACATGAGAGCATCAGTTTAGGGTCTTTTCTTTGAGGTAATCTTTACCTTGTCTGGCAATACGCCCCGACTGCAGTGGGCACTGGAGAACTCGGGCTACAGAACCCTTCCTGGGAAGGTGGCCTATCCACTTGCTAACCCACATGTGAACTAACTAGCACAAGTCCCTCAGGTTCACCCATCGCTCACCCATCGCTCACCCATCCAGGCAGCTGTCCTGGCTCACAACATGGTTGAGCCCCGGACGAAAGTAGATACATCAACGGGCCTCCCCTGGGTGTTCTTTGTTAATCCCTTGAAGGACTCTATTTCACGAGCAATTCCCAAGCTGTTTGGTACGACAAGGTTAATTAACAGAGCAGTTGTTCTTTCTGTCACTCAAGAACATTGATAACAAGAGAGGAGACGGAAGGTGAGATGGGGGTCTGGTTTCTGGTCCTGGTCCTGTCTTTTTTTTTTTTTTTTAATTTTTATTATTTATTGGAGTATAGTTGATTTACAATGTTGTGTTAGTTTCAGGTGTACAGGAAAGTGATTCAGTTATACATATACGTATATCCATTCTTTTTCAGATTCTTTTCCCATGTAGGTTACTACAGAGTATTGAGCAGAGTTCCCTGTGCTATACAGTAGGTCCTTGTTGGTTACCTATTTTATATATAGTAGTGTGTATATGTCAATCCCAAACTCCTAATTTATCCCTCCCCCCTCCTTTTCCCCTTTGGTAACCATGTTTGTTTTCTATGTCTGTGAGTCTGTTTCTGTTTTGTAAATAAGTTCATTTGTATCATGTTTTTGGATTGCACGTATGAGTGATATCGTATGATATTTGTCTTTGTCTCTCTGACTTACTTCACTTAGTATGATCATCTCTAGGTCCATCCACGTTGCTGCAAATGGCATTATTTCATTCTCTTTTATGGCTGAGTAATATTCCACTGTATCTATGTACCACATCTTCTTTATCTATTCATCTGTCGATGGACATTTAGGTTGCTTCCATGTCCTGGCTATTGTAAATAGTGTTGCAATGAACAGTAGGGTGCATATATCTTTTTGAATTATGGTTTTCTCAGGGTATATGCCCAGTAGTGGGATTGCTGGGTCATATGGTAGTTTTATTTTTAGTTTTTTAGGGAACCTCCATACTGTTCTCCATAGTGGTTGTACCAATTTACATTCCCACCAACAGTGCAAGAGGGTTCCCTTTTCTCCACACCCTCTCCAGCATTTATTGTTTGTAGACTTTTTGATGATGGCCATTCTGAGTGGTGTGAGGTGATACTTCATTGTAGTTTTGATTTGCATTTCTCTAATAATTAGCGATGTTGAGCATCTTTTCATGCGCTAACATCACACTCAACGGTGAAAAGCAGAAAGCATTTCCTCTCAGATCAGGAACAAGACAAGGATGTCCACTCTCGCCACTTTTATTCAACATAGTTCTGGAAGTCCTAGCCATGGCAATCAGAGAAGAAAAAGAAATAAAAGGAATCCAGATTGGAAAGGAAGTAAAACTGTCACTGTTTGCAGATGACATGATACTATACACAGAAAATCCTGAAGATGCTACCAGAAAACTACTAGAGCTCATCAATGAATTCGGTAGAGTTGCAGGATACAGAATTAATACACAGAAATCTCTTGCATTTCTGGTTCTGTCTTAATGAATACAGCTGTTAATTGTTCTCTGACTCAGGTTACCATTCATTTTCCCTTATAGGTTTGGACTTCCTCAAGGGAATAAATATTATTTTATTCATCTTTATTTTTTCTTTGATGCCTACAAAATTGCCCATAACAAAGCAAGTGCTCAGAGATATTTCTTTTTGAATTAATGAACTGAGTGCACTTAGTCCCCTTAGCAATCACATAAACATAACTGCCTCACCCCACGTGTTGAGGGCAACATTCGGGGGTTTCATTGTCTTTTATTGATTTAGTTCTCTGTTGATTCTTCCTCCTCCTAACTCTATGTCCTTCTCTGTTGATTCATTTTTTCCTCTCTTGGCTCTCTGGGTCCCATTCGTTCTTTCAAATACTGCCTTGAAGCTGTGATTCTCAGCCATGTAATAACTCCCATTATGTCAAAGTCTCTAAAAATGTTCAGAACAATAACAATTTAAATTTCCATCCATTAAATTTTACATAAATAAAACATGCCTAATTTGGGTGGAGAGAAGTGGAAAAGAAGGTAGGGAATTAAATAAACAAGAGGATGTTGCAACCTCCAGAAAGTTGGGAAAGGTCTGTCCCAGAGGACCAGAAACCATGTACTTATATTAGTACTGGGCCTGACCATCTGTAGCAGACCCTGATAGAAATAAATCTTGTTAAAGCAATAGTTTTCAAGCTCTGCTGCTCACCTGGTTTTGTTCTTACTGGGTCTTGGAATCGCAATAGACATGGTCACAGAGTGGACTCATGGCTCAGGTGGTCATTTTAACAATAATCAGAAGGGCTCCTAAATGCAATTATTCTGAAGTTAACAAAAAGTTGACATTTTTTTCCCCAGGAAGTAGCTGGGATGGTGTCCTTTCAATTTTTCTATATGTCACTCTTATTAAATCTAGCTATAAGGTATCTCGACTCTGGCCGGCATTGGCTGAGAACAAATGCCATGCTTTGGGGGGATGGGTTAGGTTCAAGGATAGGATCAGGGAGACTAGTTAGAGAGCTACTGCAATAAGCCACAGCAAATGAGAACAGAGGTAGTGGGAGAGATCAGATGCTGGGTGTACTTTGAAGCAGAGTGGACAGGACTTGCTGATAGTTGGGATGTGGAGTATGGGAGATGAAGATTCAAGAATTTTTTACCTGAGAAACTTGAAGAATGAATTTGCCATTTACTGTGATGGGAAAGGACTATGGGGGGAATGCTTCTGGATAAAAATAGTTTGGCTTTGAACATGTCAAATTTGAGAAGCTTATAGAACCGCAGGGGAGATGTCAAGTATGTGAGTGTGGAATTCAGAAGACAGGTCCAAGATGGAGAAATAAATATGCAAATCTTCCTCCTATATATGTCTTTAAAGCTGTGGGAAAGGGGGTGAGCAGAGAAAGAACAAAAGACGTATTTTAAAGGACTCTTTAACAAAGGACAAAGAACTGTGGATTCCTGGGAAGCCAGTTCTTGGAAGTAGAGAAGAGGAGAAGAAACTGCTGGTGAGATTGGGGCTGAGAAGGAATAGGGGGCCACAAAAGAGGTGTCCTAGAGCCCCAGGGAAGAAGTCTATGGAGAAGGCAGGAGTCGTCAAAGACGGAGACACTGACCGCTGGATTCAGCGACACACAGGTCACCTGGACGAGCGCAGAGCTCGAGGAACGGGAGGGGTGAAGGCCTGGCCAGGGTAGGTTCATGAGACAATGAGAGAAGGGGAAGAGGAAGAGGCAGGCATTGGAACTAACTCTCAGGAACGTCGCTGGAAAGGGAAGCAAAGAAAAGACGCAGCCTGGGAGAAGGACGTGGGATCAAAGGGGTTTCCTTGGAATCGCAGTGCTGTGGTTACCATTATTGAGATGGGAGCTGGCACGGCGCGTTTATACGATAGAGGGAGAAATGAACAACAGGAGAGGGGCCTGATGGGAACGGAGGGCTTGGGTATCGCATCCAGGATGTACAGGATAGGGACAAAGGCAGGCAAAGCGGAGGACTGCATGGCGAGCTGTGCGGAAGTTCTCTTCTGATACTTCCATTTTCTCAGGGAAATAAGAAGCAAGGTCAAGAGCAGAGCGTGAAGGAGGGAAGGATGTCGGCCCTGGGAGGTCTGATGACTGCGTTAGGATTTCTTCAGGATTCTCTCTTTGCTTCTTTATTGAAAATAAAGTCCTTATAAGCTGAGTCTTTACCAGTTGATGATTTCTAGAACATTCCCTTCTCACTAATATACTCTTGAAAATGCTGCTATTTAATGAGTTCATGGGATTTTTCACGGGCAGATCTCCATTTCTTTCTCTGCTGTTGTGATGGGAATGATATTTTAAATCCTATTTAGAGGAAAAATCAACTCAATACAACAACTCAATTCAGCAACTCTCGACAGAGTGCCATGTGCCAGGTACTTCCGGCCCGGTGTCCGAGCTACGGGCTGGTCCCCGTGACAGTGTCATCACTGGCTTTGTATGTAACACAATTAAATGCCCTTGATGGCAGTAGCTGTCACTGCTGCTCTATCCTGCACTTTACTGCTCAACCAACACCGGCCCAGATCACCTGGGCTATAGGAACAGTCATGGTAGTTCCCCATTGTATTTGGAGGGCCATTTGCCTCGGAGGGAAAAAGAGAAAGAAAGAAAGAAAATAAGCTTAGGTGACTCTCCTCATTTTGTTCCTGGCTGGTTATTTTGGAGGGTAGGGGACTTCACTTTGTCTTTCTTTTTTTTTTGAATTTTTGAATTTTATTTTATTTATTTTTCTATACAGCAGGTTGTTCACTTTGTCTTAAAGAGAAATAAAGATTCAATTTGCTCTCTATATTAAAGCCCCAATGACAAATTTTGTCAGAGACTTAAAAAGCACCCTTTAAAAAAGTAGACAATGGGGACTTCCCTGGTGGCACAGTGTTTAAGACTCCATGCTCCCAATGCAGGGGGCCCGGGTTCGATCTCTGGTCAGGGAGCTGGATCCCACATGCATGCTGCAACTAAGAGTTGGCATGACACAACTAAGGAGACAGCGAACTGCAACTAAAGAGCTCCCGAGCTGCAGCTAAGGAGCCTGGGAGCAGCAACTAAGGAGTCCATGTGCCACAACTAAGGAGCCGGCAAGCCACAACTAAGACCCAGTGCAACCAAAAAAAAAAGTAGACAGTGGGGACTGGATTTATGTCCCTTTGTACCGACTTACAACTGCCGGCTGCCATCCAAAAACATGGAACAGTTTTAAAATTACAGTTTTGGAAAAGGCTATCCTTGATAGTATATCCTTTTGTTCATTACTGAGACCTGAAGTTAAAGGCATTTGAGAATGTTTCTTTTGACTAATGAAGAGAGAGAGAGAGAGAAAGGAAAAAATACAAATTGATCTGTTTGATTAGGGGCAAAAACTGTAGAAGAGTTGCAGAGAAAAAATATGGAGATAATAAAATAGCTGTTGGAAAGTGGACTCATGATGAATAATTAGAAATCATTTAATTTACTAATGAAATAGCTACACTGCGGTTGCCATCATGTATGCAGAAAGGAAATATTTAACTCGTAGGCACTATAAGTACTATGTAAAGTTGCTTTTTAAAGTCAAGTAACAAAAGCATGGAAGGAGCAAATTAAAGCGCTCAAAAAAAGGAAATCCAATTTGCGATGAAATTTTCCACGGAATGATTTTTCTTCCCTATCCCAAACCTGCTGATTTTTTTAAAAGCATGCTGCTCCCACCCAGATTTATTCCAAATTAAGTTGTGGTTTTCATCGTTGTAAATGCGGATTCCTGTAATGCAAATAACTCAACATTAAGAAAGAAGGAGTAATCCTGGTCCCCAAATTATCTAGTGAAATTGCCTTCCCCTAAGAGCGCACGGCATTTGAGGAATAAACACAGGAAATAGAGTAACTCTGCTCACCTCCCCATCACTGCCTTAGTAAGAATTGACTGGGGAATTTACCCCCTCGGGGAAACCATCACACACACGGTCAGTGTACATCCACAGACCTCCTGCGCTCGGCACTGGGTTTTCATCGATTTCACACGCACCTGCGGGGCCAGCTTTGTGCCAGGCCTGGGGTGGACGACAGGAGGCGATATGGAGCTGACTGACACCTCCCTATTTCTCAGGGGCTCCAGGAGTAGATGGCAAGATCACCACGTGTATACGTGACCACAAACCAAGGGTGATACGGACTTCCTGGGAGACACAGGTGCAGTGGACGAGAGATTCTGACAGGGTCAGTGGACGGGGCGAGATCTGAGAAAGGACTGGAGCTGTCGGTGGCTCCTCGACAAGCACAGGTGCTCGAGAATGACATTGTGCCCTTCTGTGATAACCACATCTCCTAGTTTCTACATGTGATGCTTTGGCCTCTGGGGCCTGAGAGGGGACTGCCCCTCCCAGAGGCAGCCAGTTCCTACAGACAGTAAACAACGCAACTGGGAGCTCACCTTTCACCTGCCAACCAACCCATCCAGAGCCGGCACCCCATCACCTCCTCTATGGGGTGCTCACTCTCCCCCCGCCCTAGTCATCCAGGGCCAGGAGCCTGACACCTAAGGAAGTCCCTACACCCAGAGCCCTGAAGTGATCCAAACGAGCCAGACCAATGCAGTTTACTGTAGTCTTAACACCAACATGCATACGTGAGGGTATAAGACTGTCTACGGTGGGTTCAGTCACTCATTGTATTGTGTTTATTGAAGTTTAAGTTAAAGAAGCTTCTCAAGCATTCTTAGTTAAATATCTATATGTAGATATAAGTACCCATACTACAAATAAGATACAATGAGATTTTGGTATAAAGTTTATTCCCGTCTATGCTAGTTAAGAACAGATTCAACAGCAAGCATGGCAAAGTCCCCAGTAAGAATAACTTAAATAAGATAGAAGCTTATTTCTCTCTCACATTCAGTCTGAAAGTAGGTGGTCCAAATCTGGTAAGTTTCCTCTACTTAATAAAATACCCAAGTGACCGAGGTTCCTTCTATTTTGCCGTTTCATCAAATGTGGTCCTCAATCCCAGAGTGGTTTCATGGTCCAATGTGGCTGCTTGAGGTCCAGTCATCACATCACAAACTCATTCCAGACAGCAGGAGCATGGAAGGGAACAATAAGGGCATGTCTCGGCATTTTAAGGACCCTTTCCAGAAGTTTTCATTAGCCAGAATTTAGTCATATAGCCACACTGAGCAGCAAAGGACGCTGGAGGTTGTGATCTTTCACTCTGGGTAGCCATATGGGCTAGCATAAAGTCCAGGGCTCTATTAGTAAAGGAAGAGGCGACAGTTCGCAGGCTCTGCCTGCCCTTCTCACAAGGAATCACTGGGGCCTCTAGGAAGATGTGACAAAGTGCAGTCCAGCCCCTCCACATTCCTATTTCTCCTCATCCTGGTTCTGTATCTCAGCGGTTCTCCTCTGCATCCTCTGGGGAACGGTGTCCATGGCCATGGGCCCTGGAATGACATTTCCCAGTATTTTCAAGAGAGAGAGGAGTGTGGCATTTTTAAGGCGACATTTTCCAGCCCTCACCTCACTGTCAGAGGCACACAGGTTGTAATGCCTGGAAGGGTTAAGCTGACTTGGAGGGTCCCAGAAAGGGCAGAGTCTGGTGACTTCTCTTCCTAAATTAGCAGCGTCAAGTATTATAGATGCAAGCTTGGCATTTAAGATTTGCTTTTCTCCCAAGGATTCGCTCTAAAGTGAAAGCTTGAGTTGCTTATGACCAGGAAATGGTCTCCCGTCTTCCCTCTCTGTTCTGTCCCATCTCCTCCCCATAGTGTTAATAGCTGGGATGGTGACAGGGGCTGCTCTGGCTTTTGACAGAAAGGGAAGGCTTCTGGGTCGTGGAGCACCTGAAAAGGGCTCTGTCACTTTGTGGAAGCTTTGACCTCTGTGATGCTTGGCTGTTTCAAACAAACAACCAAACATCCCTCAATTTCTTGTGACTTTGTTCTCTAATTAGCATGTGCACATTATACATACATTACAGGGATGCCCTTGCCTTGGAGAGTTAGCAGGGCAAACCTGGAATTCCATATAGAGCTGGAAAGGACACTTATGCACCAACAAGGAAATAGATCACGTTTCCAGGTTCAACAGCGACCCAGCCTTCTTAGAGATGCCCGGAGCTCCGCACCTCGGTGCCACGCTGAGCTGCCTGTCGTTTCTCATTAGAAGCTCACGCACCGCAGAGAGCAGAGCTGGCAGCTCCCGCTACTTGTATGTGGGTGATCGGAACACCCCTATCCCTGTATTCCTTCTTGCTTCCCAACCACAGAGTGGTGGAGTGGGGAGGGTCGAGCTCCCTTCAGGGAGCTCCGGGGCTCCCAATAGACCCCGGGGAGGGAACTGCAGAAAGATCAGGGCCCCAGGGCTAATCGTGGTCAGCACCCTGTCCCCTCAGGGCCTGCGTTGTAAGCGACTCCTCAGTATGTATAGCCCGAGGGCTTATATCCAGTCTTCTTGGGAAGCGGGCTGAAGGTCAGAGCTCTGACTCCTGGCTCTGGTAAATTGGCATTAAGTTCCATAAGAAAATCCTTTTCCTCTCCATAGTTTTCACTGGGTGAAGAAAATCACCCTACTCTTTCCTTACAGCTTAGATTTTTCTAAGAGATTTAAAGTCTCTGATTTTTCAAAGCACAGTGATTGCGTTGCTATATTTCTATATAGAAATACCTCATGGATATATTTCCACCATTCCCTGGGCTTATCTGTTGATTCTCTGAAAACCATATCAATTAATTTTTACTTCAACCCCTGTCACCAGAACTTCTTCATGGTATGGGGATCGTATTTTCTGCATCCCAAATCATTATCTAATGCACGTTTAGACCACAAACAACTTAAACTGTGACTGATCTGGAAAGCCTGGGACACTTGGTTGACAATCCCTTGGGTCCAGCCAGACAAGGCGGAGTTTTGGGGGGCGCTCTGTGGCATGTGAGTAACAGTAACATTTACTGTGTGCTTTCCGTGTTCCAGGCAGTGGGTGAAATGCTTTCAAGACAGAAACACATTACTGGCTTGGGACAAGTGACGTGAAATGGCACCAGCATGCCAAGTAGGACCCTTCCCTTGTCTTTCTGTGATTTAAAGGAGGGCAGCCAACAGCAATCTTCCCAGACTTCCTTGCAGCTAGGGATGACCACGTGACCTACTTCTGACTAATGGGAGATGAGCTGCAATTTCTCCTCCTCTGGAGAAAATAACAAAGCTTCACAGCAGCAGGCTTTGTTTTATCTGCCTTCCTCCCAGTTGGAAGACAGGACAGACACAAAGCCTAGAGGGTCCTCATGAGGACGAAAGTTACAAATCAAAGATGGTGGAAAAGAAAGTTAGAAAGAGCCTAAAATAGATAACCAACAAGGACCTGCTGTAGAGCACAGGGAACTCTACTCAATACTCTAATGGCCTATATGGGAAAAGACTCTAAAAAAGAGTGGATATATGTATATGTATAACTGATTCACTTTGCTGTACAGCAGAAACTAACACAACATTGTAAATCAACTGTATTCCTATATGAGATAAAAATTTTTTTAAAAAGGGAAAAAAATAAAACCATTTTTTATTGGACACTGGGCAAACATGAATATGATTTTCCATGTTATATGTATATCATAATCATTTACTCAATAAACAAGTATTATTTAAACAAAAGAAAGAGGCTGAGTCCTTGGTGACACGGCTGAGCCACCCTACCAGCCCTGGACTGCACACCTGGACCTTCTAGCTGTGTGAGAGGAACAATACCCGTCCTGTTTAAGTTGGATTAACTGAGTTTTCTGTTTGCTGCAGCTAAGTGGTAGCAAATACTTAAGTCATTTTCACCGAAGGAGTCTGGGGTCCGAGAGACTGTCCCCTGCCCAGTGCCACCAGTGATGACGCTGGATCCAGGTGTGCCCAACTCCAGCGCCTGTGCTGGACCAGCGTACTCTTTCCTCCTTACGAGCTAGGGATCTGGAGTGATGCAGGGCTTGGGACCTTTCTGCGACAGCCTCACCTGTTCCCTACGTAGTCCTGTGACTTTAGCTTCCCTGCTCTCCCTGCCACTCCCCCCCACCGAGATGTGGTCCAGAACCTTCCCAGAACTGGTGGGACAAATCTCTCCTGTCAGTTAGGTAAGTGTCTCTTTTCTAAGGAGAGGAACCCAGTTTCGGGGAAACCTCTGAAGAACTGTTGGTACTTTGTCAAAAATCCCGCAGGGGTCCACAGGTTAGAACCCTCGCTGATGGTTTTTCTATGCCCCTTGAAATAGGCTGGCATACGCAAACCCACCGAGCCTGGTGTGTCTGTTTGGCCGTCTCAGGCATTCGGGCTGAGGATGCCCATCTGTGTCACACCAGACCTCCCGGGTTCCTGACTTGCTGCCCGATGACAATGGCCATCACAGTATTTGTATCAGGAAGTCGGTGGGGACCCTGTCCACAGCGTGGCAGGGCATCCTCGCTGTAAGGACCCTCGGGGGAAATGGGTTTCTAAGCCTAAGAGTAGAAAGAAATGCTCTTCTCCTGCGGAACTAACTGAATTCTATTTCATGAACACTGGGGCTCATATAACTGGTTATATTTTTCTGAGCGACTTGCCTAAAAGTGTGTCCAATTAGTGTTTCACTAATTCTTTTTGCCCTTATTTTTCCCTTCACTCTGACTTATTCTTCACATTCTGATATACCTACATTTTTGGAGGCCACCTGAAACCCCCTTTTGTGAGCGTGGCGTGTACAACAGGAAACTGCCGTTCACCCCAGGGCCTCACTGGCTGCTCCGATAGCTCAGATGCTCCTTTCTCATCGCCAGCTTTCCTCAAAACTAGGAGAGTCCCTAGGCACCATCCAAAATCTAACGGGCAGTGACAGCTTTTCCCTCGCTCACTCAGACTGAAGCCAGCGTCAGCTGAGATTCCTGGATCTCGGAAAAGAAGTCTGAGGGCACCTGTCAAAAAGAAAGATGGACACAAGGTTTCTCAAATGCAATTAAGTGTTGTGACAGGCAATTGTTTTTCTCATTCGGCCTCACCTAAACATTCAGAGCTTGGCAGTCGGTGTGTGGGTAAGCACTCTTGCTCCTATCAGCGGAGTGCCTCTCTGACACCTGGCAACTCCAGCCACTGGGGCTCGGGGATTAGAAATGGAGTCAGGGGTCTTGCCAAGTAGGATGGTGGCAGCCTGAGCCCAGGAGAGGCCCGTGGAATCATGCCCTTCCCCAACCAGCCCTGCAATTGAAGTGGGTTTCAAAATGTACGGTTGAGATTCTAGGCTTTTAAGAAGTGGATCTAAAAAGAGGGGAGAAATAAGAACAGAGGTCCTGATCCAGTCACCATCACCCATTGTTTTATTTCAAGAGCATCTCAGCTTTCCACTGTAAAAGGGACCACGTTCCTTTCAGTGAAACGATATTGTAGGAATTCTGTGTCTCTTTTTCATGTGGTGGGTTATTTAAGCATGAATGCTTTGGATAGTATTTTAAGAAGCTCTTTGCATTTTAGACTGATCAAACTCACCTTCAATGTCAAATATTGCCAAGGAACACTTCCTTGTCTTTGGGCCATGGCTGTTTCACTTTTAAAATTGTGCTAGATTGCACAAAAGGTCATGAGGTCTCCTCACCCCCAACCCCCATAATTCACACCCTGGCATGTGGTTTCATAACTCCTTCCATCAACAGCTGGGGTCTTCCTTTCCCCCATGTTTGGGTTGACCACGTAGCCTTCTTTGGACAGTAGCAAGTGTGATGCAATCGGAGACTTGAAAAGCACTTGCCCTGCCGCTGCACTTGGAACCTTTCTGCCCCAAGTGAGTAAGCCCAAGCAGGTCTGTTGGATGATGAGGGATGTCACAGACATATGACATACGACCTTTCATTCCTATTGCCCAGCTTAAACCGCCTCCGCCTCCCGTCCCAGCACAGAGCCTACAAGCTGAATGGGAGGGGATGGACCACAGACACGTGAGTGAGCCCAGCCAAGTCCAGCAGAGAAGAACCAGCCGGCTGAACCCAGCCCAAATTGGCAACCCTCTCACGTGGAAAAGAAAATCGCAGCATGAATTCTTTAATCCCATGCTAAAGGATGCCCTGGCTCTCTTCACTGAAGCATATAAAGTGTCTAGTCTGGAGTCTGGCACAAAGGAGTAATTTAAAAACATTATTGAAATCATTGCATCTCTTCTCTTTGTCATCAGAGGCTCATCTGATAGCACAATGGTTCAGAAGTTTTTTTTTTCCATTTTTTTATTGTGATAAAATACACATAACATAAAATTTATCATCAACCATTTTTAAGTGCACAGTTCAATGGTATTAAATTCATTCATAATGTTGTCCAACCATCACCACCATCTATCTCTAGAATTCCTTTCATCCTACAAAACTGAAATTCTACACCTATTAATAACTCTCCAACCCCTCCTCCCCTCAGCCCCTGGCAACTACCATTATACCATTAGTCTCCATGATTTTGAATACACTTAAGTACAGCCATCCCTCAGTATCCATGGGGGATGGGTTCCAGAATCCCCTGTGGATACCAAAATCCAAGGATGTTCAAGTCCCTTATGTAAAATGGTGTAGTATTTTATACACATCCTCCCATATACTTTAAATCACCTCTAGATTACTTATAGTACCTAATTCAATGTAAATGTGATGTAAATAGTTGTAAATACAATGCAAATACTATATAAATAGTTGCCAGTGTGCAGCAAATTTAAGTTTTGCTTTTTCGAATTTTCTGAAATTTTTAAAAAAATATTTTTGATCTGCAGTTGGTTGAATCTGTGGGTGTGAAACCCACAGATAGGAGGGCACACTGTACCTCCTATAAGTGGAATTATACAGTATCAGTCTTTTTGTGACTGGCTTATTTCTTTTAGCATAATATGGGTTCATCCATGTTGTAGCATGTGAGAATTTCCCAACCTTTTTAAGGTTTTTAAGGTTCCATTGTGTGTATATACTACATTTTGCTTATCTATTCATTGTAAATGGACCCTTGGGTTGCTTCCACGTTTTAGCTATTGTGAATAACGCTGCTATGAACATGAGTGTACAAATATCTCTTTGAGACCTGCTTTCACTTCTTTGGCTATAAACCCAGAAATGGAACTGCTAGATCATATGGTAATTCTGTTTTTAATTTTTTGAGGAAATGCCATACTATTTTGCACATCAGATGTACCATTTTACATTCCCACCAACAGTGTACAAGAATTCTAATTTTTCCACATCCTCACTAACACTTGTTATTTCTTGTGTGTGTGTGTGTGTGCGTGTGTGTGTTTTGATAGTAGTCATCCTAATGGGTGTAAGGTGGTATTTCATTGTAGTTTTGATTTGCATTTCCCTAATGATGTTGAGCAGCTTTTTATATGCTTATTGGCCACGTGCATGTATTCTTTTGAGAAATGGTTATTCAAGTTCTTTTTCCATTTTGAATTGGGTTGTTTCTTTTGTTGTTGTTGAGTTTCAGGAGTTCCCTATATATTCTGGATAGTAATCCTTTATCAGATATGTGATTTACAAATATTTCTTTCCATTCTGTGGGTTGCCTTTTTACTTCCTTGATGGTGTCTTTTGATGCACAACATGATTACATTTTAATGAAATTCAGTTTGTCTGTTATTTCTTTTGTTCCCTGTCCTTTGGTATCCTATCCAAGAAAACATTGCCAAATACAATGTCATGAAACTTTTGTTCTATGTTTTCTTTTAAGAGTTTTATAGTTTTAGGCCTTACATTTAGGTTTTTAACCCATTTTGAGTTACTGTTTGAATATGGTATTAGATACGGCTCCAACTTACTCTTTTCATGTGGATGTCCGGTTTTCCCAGCACCATTTGTTGAAAAGACTGTTTTTTCTCCCAGTGAATGGTCTTGTCACACTTGTCAAAAATCAAGGGTTCATTTCTGGGTTTTCAATTCTAATCCATTGGTCTATATGTCTATTTTGATACTCTCTTGATTATTATAGCTTTGTAATAAGTTTTAAAATCAAGAAGTGTGAGTCCTCCAGCTTTGATCTTCCTTTTAAAGATTGTTTTTCCTATTTGGGGTCTCTTGACATGTCATATGGATTTTAGGATGGGTTTTCTATTTCTGAAATAAAAACATATTTGGGGTTTCGATAGAGACTGCTTCGAATCTGTAGAACACTTTGGGTAAATTCGATATCCTAACAATATTAATTCTTCCGGTCCATGAATATGGATATTTTCCATCTATTTATGTCTTCTTGAACTTCTTTCAGCAATGTTTTGTAGACTTTACTGTACAAGTTTTCACCTCCTTAGTTAATTCCTAAGTATTTTATTCTTTTTGATGGTATTGTAAATGGAATTGTTTTTGTGATTTCCTTTTCAGATTGTTTATTGTTAGTCTATTGAAATGCAACTGATTTTATATGTTGACTTTGCATCCTGCTACTTTGCTGAATTCATTTATTAGTTCTGTTTGCATGTGTGTGTGTGTGTGTGTGTGTCTGTGTGTGTGTGTAATCTTTAGGGCTTTCTACATATAAGATAATAACATCTGTGAACTTAGATAATTTTATTTCTTCCGTTCCAATTTGGATGCCTTTTATTTCTTTTTCTTGCCTAATTGCTCTGGCTAGGACTTTCAGGACTATGTTGAATAGAAGTGGCAAAAACAGGCATCCTTACCTTTTTCCTGATCTTGGAGGAAAAGTATCAGTCTTTCACCATTAGTATGATGTTCACTGTGAGTTTTCCATATATGGCCTTGATTATTTTGAGGCAGTTTCCTTCTATTCCTGGTTTGTTGATTGGTTTTATAATGAATGGGTGTAGAATTTTGTCAGACACTTTCTCTGGCATCGAGATTATCATATGTTTATGCCTCTTTCATTCTATTAATAATGTGGTGTATTATATTGAGTGATATTTGTATGCTGAACCATCCTTGTATTCCAGGAATAAAACTCACTTAGTCATGGTGTATAATCCTTTTAATATGTTGCTGAATTTAGTTGCTCATATTTTATTGAGGATTTTTTTTCATCAGTGTTCATAATGGATATGGATATTGGTCTGTAGTTTTCTTTTCTTGTAGTGTCTTTGCCTTTTGTATCAGAGTAATGCTGGCCTATGGAATGAATTAGGAAGTGTTCTCTCCTCTTCAATTTTTGGGAAAAATCTGAGAAAAATTGGTGCTATTTTTTTTAAGTGTTTGGTAGAATTCACCAGTAAAGCTCAGTTTCATGGCTTTTCTTTGTTGGGAGATTCTTGATTACTGACAATCTCCTAAAGCTTACTTAGATTTTATATTTCTTCATAATTTAGATAGGTTTTATGTTTCTAAAAATTTGTCATTTCATCCAGGTTTTCCAATTTGATAGTGTATAGTTTTTCATAGTACTCTCTTATAATCCTTTTTATTTGTGTAGAATTGGTAGCAATGTCCCCACTTTTATTCTGATTTTAGTAATTTGAGTCTTCTCTTTTTATCTTAGTCCTTCTACATAACAGTTTGTCAATTTATTGATCTTTTCTAAGTTGCAGTTTTTGGTTTTGTTGAGCATCTCTATTCTTTTTCTCTTCTCTATTTTGTTTATCTCTGCTTGGATCTTTATTATTTCTTTCCTTCTTCTAGCTTTGGGTTTACTTGGTTCTTCTTTTTCAGTTCCTTAAGTTGTAAAGTTAGATTATTGATTTGAGATTTTTCTTCTTTTTTAATGTAAGCATTTATAGCTATTAATAAAGTTGTGTCCCACAAGTTCTGGTATAATGTATTTTTGTTTTTATTGTCTCCAAGTATTTTCTAATTTCCCTTGTGATTTCTTTTTCTATCTATTGGCTGCTTAAGAATGTGTTATTTAATTTTTACAGACTTGTGAATTTCCCAGTTTTCCTTTTGTTATGGATTTCTAACTTTATCCCATTGTGGTTGGAGGAGATACTTTGTAGAATACCTATCTTTTTTAATCTATTGAGACTCAATTTGTGGACTAACATATGGTCTATCCTGGAACCTGTCCCATGTGCACTTGAGACGAATGTGTATGCTTTTGTTGTTGGGTAGGGTGTTTGGTATAGGTCTGTGAAATCTAGCTGGTTTATTGTTGTTTAAGTCCTCTACTTCCTTGCTTTTCTCTGACTGCTTGTTCTATCCATTACTGAGAGTGGGGTGGAGTACTGAAGCCAACAACTAGTGTTGTAGAACTGTCTATTTCTCCCTTCAATTCTGTCATCTTCTGCTTCAATTATTTTTATGGTCTACTCGGTGCATAAATGTTTATAATCGTTATATCTTCTTACTGTATTGAACCTTTTATTAGTATATAATGTTCTTGGTCTCTTGTAAATTTTTTTTACTTAAAGTCTATTTTGTGTGATATTAGTGTAACCACTCCTGCTCTCTTTTGGTTACTATTTGCATGAAATATCTTTTTTCCATCCTTTCAAACTATTTGTGTCTTGGATCTTAAGTGAGTCTCTTTTAGATAGCATATAGTTGAATCATGTGTTTTTATCCATTCTGCCAATATTTGTCTTTTGATTGGAGCAGTCAATCTATTTACATGTAAAGTAATTACTGAGGAGGGACTTAATTCTGTATTGTGCTGTTTGTTTTTTATATGTATTATAGCATTTTTGTCTTTCACGTCCTGCTTTACTGTCTTCTTTTTGTGTTTTAGTTGATTTTTTTGTAGTGAACATTTAAACTCCTCTCTCACTTCCTTCTGTGTATATTCTATAGCTACTTTCTTTGTGGTTACCATGGAGATTATACATTTAACATCTTAAGGTTGTAACACTCTAATTTGAATTAATATCAGGTTAACTTTAATGACATACACAAACTCTGCTCCTTTACAGCTCTGTCCCACTCCCTTTGGTTGTTGATGTAACAAAATTACATCATTATACACTGTGTGCCACAAAACATAAACTAAAAATTCTTCTAAATTTATTTGTTTCTTAAATTCTGCAGAAAACAAGATTTGGAGTTATAAACCAAAGTTATAATAATCCTAGCTTTTAGATTAATAATTATTTTTCTTTAACTCTATTAATCTTTTAAATCCTGTAGAAAACAAAATGTGCCTTTACAAACCAATGTTACAGTAATACTAGCATTTTAAAATTACCCATGAATTTGCCTTGACTGAGTTCTTTATTTCTTTATATGGCTTTGAGTTGCTCTCTCATGTCCACTATTTCACCCTTTAGAACCTCCTCAGACGTTTCCTACAAGTCAGGTAAAGTGATAATGAACTCCTTCAGCTTTTGTTTATCTGGAGACGTCGTAGTTTCTCACTCACTCTTGAGGAATAATTTCACCAGATGTAGGATTCTTGGTTGACAGTTCTGTTTTGTTTAGTTTTGTTTATAGCACTTTGAATACATCATCCCACTGCCTTCTGGTCTTCAGAGTTTATGGATGTATTAGTTTCCTATTACTGCTGTAACAAATTATTGATACCACAGCTTAGGGCTTCAAAAAGCACAAATTTATTATCTTACAGTCTGGAGGTCCTAAGTCCTAAACAAATCAAGGTTTCAGTAGGGCTGTGTTCCTTCTGGGAGCTCTAAGGGAGAATGCATTTCCTTGCTTTTTCCAGCCTCTAGAAGCTACTTGCATTCCTTAGATCACAGCGTATTCCTCCATCTTTAAAGCCAGCAGTGGCAAATTGAGTCCCCACATAACCTCACTCCAACCTTGCTTCCAGCATCACATCTGAGTATCCTCTTCTGCCTCCCTCTTCTACTTATAAGGACCCTTGTGACTTCACGGGGCTCACCTCAATAATCCAGAATAATCTCTCCATCGCAAGGTCATCTGATTCATAAATTTAGCTCCGTCTGCAACCTTAATTCTCCTTTGCCATGTAACCTAATGTATTCACAGATTCCAAGACATGGACAGCTTTGGAGGTCATTATTCTGCCTACCACACTGGACAAACCATGCCCTTGTTTTAAGAATCCCTTCTTCCTCTCAGGCACTGAGGCCTGGAATTTTATGTCAGAGAGCCATTCCTTTTTGGCAAGGTGCCCCCGTAGGAGATACCAGTGAGCCTTCAAGAACCTTGAATTTTTTAGCTCCTATAATCCTGATTTCCATATTCTAAGTCACTCTGGTGATAGAAAATTTCATCTCACACTAGCGAGTATAGATGAAATCCTATTTTTCTCCAAGATTCATAATCCTTCAGCCCCCAGGCTTATAAAGCTTATTTTTTTGTTTTGTTGATACTCTTTGTTGCAAACTGTTTACAATCTGTGAGTCTTCAGCTCTTTCAAGCTTATATTCGAGTCTGGATCACATAACTGTCAGGAGAGACACAAATTGAACCAGATTGCTCCTACTGAAATCCTAAGAATTCTAACTGCACCTTTAAAACCTATATTGCTTGCAAGTCAGAATGATATTGTGGAAGAAGCATTCATGTTTGAGGCTGAAAGAACTGAATGGAAACCCATCTCTATGACTGATTACTTGTGTGACCTTTGGCCAGTTACTTCAAGTTCTCTCAACTACAGTTTCTTCATTCATAACATTATTTTCTACAGACATTGTAAAGTTGTTAGGAGGATAATAGATGGTATAAAAAACCACTTCGCATAGCCCATGTTGAACAAATAGTAGCCATTATTACTATTTAATCTCCAAGTATATATATGCACCCAGTAGACTATAGCCAACATCCATGCTAGTCTCTGGGAGGAGTTCAAAGCAGGAGGCAGGTGGTGCCGAATGATAAGAGTTCTCAGTGAAAACAAAGAAGGGAGGAATATGATCTTGACCAGTTTCTTTTTTTTTTTTTTTGTGCTTTCGTTTCCTAATCTAAAAAATAATCAACTTAGATTAGATGATCTTTAAACGTTCTTCCCGTGCTGACATTCTGTGGTTTTCAGAAGCGTCCTGACTATTGGTAAGTATGACTAATCCAGTAAATAAATAGGATTTTCACCAAAGGTATGTGTAAAAGAATGCAAAGTTATCATGTCCAGTACTGACCTCAGGACCTTGAAAACAACATAACTGTCATTCAACCACATCATTTTGAAAGTCTCCTTTGGACACACAATGTATCTTCAAGCCAAAAGGCACCATGAACTAGAACAAAATGGCAGATATCTGGTTTGAAGAGAAGTTTCACACAAAACACAGAGGTGGCAGTCACTCTGGCCATGAAAATGGACCAAAAGGAAAGCATTTAATACAACTGGCTGAATTATAGCCCTTGGAATTCCAGCAATGTGGAGGTTGCCATCCAACACTAATGAAAGTCTTCCATTTGTCTCCAGTATTTTCTGCTACATTTTGCTTTTTGTCCTTCTCTTTGGGAAATAACAGGAAGATTTCAGCTTGGGTACTGTTGGCTTCAAGGCTTTCTTTTAAAGTACAATTGTCAACCAGATCACAGCAAGAACAAATTATATGTCAGCCAATGATTGCATAACAGAACTCATTTCCATTTGAAGAAAGGGATGAAGGTGACAATGTACCCTCTCTCAGGAACATCCTCTCATGCAGAGTGATGGGCTCAAGTACAAAGCTTAGGCAGATCAAGCTCAGAAACAGCCGAAAGAGACAGGCTGTGAATTAGAGGCTGCCCACGGTGACAGCTCTCTGACAGAATAAGAAGGGCAGGAAGGATGGGCCTGGGGAGGGAGGCTGACATTCGTTTGTGTAAGTACTAACGGGAGAGCCAGCAAACTCAAACTTCATGGAAAGAAGAATCTGTGTCTGATACCCACAGTTACAGAGGACGTTGTCATAAATGTGGGACTTAAATAGTTTGGGAATTCAGAGCTCTTTATTGATAGAGATGCCCATTAAATGCTAGCTGAGAAATATTTGCAGACTATGTATTGAATCAGCTCTTTTGGGTTGTCACTGGGTGTCCCATGGGAAGGTCCTGGTATCAGAAGTGACCTGCCCGATATTCGGAGCAAGATTTTGAAATATAGAGAAACAAAGCAGATTTTACGGTCTGCCTTCCACACATCACCTTCTAATTCTTTTATGGTTAACAATGATAGGGAGTTGACTGGAAACTCTTTCTGAAGGTGTATCAGCAGAAGAATTAATTAGAGAGACAAGCTATATTTCCCTGTCTTTGGGGTTTTCCCTCTTCTATGACCCAAGTTGTCACTTTCCATTTGTGTTGAGGTGTTTCCAGCTTAGCCCATTTGGGAGTTTTATTTTTAAAGCTAATTGCATCTGCTCTTTTCTGGGCTGGCAAAGCCAGTGGATTTTTGCACGAGCAGTAGCTTATAGCTTGATCCAGGTTGGCACGAGTCAACAAAACCGGCCTCTTTGTTTCTAGTCGCTTCTTCCCCTGGTTCCATGGGATGCACAGAAGTTTATTTATCCGATTCTCTTTTTTTAAGGATTCAAAGAAAGATGCAATCGGATAAGAGTGAAAATATGAATATTTTGAGGGCTTGCTTTGCACAGAGTTGGTCACGAATACATATTTATTCAATGAAAGAAAGTGGGAAAAGGAAAGAAAGAGAGAACAAAGAAAACAAAGAGGTGGGAAGGAAGAGGGAGAGAGGCAGGGTGGGAAGAAGGGAGGACTTAGGAAACTGGGGAACATCTCACTTAAATGTAATGGCTTCCGATCACCATTTAATGGAATTCCGGTATCATCTGAAGGACGCAGCCTTCGATTTAATCAGAACCACATTTTATGCTGGAAAGTCCAGTGGACTCAGCTTGACTCAGTTCCGAGTCTTATTTTTATCTAAGGGAGCTTTAACATCAAACCCTCTTTAACTCCTTACCTTCAGCTGTCCAGGAAGCAGACATCAAGTTCCCTGTATTCCTTCCTTATTCACCTCTTTCTAATCTTGTGTCTCTTAATCTCTTAATTATAGGCTGGAGGATGGGGGAGGGGATGGGGGGGCCGGGCCCTTCCTGGTAGGGTTGCTAGACAAAATACATCAACTTAAATCTGAATTTCCAATAAAGGGTAAATTTTTTTTTAGTATAAGTACGTTCCAAATACTTGGGACACACTCAGACCGAGAGAGTGTTTCTTGTTTATCATTTGTTGTTTTGGTTACTTTTGTCAATAATCTGAATTTGAAAGCACACATATGTAGACGCATCTGAGCTTTTAAAGAACAGGGTGTCTCTGTCCCAGTGTCCTTCCCCTTGGTCGCTGTGCTGTGTCACAGGATTCACCCAGCAGCTCTCTGCTCTACCCTGAGCGACCACCAAGACTGTTTGTACGTAGCCCAGGATGCAGGGGACTGCACAGTCTCAAGATGGGAAGAGAGAACCGCCTGCTAGGGGCCCCTCATGTCCCTAATTTCCGTCTGGACAGGCGCGTGAAAGCCAATCAGACTCATCAGTTTGCTTCCTCAGTGGGAAGGAATTATTGAGACATAACATTATTTTTACCAATTTACTGTCTACAGAAACTATTCATTAAGAGTGGCATGGGGCTTCCCTGGTGGTGCAGTGGTTGAGAATCTGCCTGCCAATGCAGGGGACACGGGTTCGAGCCCTGGTCTGGGAAGATCCCACATGCCGCGGAGCAACTGGGCCCATGAGCCACAATTACTGAGCCTGCGCGTCTGGAGCCTGTGCTCCGCAACAAGAGAGGCCGCGATAGTGAGAGGCCCGCGCACCGCGATGAAGAGTGGCCCCCACTTGCCGCAACTAGAGAAAGCCCTCGCAGAGAAACGAAGACCCAACACAGCCATAAATAAATAAATAAATAAAATTAAAAAAAAAAAAAGAGTGGCATGAACATAAACAGTCAACAATTTGATAATATTTGTGAATAAAAAGCTACACACATATATATCTCAACAGACCCATATGCATACGTATTTCCTGCTTCTGAGATGGTTCATTCCACAGACAGATGAATAACAAGAACTTGAAGAAGCCAAACATATAAAGCTCCCACAGAGGATTCTTAAGAGTGAAGATGAGAGACTGTAAAATGAAATGGCTCAATGACTATTTCCTCATTGGGGAGGATACGGAAGGAGCAGCTGTACTTGAGATCGGTCACCGCAAGTTCCCACTCAGACTGAGAAGCAGAAAAGTTGCTGGGGTCTGTCTGCAGTGTCCCTGGAGCCACGATGCCCTGAGTGGACAGCAGACACGAGGCATCTTGGGGAAGAGAGATGCTCTGTCCCCCAGGCCACACCAGATGCGTGGTGCTCGCTAAGGTCATCAGACAGGCAGGAGAAGACAAACCCAGCACTGGGGGTGGGGGGGGTGATGCCGTGGGGGGAACCTGGGCTCGGAAGGCAGACCTTTTCGGATCCACCACCTCCTAGGACTCTGACCTAACCTGAATCTGCGGGTAGTTTGATGAGAACTGGTGAAATAAAATAAAAAGAACAGAAAACAGGTAAAACCTCTTGCATCAATTCGGTCAGAGGAGCCAGCCTGACAGACATGAGTAGAGACGGTGAGGTGGCCAAGAACCCAGAGAGGGAAGCTGGTGATCTGGGGCTCAGCTGGCTCCTAGCTGTTGATCCTGGGACAGACCACGCAACTCAAGAAGCCTCAGAAGCCTCCTTTGCAGAGGGGCAGGTGTTGTGAACAACAGCTTCTGGGGAGGGCTGAAGGAGGCGGCGAAAGGAAAGTTCTAGCTCAGTGCGTGGCCTGCAGGAAGCTCTCAGAAATGTAATGAAGGTTCTTACATCCAGGCTGCGACAGGGTCCCTCATATTCTGACTCTAGCGGTCACTTGGTCATTTATGGGGAGCAATCAGGAGGCGGGGGTTACACAAGTGGCAAGTTGCTCCATTAAGGGGGAAGAGGGGTTAGGCTCCCGCCGGCCCCTCCACTCCTAGAGCTGCGTCATCGGCCCAGATGCCTGTGACCTCCCCGTTTTGGGCATCTTTTTCTAAATTTGCATGATGGCATTTATATGGCCCTAGAATGAAGTAGCCCCCAGCACCCTGGAATCTTATCTGGGAGAGGATTACGATTTTGCCCCTCTTTTCCTAGGTGCCTCTGGCTTTCCCAGTCTCCCTGGTACAGTCCTGTTTTCCCCAATACACCCTCATCTCCATACCCGGCCACCACAGTGGTGGGAACTCAACGTTCTCTACTCGAGATGGTCAGATCTCCAAGCAGATGTTATAACTTGGTCCAACGTAGTTATCCCCTTGCACCCCAGGAGAGCAGGGACCCACACCCTGCAGGTTTGGAAAAGAGGGCACCTCTCAGGTCTCTCTCTCTGCAACACTACTTTCTTTTTCTGCAGCTCCGTCCTTCCATCCCTCAGCCTGGTGCCTTCCTCCCTGCCCTCAGGAAATTCCTCTCTTTCCCGAAGGAGAAGGAGATTCTGAAGTGCCCTCCTCGAGCCTGGAGCCTCTGGTTTGATGCCCACGAGTCCCTTTTCCCCTAGTGCAACCTGCAGTGGGAAAGGGGCGAGGAAGAGGGCTCAACGGAGTCCCAGAAGCTGGAGGGAAGGTACCACTTCCGCATCTGCTTCCTGACCAGCAAGACCGGAGGCCACTTTCCTCCCAAATCTAAGGAGGAGCACACAGAGGCCAGCATTCATCCTTTCTGGGAGAGAGCACCGTCTAGTTTCGCTCTGGGAAAAGAACATTTCTGTCATTGTCATGGATGGGACCTTGCCCCTCGTGAAATAAAAACCCAGCATTATTAGGCTAAAGAGCACTTGAGTCTTTTCTGCACCTGGCTTCAGTGCTAAGTAAGAAGACGTTAGGTGAAATGGCATGCCATCTACCTGGTATCCTGGCTGGGTGACCCAGCTCATATTAGATTGTATGTTTTTAATTCCAAAATAGTCTTCCTAGTCAATGGGTTTTTAGTTTTTCCCTCTAAGTTTATACTGCTACTGTTACTGACAGCTTGTCACTAACCTACAGTCCATATACTACGAGAGTCTAAGAAAGACGACAACTCTTCTTTGCCTGACAATAGAATAGAGATCACCCCTGGCAATGGTCTAAGCTCCATCTGTAAAACAGGGAGAGTAACCGCCTCCTTCGTGATCTCCATAGGCATAAAAACAATGAAGGCGAGGAGGTGGAGATCTGGGGGCTCCTCAGAGGACCATGTAAATGTGAAGCATCATGGCTACTGAGTTAAAATGGGATGGAGGCTGTGTGCGCCACCTATACGATGCTGTTCATGACAGAGGGTAGTGCCTGGGCCAAGGTGTGTGTTGACATGAATTGTGTCTGCAACCTGATAACCGCTCTGCAGAGTGACCTGGAATGAGGGACGTATTGGAGGAGGAGAGTCTCCTCAGGGATTAGAGGGGCACCATTTTGGGGGGCCCCCAGTGTACAGACCTCCTAGTTATCTTGTGGAGTCTCCTCAACACAGACTCTGGACTTAGCTGAGTGATGAGCGTTGGCCACTGGGACCTCAGATAGCCTGAGGGAGGCAGAGCCTGAACTCAGCCATTCTGCACGAGGAAGCCCAGCAGCCATGGGGAGAGGCCCACGCGGAGGAAAAGCATAGCCCCTGGTCACGCTTGGCTCCCAAGAGGTTAATGCGGAGGTGTGGCCCTGCCCAGCCAGCCATCCCAGCGCTCCGGCAGAAATACAGAATCACGCAGAACTGCCCAGTCAACCCACAGAGTCATGAGAAATGGTAAACTGTTGTTTTGGAGTGGGTTTTTTTTGTTTTTTCCCAGCAATTACGGATGATGACTGAAACACCCTTCTAGTTAATTCAATTTAACTGGCGCTTCCTGAGTGTTTACTATGCACAAGGCATGACTCCAGGAACTGCGTGCCTACTCACAGCCGGGTGCCAGGCCAGGGAGGATGGGCAGAGACAGGGAGAGACGCGGGCGCAGATGGAGGACTGCGGGCGGGGGTCCTTGGTCGAGCCGGAAGAGCAGATGTAATGAACATACAGAGCCTTAGAGTGAAGATCTAGAGCTACAAATGGGCCATTTGCTGACCATCTAAGTAGATGTAGAAGCAGTTTTTTAAAGTGAGGCCAAAATCCAAGCCAGGGTCTTAGCACCAGAATGACTGGTTATTTAGGGACAGTTCTCCAAAAACTAGGTGAGGTCGACAGGAGGAGAGTCAAGACGTAGCCCCTAGTGAGGCAACGTGAGCTCCATGTTGACCTGGACATCCGAGTCTTCTAGAACGACTCAGACTTCAAGGTTTGCTTCATTTTTAAAAAAAATAAATAAATAAATTTATTTATTTATTTATTTATTTATTTTTGGCTGCCTTGGGTCTTCGTTGCTGCGCACGGGCTTTCTCTAGTTGCAGCGAGCAGGGGCTACTCTTTGTTGCGGTGCACGGGCTTCTCATTGCAGTGGCTTCTCTTGTTGCGGAGCACGGGCTATAGGTGCGTGGGCTTCAGTAGTTGTGGCGCATGGGCTCAGTAGTTGTGGCGCACGGGCTTAGTTGCTCCGCGGCATGTGGGATCTTCGTGGACCAGGGCTCGAACCCGTGTCCCTGAACTGTCAGGTGGATTCTTGACCACTGCGCAATCAGGGAAGTCCAAGGTTTGCTTCATTTTGATCATTGTTATTACAGTGGTGAGGCTGCCACTGGGCAAAGTTCCGGGTGGATGCAGCTCAGGAAGAAACAGTGAAATGCAGGGTGACTCCTTACACAGAGGGAGCTGAAAGCAGAAGGGCACTGCTTAGCCATCTTTGAGAAAGACAGTGAAGCTGCTTTGGGTGCTGATAGGAAAACACAGTATGGAGATTATCTAGAGGGTGAGTGTAGCAAGAAATGACAGAAAGCTGTAAGACGCTCCAATATTTCTAGGTCAGGGAGATGAGAAGGAGCCTCCAAAGGGGTCTGAGAAGTAGCAGCCAGAGAAGTGGGAGGAGAACCAAGAGAAAGTGGTCCCCTTGGCTTAAAGGGGATGGTTGTGGAGAGGTGAGAAAGACAGGATTTGGCGATGTTGGTCACTGGCAGTCTTGATGGGAGGGTTTCCTTCAATGATGGGCATGGAGGTCTGACTGGAGAAGGTTCAGGAGAGAAGAGGACTTCTAAAGGAAGCTAGCCATCCAAGGGAGCAGAGAAATGTACCAATAACTGGAAGACAGGGGCATATTTTCACTTAAGACGTAGGGTATTTCAGCAAGTTTGCATGCTAATGGGAATAATCTAGCAGAGAGGAAGCAATGGGGAGGGCAAAGTTAAGGGTTAGGATCATTGTCCTTGAGGAGGTGAGAGTACATAAATTTAGGGGACAAATGGTCTCTCAACTAAAAGCACACACAGAGTGCTTGGAGTTCCCTGGTGGCCTGGTGATTAGGATCCCAGGCTTTCACTGCCGTGGCCTGGTTTCAATCACTGGTCGGGGAACTGAGATCCCGCAAGCCACGTGGCATGGCCAAAAAGAAAAAGAAAAAGAAAAAAAAAACCAGATACAGTTTGCCCTTCCTGTGCCTCCGTTTCCTTATCTGATGATAAGGAATGATAATGTGTGATAATGATAATGAAAATGATAATGTGTTCATCACACAGGATTGTGATGAGGGTTAAGTGAGTCAACGGGTGTAAAGCACTTAAAACTGTGCTTGGAATAGTCAGCACTCAATATATGTTAGTTCTTTGTCCTCTTACCATTACGATCAATTGTAACAGGAGGGAGAGAGAAGATGGGACCAGAGGAGGATACAGATGGACTTGGTGACGGGTGCATGAAGACATCTCCTGTGAGCTTCTACTTTCCTGATGAAATAGAGCTCCAGTGAGAGGAGGGGTCGTGCAGCCGGTGGAGTGTAGTGGGATCGGGAGTCATGCCGAGGGCCCACTTGAGCTCTGTGGTGATTATATCAAAGAAAGACCCCTCAGCACGGCTGTGTCTTTTCTCTGTATCTATATTCAGCTGCTCAGACGCAGGTGTGCAGTAGGTGGAGAGCTGGATTTAACTACATTGGGGGTTTTTCCTGGTCAGTGAGATAGGGGAAGAGAATGGTAAGGGAGCTGCGGTAATAATAACAGGTCATAGAATCTAAGTTAAGTAGGAAGGAAGGGAGGATATTAGGGGAAAGGAAGGACAGAGAGGGGAACGGTGGTGGGCTCCTTGATCAGAGGTCCTAGCAAAGAAGTGTTGGAGAGGGAAGCTAGGGCAGGTGAGCCCCAAAGATGAGAGGCTGTGATCAGAGAATAGGATGGTGGAAAGCAAGAATTTAGAGCTGATGCCGTTTTGGTGATGACAAGATAGAGTGTGACCTTGAGGTGGGAGTCTGGGGTGGGGGGGGAGGGGATGGAGGATCTGAGAGGGTGAAGGTGGGGAGTGGATGGGGGGAGTTACCAATGTGAGTGTTGAAGTTGCCAAGAAGCAGACAGGAATCAGTGGGCCAGGTGTAAAATCATTCATGAATAAGGCTGCACAAAGGAGGGGCAGTGACCACGGAATAATCAGAGAGCACGTTCTTTGAAGGAGCTGGATTGTTTTTTTGTTTGGTTTGCTTTGCTTTTGTTTTGGAGGACAGAGAAGCAATGCTCTGGAAGTGGCGATGAAGAGCCGGGAGGGCTTTTATGTTACTCCAGGCCCAAGTACATGGGAGGTGGGAAAAACTAAGAGGCACCACTTAGGAGGGCTACAGGGGAAGAAGCAGTGTCCTCCAAGGGCAACCATGTATCCGTTGGAGCAAGAAGGGAGACTGCTTTCACTGAAGCAGTCACAAATATAGAGGACTTGACTGAGGACACACCTGAGTTCCCCAGGGCCCAGGGCAGAGGTCTGGGGGATTGAAGAGGGCAGTGTGAGGTAAGTCTAGGTGTCAGTGGGGGACCTGGGAGGCTTGGACTGAGGCTGACTGCGGCTAACTGAGAGGTAAGGCAGGTGGTTTCTTAGGGCATGATTAGGAAGTTTCTTTGCAGCTTGCCATTCGCCGAAGCACCCAGCAAAGAAGGCCTGCAGATCTACCTAAGCAGCCTGGAGATCCAGCATGCAGGTATTGGTTGTAATTACCAGGCGACATGGCCGAGGGAAGCACTGACAAACGGAGTCCAAGATAATTATTAGAGATTAGAGAGTTTGCAGTGAAATGCGCATGGGCTGTAGCTGCAGTCAGGTTTCCATGCAGGGAAATGCTGTGACGCCTTGTGACTCTGTGTCCACTTAGTATATTCGTTTTGGGTCATCAGACCCTGGGCACAAAAGTACTGGCTGGCGTCCCTTGCAAGTCCAGGGGTTGGAGTATTTCCCTGATGAAGGGGGTTTTCCACCTTGACTGCAGTTGAGGTCTCTCATGTTACTTCATTCAAAAACAAACATTGACAAAATGAACCACCTTGGTTAAGTCTTTGGAATTGAGATCGCACAATGGTCTTGAGACAGGAAGACTTTCTTTCTTTTTTTTTGGTATTAAAGTTAGTTTAAGTTTATTAGTTTAGTTAATACAAACATGTCTATAGAGTCATCAGCATTAAGTATAATACTTTTATTGTACCTAGGTTTACTGGAAGTCAAATAAGAGCCTATCTCTGTTACATTTGTCAGCAAGAAAATGAAATTGGTATGATGAAATTTTTATAAGTAAATTAAATATAAATGAGATGAGATTTTTTAGGTGAACTCTTTAGGAGTAATTATGTTTCATGGCATGTCTAGTTCAAAATAGTTGCCCCAGATTTTTAGTAACTTAAAACTTTAAAGTTTTGCTAAATTAAGTTAGACGATGAAAGTTTATTGATGACCTAGATCATTGTGAAACAGGAGGGAACGGGGCAGGGCACAACCTTTAAAAGAATGACATAGCCTGAGGACAAGACATAAACTGATTAGAACCAAATAGGTCTAAGATGGCAGACGAGTCAACTTCCACTAGACCTTTAGCCTCAGTATAGGAGACAGGCAGACCTTTAATTAAAGTTTCTGGCGGTGACTTCCCAGAACAGTAGGGTGGAGTTGTCAGCAGTAAGTTTTGTCAGAATTAGACTATAAAGGAAAGTTACAAGCAGAATCTAGGTGTTGGGGCCAAACCCTCCATTTCCCTAGTCATCAGTTTCAAAGCAGGTACGACACACATTCCTACGGGGGTTGGAGGGGTTCTAGTTCCCAAGAGTCTGCACCAAAAGGCCAGTATGGAAACCAGCAAACCCCAGAATGGGTAGAATAGGCAGGCGGTGGCAGGTGGATGCTGAGAGATGAAGCCCTTTCCAGCTGGAGAAAAGGTGTTTAGCAAATGAACAAAAGTGGGGAGGCTTAGGGTGTGTTTGGAAGAATGGAAGGAGCCTTGTCCTGTAGCCACAAAGTCTGTGAAGGAAGACAGGCGTCTGGATACGATTCAGAGAGCTTGGAATGCAGGGTGTGGCCTTTCTATTTATCATTATTACAACGCTTTCTTCCCGGTGTGGGAGCGATCCAGATAGGGATGGGGAGGGAAAAGCCTTGAGTAAGTTGCATTTCAGCCTGTCAAGTTAGGTTTTCAAGTCCAGTGAACAGACCTCATAGTAACAGATCCCATAGTAATTTCTTTAGTGGTCACGTGTGCTCAGAGCTGAACTCTATCCCTCTTGGGGCCAGCGAACCTGGAGGGAGGGAGTGGATTCTTGGCCTCTTCTCATAGAGCCAGGATAAGGTGGAAACCTTGATACCTACTCAGGAAGGATTAGATGGGGAGTGAAATGTTGGGGGCAGGAATGTGGGAGAAGGGAAGAGGATGAAAAAAGGGGTGACTCTAGGGATTTTCAAGCTATTTTTTTTTTTTTTTTTCAAGCTATTCTGAGCAGCAGAATTCCCTTCCCCCAGTGAAGCTTGCACAGAAGCCCAGTGCTGGATTTATGAAGGCAGCTGCCCCGGGTGAGGTAACAGGGCTCTGCTTCCTCCCCGCCCCCTGCCCCCGCGACCCCCTCTGGTCACCCGGCAGCGGCCGCTGAGGGTCTCGGTCAGCCCTTAGCGCAGCTGACGACCCACTGGTTTTCAGCTGGTTTTGCTCTTAGCAAAAGGAGCAACATTTTTTAGAATTCTGAGCTTCAATATTGTGTGATTTATTCAGCCTTAAAAAGAATGGACATTCTGATACTTGCTACAGATTGGATGAAGCTTGAAGCCCTTACTCTACGTGAAATAAGCCAGTCACAAAAGGACAAATACTGCATGATTCTCGCGTAGGTTAGGTCCCTAAAGGAGCCAACTTCATAGAGACAGGAAGTAGAGGGTGCTTGCCAGGCGCCGGGGAGAGGGACTCGGAGGTTGTTTCATAGGGACAATCTCAGTCTGGGGAGACGACAAGGTTCTGGGGATGGATGGTGCTGATGATGGTCGCCCAACGATGTGAATGTACTGAATACCGCGGAACTCTACACTTACCTGAGGATGGGAAATGGTATGTTATTTGTATTTTACCCCAGTAAAACAAAACCTGTGGATGGGAGTTGGCGAAGGGTATAAGGGAGTGACGGCTCCAATGTCACTTGAGAGCTCCCCTCCAGTGACATTTTCAGAACTGAAACAGATGACCCCAGGGCCCGCCTCCTCTCAAGCTTCCCACCGCCCGGCTGCAGGGGCGCGAGGGTCCTCCGCGCTGTCCGCGGACCCGCGCCCGGGCCGGAGGGGCGAGCGCCACCTAGAGGTGATGCACCCCGTGCAGCCCACGCCTGCGGCCAGGCTCAGAGCGACACAAACATGACCCCATCGCCCCTCTTCCTTCTCTCTCTCTCTCTCTCTTTTTTTTTTAATCGGTTGCCGCAGGCTGGGGAGGGGAAAAATGGGAAATGACTACTTTTAACGGGCAAGGGGTTTTTCAGAAGGTGATGAAATTGTTCTGCAAATAGACAGAGGTGATGGTTGTTCAACATCGTGAATATGCTTTAAAAAACCACCAAATTGTACACTTTAAGATTGTTTAAATGATGAATTTTATATTACGGAAATTATTTTTTATTGAGGTGAAATTCACACAACATAAAATTCACCATTTTAAAGGGTACAATTCAGTGGCATTCAAAACATTTACAAAAAAAAAAAGAGAATAAAATAAAATAAAAATAAATAAATAAATAAAACATTTACAAGGAATGTGAGGGAAGACTACACTCACAGGTAACATGTGGAAAGAATGTCAGCCTTCCCCCTGTTCCTTCTCTTGCTTCTGCTATCGCTTTTCTCAAATTCTGTGCTGGATTTGGAGAAGGTTCCCTGGGATTAAATCAACATCTGTTTCTAGCTGTCATTCGACTGGTAAGCCCCCAACACCCAGAGGTGGCATGTAGAGCCCCGTGTCTAGAAGCCCGACTGTCCCAGAACCGTTTTAAAGTCTCCCCATGATAAGTCAGCAGTGCCTCCTGAGTGATCGGGACACGGAGCTGGAGACTGAGGCTTGGGGGCTTCCTGGGCAGAGGGGGACAAGCCCTACCTGCTGACAACTCAGGTCCCTAAATTACAGACCTGCTACATGCAACCGGACATGGCACACCATTCAAATCATTCTCTAGAAGTATGAACAAATACAAAACCTTTTTTTAAATGGAATTTTTGATTGAAGTATAGTTGATTTACAATGTTTCAGGTGTACAGAAAAGTGATTCAGTTATACATATATATATATATTCTTTTCTTAGACTCTTTTCCATTGTAGTTATTACAAGGTATTGAATACAGTTCCCTGTGCCATACAGTAGGTCCTTGCTGTTTATCTATTTTATATATAGTAGTGTGTATCTGTTACTCCCAAACTCCTAATTTACCCCTCCTCTCTTCCCCCCTTTGGTAATCATAAGTTTGTTTTCTACATCTGTGAATCTTTCTCTAGTTTGTAAATACGTTCAATTGTATCATATTTTAGATTCCACATATAAGTGATATCATACGATATTTGTCTTTCTCTGTCTGATTTACTTACTATGATCATCTCTAGGTCCATCCATGTTGCTGTAAATGGCATTATTTCATTCTTTTTTATGGCTGAGTAATAGTCCATTGTACATTGAAGATTGTACCACATCTTCTTTATCCATTCTTCTGTCGATGGACACTTAGGTTGCTTCCATGTCTTGGCTATTGTAAATAGTGCTGCTGTGAACACTGAGGTGCATGTATCTTTTCGGATTAGAGCTTTCGTCTTTTCCAGATATATGCCCAGGACTGGGATTGCTGGATCATACGGTAACTCTATTCCTAGTTTTTTAAGTAACAATACAAAACCTTTTTAGACTAGTTAGGGTATATCTTATTTGAACAATCAAAATTTTAAAATATTTTAAGGGAAGCATTTTATTACTTTTAAGTTTACTGACTACTAGCAAATCGCTGCCACAGATTCTGTGCAGCAATTAGGACTCTCTGCTGCAGGTGCTAGAAAACCATGATCCCGCTTGGCTTAAGGAAAAGAAAAGATGGTGTGTTTTCTCATGTAACTTGGAAGCTGAATGGTAAGGCGGGCTGGAGTTGCCTCTTGAGACGGGCGCTCAGCTGATGCTCCCAGGACCCTACGCTTTGTAATTTTCAAGCTCTTACAGAAAAAGGAAAAGTGCATGAACAATGCACACATTGGGAAATAAAATTTATGGGCACTATTTACTCAGCAACAATGAAAAATGTACACAATGAGGCATCAATGTAAAACAATGCAATACAATGTAAAATGATAATCATTTAACATCAACAAAGTAAACAAAAACAAGTACCCTCTGGAAGAGACCGCTAACACAACAGTCAGTTCCGGAGCTCTCTACCCTGCTCTCATGATTCCTCCTCCTGAACTAAGGGCCACCGGACCCCACCTGTTGCCCACTGACTGGTCCCTGGGACTTATCTCCAAGTCTCCATCTTGGCTTGGCTCCAAGCCACTCAAAGGCAGGGGAGGTAGGAACTGACAGGGAGGGCAATACGATAGATATACGGTGTCTTAGCCTGGGTTCGTCAGAAAACACCTCCTGAGGCCAAAGCTAATAGGTCCCTGTTTCATTAGGCATTATACTCCCAGGGGAGCAGGAAAGAGAGGCAGGGAAGGATGCAGAGCCACACCAGGATGCACGGCCCATCAACCTCCACTGAGCGCTTGTGACATGGGACCACGTGCCCTGGGGCTGTAAATATAAACACGTTTCAGGGCAGCCGCTCCAGAAGAGAAGAATTATCCTTTGGCTCTGGTCCTGTGAGGCATAACTTTCCCCACAGGTGTTAACCCTCCCACACTTTGGGCTGAGCAGGTGTGGGCAACTGGTGGGTCATGTAGCATCTCATGCAGCAGGGGATGCAGGGCATGGGCACGGGTGAGGCACAGGGGACTGTACCACGTGGAGTTGGTCAGAGCATGTGCAGTGCTGTGTCTCCTGGTGACTGGTCAGAACAGTGGCCAGAGGCCCCAGAGGAGGGTGAGGTCAAAACATCGGATGTAAGAGCTGTGTGACTCACCGAGCTCTCTGAAGAGAATTTGCTAGAGAAGTGACGAATGTGGGGTAAAGAAGGCACAGAACTGCCATGAGGATCAGAGGAGGGAGAGGGCAGAGGGGTGAGCCCTGGGGATGGCGAGGGAAGGTTTTAAGAAGATGAGACAGAAGCGGCCCGGCATAACTTGTGGGTCAGACACTCCAGCTGTCAAGGGGCTAGAACCAGACCCCAAAGCAGGGATAGCATTTTGGCAAGTCGATCTCTTTATTAAACTAAACATCCTTGTAATTTTGTTGTCAGTATTCATTTGTTTTGTGAAAACCTTTCCTCATAAAATAGAAGCCACAGTAAAACGCAGCTCAGCCCAGATGGAATGATTAGGAATTCCAAACCGGTGAAATCTGAATCACGTGCACACACAGGGCTGGGTCACAGGGACGCAGGGGCCCCAGGGGACGCAGAACTCATGGTGGTGACCAAGTCAGGTGGAGCTGGACGAGAAGGGAGTCTCAAGGGAGGGGCGTGCTGTGCTGAGCTGAGATGGGGGAGGTCAGGGATTGCTAGGAGGGAGCTGGGGGACACCCAGCCTGTGGACGAAACGGACCCAGAAGAGGTGACGCTACAGACCCTCTTCTGGCAGGGAGAACTAGTAATTTTCTCTTAGAGGTGACTTCAGGAGATATTCTAGCAGAGTGATCTAAACTGGAAACCAGATGAATACCAGGCCAAACAACTTTCCTTTGTGTCGTTGCTGTCCTCCCCAGGCCCCTAGGTGCCCATCAGACGGCTCCCAGCCCTTCTTTCTCCATCTCAGGGAGAGGCTGGGGTGAGGCTCTCAGCTCGAGGCAGACTACATCGACTGGCAATTTGGGAGTTTCTCAAAGGAACCCCAAGCTGAAACCCACAGCTAGGTCTGTTCCAGGAACACAGAGGTAAGGAGGCCCACCCGTATCCCTTGTGTACAGTCCCCAGTGAGATCGCGGGGCCCCCGGGGAACCAGCATTTCTCGGCGGAGAGTGACAGGGGCGGCCACCCAGCGTTGTCTCTGGCGAGGCTGTGAGGAAGGTGGGTCTTATTTGGTGATCCCTGGACCACCTCTGCTGAGCCTCTTCCTAGAGTGACTGACCTTCCGGTTGACTTGGAACTTTCCTGGTTTTAGTACTGAAAGTTTCACATCTCAGGAAACCCCTCAGATCTGGGGAAACGGGGACAGTTGGTCACCCTACCTCCTCCTCCTTTATTCCAGAAGTCCTTTGTTTTGTGAGCCCAGAGACTTGCCCTTCCCCCCGGAAGCTCAAGGAGTCCCTCAAACTAATTAAAGTTATGGTTCACAGACTCCAATACCAACAAGGCCAGGGAGATAATACAAATGGGAGAGGTACATCATTTATCATTATTCATATTATTTATCATGGGTAGAAATGTCCAATTTGTTTCACAAAAGCTCCTTAAGTTGTATTCTTTCAGCATTGTCTACTTGCATATTAAACGTGTATAATGACACATAGGATCGCCCTTGGGCTCCACGTTGGGAAGGCAACCGAGAGCAGTGAGATTGAAGCGCGCCCCTGTGGGAGGGGGTGCCTGTAGGTTACTGCACGTGGGAATGGCAGTTCTGGGGGACCAGGCTTCCCGATTCTTCAAGAGAAGCTGGAATTTGCAAATGTTATGTGAAATCTGTTTTGAAATAGGGACGCACAATTGAATATTTTTAAAACCACAGTGTGGCCCAACTTTGCTGGGGAAAACCAAAACACGTCCACGGGTCACGTCTAGCCCACAGGCTATCCGTTTCCACACTATGGATTAAACTCCCTGAGCAGTTATTGCAATTTTCCTCCCTCCCCAATCCCTGCATTGTGACATTAGCACCTTGACGTTTTAGTCTTGTCTGCAGACATCTGCTAGTTTTCAGAAATTGTCACTGCAATGGCCCCGGAAGGCAAAGCCTCAGCCCTCACTTTACCGTGGGCTCTCCCACTGTGCTGTCCTTCCCCAGGGACAGCCGAGGATGCACCCGCAGCCCCAGGGCACACCTGCTCTTTCGACCCTCCATTCATTCCTTCAAGAGCCATCAAAGGAACAAAAGGATGAGAAATGAATGATCCGTCTTATCTCATGGGGGTGTTCCCATCACCAATCATCTCCCCCTCCCTACTATCTGTAGAGGTGCTGCAGAGCTCAGGCCAGCTCCTCGGTGAGAGCACCCACCTCCAACTGAACAGGGAGGGTCATGCCTCCAGGGTAAGCAGTTCAACAGTCTGGAGAGAAGTGATTTGAGGATGCAGCTGGGAACGTGGCATGGAGGAGACAATCTTCTCTGGATATTCTAGCTGAAGGCAGAAGGGAGCAAAAAGAAGACTTTGCACTTAAATGCAGTCAAGAGAGTTTCTTGTGGAAATGATCTCTGGTTGGGGTAGAAGGAACTATGTCTTCTAGCAAAATGGTACTTAATCATTACCATCATCATCCCAGTCTGGGATTGCTCGGCTCATGGGCCAATGTGATAGGCTAAACATCCGTGGCTGCTTTGTAAAAATAATCGCTAAAAACTCATTTCAAAGATCACATCACAACAGGAAATTAGCTTATTATGCCGTGTTAACTGGGATCTGCGTCTTATAACGGGGAGCCAGTAGTTACGTCACGATATTTAATGAGTTAGTCAAATCGGATCTAAAAAGCAAGGATCAACTTCCCATGGTTGTTAACCCATTGCCCAGATCTGCGCATTGTCTTTGTTCATAAGAGGCTAAAACTTTCTGCCAAAATCCTCTTACTCGTCTAGGAAAAATGCCCCTGTGTGTGGTCAGCTGTCACTGAAGCCAGCCCTCCCTTTACGTACGTAGGGAAATGAGACCCAGAGACTTTCCCCCCAGGAAAGTCTTTCCTGCCCAGGTCCAGCAGGCGTGTCCAGCAGCCCAGGTATTTTCTTGTAGGGTCAAAGGCCACTCAGTCCTGTAGAATGCCATCCCAGGCACGGTGCCCAAACTCCCAAGATTAGATTGGATGACTACCTGGCCATTTTGTCAGCCTTCCCCTTAAACTTAGGCTTCCTTCTTCAATCTCCTTTGAACACATCAGCCTCTTTCTGTTACTACTTCAAATGCATTCCTGACAGACAAGATCTTCTCTTGGTATTTTTAAATATGTGATATAATTCCCTCACTTGCAAATAGCCTAATGTATCTTTTGGGCTAATGATAGGTGATAGACTGAGTAGGTCAAATATTTTAAGATTTATTTGAATTCAATGGATATTTCTGCATGGATAGGTTTGCATTTTATGCCACAGTGACTGGAAAATTGAGTGAATGATAAATTGAACATCAGACGAATAACAATAAACCAGGTCAAGCAACCTCAATTCTGTGTTACTGTCACCGTCACGAAATGCAGCTTGAGAGTGAGCCAGGAAGTCATGGGGTCTGCTTTAGTCTGGAATAGGTCCCAAAGCTGAATCTGGTTTTCTCTCTCATCTTGTGTGCATGTATGTACACAATACACACAGACACACACCACACACACACAACTATTCCCTTTATCAGGTGCTGAGTAAATACAGATACATTGAATGGATCTCCGAGAGTTGTCAAGCAGATATGTATCTGATGAATAAATCACACAGTAACTACACTTCATTAAAAAACCCAAGAGTCATTCTTTAACGTGCCAGGTATTTACAGAGCACTGTGCTATGTGCTTTGGTGGATTCAAAAACAAAAACAAACAAACAAAAACATCGTTCTTGACCTTAAGGAGTTGGCGGCTGTATCAGCCAGGGCTTAACCAGAGGCAGAATCAGTAGGATGGACAGATAGGTAGGTAGACAGATAGATGATGGATACTGGTCAGACAGATGGATGGACAGACAGATAGATAGAGGGATCCATGGATCTACTATAAGGAATTGGCTTATGCAATTGTTGGGGCTGGTTAAGCAGATCCAAAGTCTGTTAAGGCAGGTCATCAGGATGGCAAGATCAGGAGCAGCCGGGACCCGTCGGGCACAGGCTGAAAGCGTTGTCCAAAGGGAGGGATCTCTCCAACTGATTACGTAAGGCCTACCTAGGATAATTTCCCTAACGTAACAGTCAGGTGATTAAAGACTTCAGTTTCATCTGAAGTCTTCATCCTTTCACGGCCCCAGATGTGTGTTTGATGGAACATCTGGGAGAAGGGGTGTGTGCGCTACAGAAAGCCTGCAGCTCCCCTTCCCCCCCTCTCAGGAGAGAGTCTCTTTCAGCCCAGTTTCTCACGTACTTGAAAGGAAATTCTGGGGCATGTAATTTAGCCTGGTCGAGCAGACACGCCACAAAACCAGCATAAGAGCATAGTCTAACAAAACAGAAAACAAAATATGAACACCCAAAACAAGACAGGAAATAGCTCAAGGCCACGGGCCTACCAAAATGAATGGCGTCTCAAGTGGACGCGCGTACACACTGACGTGTCCGTTTGTGATCTAGTTTCCTCTGGTCCTTAAAGGAACAGGGGTCCCTCGGTCTGGCTGACGTGAGGGATGGCGGTGCCACAGTGCTGGCCACACTCAGAAGGCAACAGGCTCACTGAACTCCAGCTCGACCATCTGGGATCCTTGCCGACGGGGAGCAGACAGTTGTCATTTTGTACAATAACAGCCATAAACTATATAGTGAAACATATTGAAAGTGTCCACAACGGCTCCACTGGACACGGTGAGATCTACCAAGCATGAATTGTTCTCAGCAAACTGCATCTCTTCCTGGTTGGAGCACGTCTGTCTTCATTTTTGTGTCAGGCCAGGGATGGAGTGTTATTCTTCTGCTAATCGGCCCCTGCTGTTGATACCAAGGGTTGTTGTAACTTGTCTGTTGCTGAAACGTGAATCCAAAGACCAACTCTGGATGTCCGCTCCTGCGGCGGGGTTGAAGGGAAATGGTACCACTGCATTCCTCGTGATTAAATCCTCTATCAGGTCATAGAGTTCAAAGAAAACACTCAAAACAGGGAGGGGCGGGGAGAAACCACAGCTCTCCCAGCTCAGGATAATTATTTCTTAGCACACATTGGAGTATCCTTGGTGAGAAAGCATGGCGGCATTATTGGTTTGCCCGCTTGCAAGTTTTTGGAGCTCACCCTAACCTAATTAAGTGTCTGTTTACCCTTAGGCCTGGCACTCTCTCTGGGTGAAGCAACAGCTGGAACACTGCAAGAAGCCACATGAAGGGCAAAATATTTTTTGGTTGCTGCTGTTTTCAGCCTTGCCAGAGTAAACAACGACGGGCTTAGCCCTATCGGCTCATTAAAAAAAAATGTATCTTGAAACATGCTGGCCTACACGTGTCACTGCTCATGGTCTGAGACAGTGGTGTGGGCTTGCTGAAGAATACACGTTGGGGGAAGGTGCTGGAGCTGATCTGTTCCACCTGAATCAGAGGAGCCGGGGTGGGGGGGGATTACATGTTTGGTCCTATTTAGGCAAATGTACAAAGCAGTGTCGTCAGCCTCATAGTGTAGACAGGCACCACCTCTAGGAATTCATTGACATGTGGATTTTTGCTGCACCCTCAGAGATTCTGAATCTGGTTTTGGGGGACACAGGACTCTGCATTTTTTTTTAAGTTTTTTTTTTTTTTTTGATGTGGACCATTTTTAAAGTCATTATTTAATTTGTTACAATATTGCTTCTGTTTTATGTTTTTGGTGTTTTGGCCACAAGGCATGTGGGATCTTAGCTCCCAGACCAGGGATCAAAACTGCACCCCCTGCATTGGAAGGCGAAGTCTTAACCACTGGACGGCCAGGGAAGTCCTGGAATCTGCATTTACAAGCATTTTACCATTTGATTCAGATGAAGATGGTTTGAGAAGTACTAGTTTAAAGAATAGAGAGTCGAGAATGTTAGAACTGAATATAATCCTGGAAGACTGTTTCTAATTTTAAAGATAATTTTAACATTTAGCAGCAAAGGGACAGGACCCGTGAAAGCAAGCTGTACAATCTTATTGAAAGACCCAAAACAAAAACCAAAAGAAACTGGGAGGTTTACACTGTGTGTGATGGAAGACTTTATAATCATCAAAGAGAGAAAAAGAGAGAGAAGCAGAGACAAAGAGAGGGATTTACATACATAGAGTCATGAAAGGATGCACTCCAAAGTGGTATCTTCAGATAAGACTGAAGGGGAAACAGATGAGATTAGTAACCTTCTTCTCGGTTAGCTTTAGATTCTAGGCATCATGCATGAAGAGACTTTTGTCAAATTTTAATATGAGTGTTGTCTTTTCATCTTGTTTATGGTTTCCTTTGCTGTGCAAAAGCTTTTAAGTTTCATTAGGTCCCATTTGTTTATTTTTGTTTTTATTTCCATTTCTCTAGGAGGTGAGGATCTTGCTGTGATTTATGTCATAGAATATTCTGCCTATGTTTTCCTCTAAGAGTATTATAGTGTCTGGCCTTACATTTAGGTCTTTAATTCATTTTGAGTTTATTTTTGTATATGGTGTTAGGAAGTGTTCTAATTTCATTCTTTTACATGTAGCTGTCCAGTTTTCCCAGCACCACTTATTGAAAAGGCTGTCTTTTCTCCATTGTATACTCTTGCCTCCTTTACCAAAGAAAAGGTGACCATATATGCGTGGGTTTATCTCTGGGCTTTCTATCCTGTTCCATTGATCTATATTTCTGTTTTTGTCCCAGTACCACACTGTCTTGATTACTGTAGCTTTGTAGTATAGTCTGAAGTCAGAATGGGAGAAAATATTTTCAAACGAAGCAACTGACAAAGGATTAATCTCCAAAATACACAAGCAGCTCATGCAGCTCAATATCAAAAAAACAAACAACCCAATCCAAAAATGGACAGAAGACCTAAATAGACATTTCTCTGATGAAGATATACAGATTGACAACAAACACATGAAAGGATGCTCAACATCACTAATCATTAGAGAAATGCAAATCAAAACTACAATGAGGTATCACCTCACACCAGTCAGAATGGCCATCATCAAAAAAATCTACAAACAGTAAATGCTGGAGAGGGTGTGGAGAAAAGGGAACAGTCTTGCACTGTTGGTGGGAATGTAAATTGATACAGCCACTATGGAGAACAGTATGGAGGTTCCTTAAAAAACTAAAAATAGAACTACCATATGACCCAGCAATACCACTACTGGGCATATACCCTGAGAAAACCATAATTCAAAAAGAGTCATGTACCACAATGTTCATTGCAGCTCTATTTACAATAGCCAGGACATGGAAGCAACCTAAGTGTCCATCAACAGATGAATGGATAAAGAAGATGTGGCACGTATATACAATGGAATATTACTCAGCCATAAAAAGAAACGAAACTGAGCTCTTTGTAGTGAGGTGGATGGAACTAGAGTCTGTCATACAGAGTGAAGTAAGTCAGGAAAAGAAAAACAAATACCATATGCTAACACATATATATGGAATCTAAAAAAAAAAAAAGAAAAAGGTTCTGATGAACCTAGGGGCAGGACAGGAATAAAGATGCAGATGTAGAGAATGGACTTGAGGACACAGGGAGGGAGAAGGGTAAGCTGGAATGAAGTGAGAGAGTAGCATTGACATATATACACTACCAAATGTAAAATAGATAGCTAGTGGGAAGCAGCTGCATAGCACAGGGAGATCAGCTCAGTGCTTTGTGACCACCTAGAGGGGTGGGATAGGGAAGGTGGGAGGGAGATGCAAGAGGGAGGGGATATGGGGGTGTATGTATACACATAGCTGATTCACTTTGTTATACAGCAGAAACTAACACAACACTGTAAAGCAATTATACTCCAATAAAGATGTTTACAAAAATATTTTTAATATGATTGAAAGCCAGTGGCAAGGGTGGAGAGGGGTCTGGAGACCATTATACCTTCCCCGTAAGGATGTGTGAGAATGAAAAGAGACAACCCAAGGAGAACACACAGCAAGCACTCAATAAATATTCACTTAGATTGGTTCAAGGAAACTACAAGTTTAACCTGGAGGAGAGAGAACATTAGAGAGAGACCCAATCACAGTTTTCTAACATTTGAAGAATCTTCTGTCCACTTTGAGTGTGGTTGCAGGACAGTAGGTTGCAAGTCCATAAAAGGAAGGATTTCCAAACCTACGGCGACTTCCCACCCTTGCCTCCATCCCCATCACTAACGGGGCTCCTATGGTGATGGTCTGTCAAGGCTGTTTCATGGGAGGTGGACCAGCCTGGTTTGGAAGGTACCTTCCAAGTCAATCTTCACATCACTGTGAATCAAGTCAAAAATAAGCTGCCTGATTGGAAAGCAGGTCACCCCATATTTATCCATTCCACCTCAAGGTTTGTTGACTTGCCTGAGATGGTTCTTGTCACTCTGATAGTAAGCTAGTCAACGTATACGGTACTATGGTATAAGTTAGAACCTGAATATTATATATGGGTTTTTTAAAATCAAAGGTCCAAAATAATTTATTAATTGGGTGGGTTTGCAGCTAAAAGGATAATGAAAAGGTAGCCCTGTAAAGAGTTTGGAGGGCATTTACTTCCCAATGTCAAGAGAAATCATGATAGGAAAGCACTAGAGACACAGTAGTTATGGGTGACTGACAGGTGGTCTGTGTCACATCAGTCTGCCAATTTTCTCTAGAAATTGGGAAACATAATGCAGTGGGGTAGAGTGGAAAGAGCTGCAATTTTTAGGATCAGTTCAAACCCGGTCTCTGTCATAGGTCAGTGAGTCACCACGAGAGACTCTCTGTCACTTTCCTTATCTGCAAAATAGGAATGATACTAGTTAATGAAGGAAAAATGAGACAACGCACACATCAACTACCCAGGCCATCAAGAGACACTTGCGAAACATTAGTTTCTCTCTATTCTTTTTTTTTGATAGTACATTCCTGCCCACCGCTATTTTCTCAGGAAATCAAAGTGTAAGATGGCGATGGCTTCGTCTGATCCCCAGAGCACCCCTTCCTCCGTGCTTGCCAGGGCTCTGCGGCAGTGGCAGTGGGGACACATCATGCAGTTCAGCTGTACACCCATGGGAGAGACAGACACAAGGCTATCTTTCGATTCCCATGGCTTGTATAATTGGGGTAGGCATGCATGATTTATACTCACATACAGATCCCACGTTCGGTTTAGAAAGGGTTGTTTTAACATTTCTAAAATTATTACACAAGTAAAGCCTGTTCTTGGATAAAAAATTTTAAACTACCAAAAAGCAAACAGGATGAAGTAAAATTCACCGATAATTATACCACCTAGAGAGAATTACTTTTAATATTAAGTAGGTATCCTTTGATATATATATATATATGTATAAATAGAAATATAGTATCTAAACAGGTATATGATAATATCTGCAATCTAATTATACATGTACTATTTGATATGTATCCTGACTTAAAAATACAGTGAACAGGAAGTACAAGCAATTCTGTCTCTGGGAAAATGTAATCTTTTTAAAAATATTTTATTTTATATTGGAGTACAGTTGATTTACAGTGTTGTGTTAGTTTCAGGTGTACAGCAAAGTGATTCAGTTCCACACATACATATATCTATTCTTTTTGGGAAAATGTAACCTTAATGATACGTTCACCTATTATCTCTCCATTAAGTGCCAAATCTGAGTAATGATTTTTAATAGGGAGAGAACAGAGAAAAATTACTATGTGTCCTTTCTGTAGCCCAAGGGTTCTTTTTTCCCCCTTATAGAATGTGGTTTCTTCTTATTGGTCAGACTGTAGGAGGGCTAGAATTTTTGAGTCTAGAAATAGTGGAAAGTAGGCTTCCAATCAACAGTTTATGGTATTTTTATTCCAGGAACTTCCTTCCTGGCTCTCTCTGAAGACAGAACAGAATTTCAATGTTCACTAGGAGTGTTTAAGAACATATGAGAGCCTCAAAGGAGATGGTTCGGGGTATTATGTAGAATGCCAGGAGGCCATCTGCCTCCAAATATGCTGCAATGGTTGACAACAAGGAATAACCATTTACACGATGGATAGACAAATAAAATGTCATGACAACGTGGAGGAAGCCCTGTGCGCTCGGTGAAAAATGTTGTCAGAGATAAGTAAGACAGGCTGATTCATGGAGCCCCTCGTATTTTAGCCATAAAGATGGGCTTAGTGACCAGGATAATTAACTGTCCAGGTTTGTGACTAATCATCTGATAGCATATGGGCATATATCCTGTGAGGTGAATATTTTATACACTTAAACTTATTAAAACAGCTTGGGTGAGTAGATTCCTTCATGCAGTTTTAAAGCATTATTCTATATCCAGGAAAGCAAACATCTTCTGGCTATTGTGTGAGCAGATGGGAAATGCTGAGAAAATCTGGAGATCAGACAACTTGGCAACTATAGTACCCCATTAAATTGGTTTATACAATGATGGATACTCACAATAAACTAACAAGGTGTTTTCTGGTGTTGCCAGAACTTGCTTTTCTGGTACTTCAATTATAAAAGAGGTACACATATTCTGTAGATTTGTCTTTGGGTGTGTACTATAAAGGGAGAGAAAGAATAAGGGAACTCAAAGGTCCTCGCATAATTCTGAGGTCATCTTTGCCCTGATTACAAGTCACCCTTTCATCTGCCTTTTGCTGCCCAGTCTTCCTGCTACTCTTACTCAAGGAAGTGGTGCTGTACCCAGCATTCAACTTCAGAAACCAATCATTTAATTCTTATTAATTATTAAAAGAGGAACTTGCCTGGTGGCACAGTGGTTAAGAATCCGCCTGCCAATGCAGGGGACACAGGTTCGAGCCCTGGTCCAGGAAGATCCCACATGCCGTGGAACAACTAAGCCTGTGTGCCACAACTACTGAGCCTGTGCTCTAGAGCCCATGAGCCACAACTACTGAGCCCGCGTGCCACAACTACTGAAGCCTGCACGCCTAGAGCCCGTGCTCCCCAACAAGAGAAGCCACCGCAATGAGAAGCCCACGCACCACAACGAAGAGTAGCCCCCGCCCGCCGGAACTAGAGAAAAGCTCTCACGCAGCAACAAAGACCCAACGCAGCCAAAAATAAAAATAAATTAAAAGAACAGAACTGTGTCATTCTTAAAGATAAGAACTGCTTTAGAACAAATTTGTCCACTTCTAGAGCATACCTCCAGTGGACCTCTTATGTTTAACTATCTAATCAGAGGTCAAAGGTATCAAAGGTTGCTGATGAGGTCTAATATGATCAATACTATTATATTCCATTTCAAAGGTTAATCCTAGATGGAAGCCAAATGCCCTGTGCAATACATTCCATTGAGTAGAAAACGTTAATCACTACATTGATTCTTCCTTTATATCAAGCCATTAACTTAGCTGACCCTTCAAAAGGATCATTTGCATTGAAATGACCAGTTTCAGAGAGTGATGCTGGCACAACTTAAACACCATCAATGGATATGAGAGATTTTGGAGAATCCAGGGTTGATTCCTAAATAATCATAACCTTGCTTTATTTTATACAGAACTTAGCAAATCGTGAACCCTTGGTTCCGTCCTAGCTGCACAGAGTCAAGAAGGAAGTTACTGCTTAAACATCTGCGTTTGGAAGTTAAAAAGATTATACACGGTTACTAGAATCCACTTTCCACCATTTCTGAGGGTCAAACCTCCAACACCTCTAGGTTGCGCCTGACTAGAATCTGCATTCAATGAGGGGAACACAGAACTCTCAGGCTACTGGAAATCTTACATAATAAACAATTATAAATTAAATCAGGATTAGGCTTTTGGAAGAATGGCATTCCTTAATAGAACACTTTCTGATTGGACATTTGAGTATATTCTCTGGCTTCTCTAAGTGAAATCAACCATGCACCATCCTGCACAGACACCAACTCTGGCCAGTGGTTCACCAGTCACTGCTAGAATGCGGCTTCGTAGTCAGGGATTTCAGACATTTTTCTGTCACTGGGCACTTTCGCACTTTCAGGGGATAGACGGGAGAAACAAAACGTTGATTTGCCGCTGTATAAACTGCCAAATAAGAGTCGTGACATTTTATCCAGCCTGTTTTGTGAAGATGCCTGCAAACCCTATAGAGATACTGCCAGCTTAGTCCTGGGTCTCCATCCCATGACTCTGCAATTATTCCTTCCCCCCATGGCTGCAGCCAGGCCATCCTCACCAGCAGGTTTAGCAATGTGCTCCGCCCTCAGAATCAATTTTAGTGTGACGTAGGAAGCATTAGGCCAGTTTCCTAAGGTGGTGTTCTACGTAGATAGATAGATAGGTAGATAGATAGATGATAGATACCAGACGAATGATAGATGATGGATAGATAGATGATAGATAGATAGATCAGATAGATACCAGATGAACAATAGATGATGGATAGATAGGTAGATAGATAGATAGATATAAAAGATAGAAACATAGATTATAGGTAGATAGAGAGGTAGAAAGAGAGAGAGATAGGTAGATGGATGGATGGATAGAGAGATAGAGAGATAGATAGATGGATGGATGGATGGATGGATGGATGGATGGATAGATGGATAGATAGATAGAAAGACAGATAGATGTATAGATAGATAGATAGATGCCAGATGAATGATAATGGATAGATAGATAGATAGATGGATGGATAGACAGATAGATAGAAAGGTAGATGGATAGATAGATAGGTAGATGGATAGATAGACAGATATAGATAGGTAGAAAGGTAAGGATATGTGTGTATGTACATTTTGCTGCTTGTTGCTAGTTTGCCCTGATGTTGTGGTACCCCAGGTACACTAAGCAAGCTTCTCTCTTAGCCTTACTTTAAGGTGCCTGTCTAGGATCTCAGGGCACTGCTGGTTCTGGGTCTCTACTTGGATCTCATTAGGCCTTCTCCTGGGACCAGAGCTTGCAGCCTGTTGACTGTCCTATGTACTGACTACTGACCAGGAAACTTCCAGTACTGCACACCAGAGCACCTTCCTTTCATAAGCACTTTTTTTGGTTAACATCTTTATTGGAGTATAATTGTTTTACAGTGCTGTGTTAGTTTCTGCTGTATAACAAAGTGAACCAGCTATATGCATATGTATATCCCCATATTCCCTCCCACTTGCATCTCCCTCCCACACTCCTTATCCCACCCTTCTAGGTAGTTGGAAAGCACCGAGCTGATATCCTTGTGCCATGCAGCTGCTTCCCACTAGCTATCTATTTTACATTTGGCAGTGTATATATGTCAGTGCTACTCTCTCACTTCGTCCCAGCTTACCCTTCCCCCTCAGTGTGTCCTCATGTCCATTCTCTACGTCTGTGTCTTTATTCCTGTCCTGCCCCTAGGTTCATAAGAACCTTTTTTTTTTTGATTCCACATATATGTTTTAGTGTACGGTATTTGTTTTTCTCTTTCTGACTTACTTCACTCTGTATGACAGACTCTAGGTCCATCCACCTCACTACAAATAACTCAATTTCGTTTTTTTTTATTGCTGAATAATATTCCATTGTATATATATGCTACATCTTCTTTATCCATTCATCTGTTCATGGAAACTTAGGTTGCTTCCATGTCCTGGCTATTGTAAATAGTGCTGCAACGAACATTGTGGTACATGTCCCTCTCTTTTTTTTAAAGTACTTGTTTATTTATTTATTTATGGCTGTGTTGGGTCTTTGTTTCTGTGCGAGGGCTTTCTCTAATTGTGGCAAGCGGCGGTCACTCTTCATCGCGGTGTGCGGGCCTCTCACCATCGTGGCCTCTCTTGTTGCGGAGCCCAGGCTCCAGAGGCGCAGGCTCAGTAATTGTGGCTCACGGGCCCAGCCGCTCTGCGGCATGTGGGATCTTCCCAGACCAGGGCTGGAACCCGTGTCCCCTGCATTGGTAGGCAGATTCTCAACCACTGCGCCACCAGGGAAGCCCCATGTCTCTTTTTGAATTATGGTTTTCTCAGGGTATATGCCCAGTAGTGGGATTGCTGGGTCATATGGTAGTTCTATTTTTAGTTTTTTAAGGAACCTCTATACTATTCTCCATAGTGGCTGTACCAATTTACATTCCCACCAAGAGTGCAAGAGGGTTCCGTTTTCTCCACACCCTCTCCAGCATTTGTTTGTAGATTTTTTTCATAATGGCCATTCTGACTGGTGTGAGGTGATACCTCATTGTAGTTTTGATTTGCATTTCTCTAATGATGAGTGATGTTGAGCATCTTTTCATGTTTTTGTTGGCGATCTGTATATCTTCTTTGGAGGAATGTCTATTTAGGTCTTCTGCACATTTTTGGATTGGGTTGTTTGTTGTTTTAATATTGAGTTGCATGAGCTGCTTGTATATTTTGGAGACTAATCCTTTGTCAGTTGCTTCGTTTGAAAATATTTTCTCCCATTCTGAGGGTTGTCTTCTCATCTTGTTTATGGTTTCCTTTGCTGCAGAGTTTCGCTGAAAAGTCAACTGTTAACCTTATGGGGATTCCCTTGTATGTTACTTGTTGCTTTTCCCTTGCTGCTTTTTTTTTTTTTTTTTTTTTATTCAAGACCCATTTATTCTCTAATTCTGCCCACATGGAGACACCCTCCTTGAAAAGGGGTTGAATCCTTCTGTTCACTTTAACACCCCGTGCTGAAAACATGTCTTCCGAGGTTTCAACTCCGAGATCCACAGTCTTAAAGCACTGATTCTTAAACCTCATCTAGATTTCTCCCCTTGGATGGGGGGAGATGACCCAAACACAGAGAAGAACAGCTCAGGACTGTGGGCTCTGCTCGCCCAGAAGACCTTGCAGCTCCCCTGACCAGCCGGCTGGAGCCAGGATTAGGGCCCTGAGACGAGGGGCGCCTGCTGGGCTGCTGCCACCGCAGATGGACCACGCTGCCGTTGGGCGCCTTCCTGCCCCACTGCCACCGGCCCCCAACTCCTGTCCTCTTCATTAGGCTGGCTGTCATCTTTAGTTTCCCTGGAGTCTGGGGCTTCCAGACGGTCTCTGCTCACACTTCTGTATCCTGCTTGCTGCCTCAGCACTGCTGATTCACACTGTCCTGAAGCCAGTCCTAGAGTGACAAGAGCCACACCTGCAGGTCTATTCCACTGACAAGACGCACAGGACCGAGCTGGGCCCACGGACCTTGGTCTGGACTGTGTCGGCTGGTCATTCTTGCCTAGGTTCACAGGCCAACAGCCGCTGTCCTTCCTTTCCTGTTCATCACTGCACCAGCGGGTCACTCCTACCTGCTGCCGTCACAAACCTGGCAACCTCGTGTTCTGGGGCCAGCCAAGAACTGAGACCCCAGCAGGCCCCTAGTTCCCAGCAGGCAAACTCCCCATTAAACTACTGCTGCCTAGCCGTGTTCTCGAGGCTTCAGAGCCGGGAAAGTGCGTAGAGGATAGCAATCCACGGCGCCCACAGCCCCAGACCCACGATGCTCCGCGGAGGTGCCGGAACCTTGCCGCAGCCACCCCCGCCAACACAAGGGACCTCTGCGCCCGCCTGTCCCGTGAACCCGGGCGCACATCCGACCACCGTGACCCACGATGGAGACACGGGGGGCGGGGCTTGGCCGGCGGCGGGCGCTGGGGCGGGCGGGGACCCGGGCTCCGGCACCGAGGCCGCGCGGACCCAGCAGGCCGCCCGCCCTCCCTCCCCGCCCACCGCCCCTTGCTGCTTTTAATATTTTTTCTTTGTATTTAATTTTTGATAGTTTGATTAATATGTGTCTCGGCGTGTTTCTCTTTGGGTTTATCCTGTATGGTACTCTCTGTGCTTCCTGGACTTGATTGAGTATTTCCTTTCCCATGTTAGGGAAGTTTTTGACTATAATCTCTTCAAATATTTTCTCCGACCTTTTCTTTTTCTCTTCTTCTTCTGGGACCCCTATAATTCGAATGTTGGTGCGTTTAATATTGTCCAAGAGGTCTCTGAGACTGTCCTTAATTCTTTTCATTCTTTTTTCTTTATTCTGCTCTCTGGCAGTTATTTCCACCATTTTACCTTCCAGCTCACTTATCCGTTCTTCTGCCTCAGTTATTCTGTTATTAATTCCTTCTAGAGTATTCTTAATTTCAGTAATTGTGCTGTTCATCACTGTTTATTTGCTCTTTAGTTCTCATAGATCCTTGTTAAATGTTTCTTGTATTTTCTCCATTCTGCTTCTGAGGTTTGGATCATCTTTACTATCAGTACTCTGAATTGTTTTTCAGGTAGGTTGCCTATTTTGTCTTCATTTGTTTGGTCCTGTAGGTTTTTACCTTGCTCCTTGGTCTGTAACATATTTTTTTGTCATTTCTTTTTTTTTTTTTTTGATGTGTGGTGCTGTATTCTGTCTTACTGGTTGTTTGGCCCGAGACATCCAGCACTGGAATTTGTAGGCAGTTGGATAGAGCTGGGTCTTTGTGCTGAGATGAGGACCTCTGGGGGGCCTCACTCCGATTGATATTCCCTGGGGTCTGAGGTTCTCTGTTAGTCCAGTGGTTTGGACTCGGAGCTCCCACCACAGGAGCGTGGGCCCGACCTCTGGCTTGGGCACAAAGATCTTGCAAGCTTTGTGGCATGGTTTAAAAAAAAAAAAAAAGGAAGAAAGAAAGAAAAAGGAGCAGTACAGTATCAAAGAATTAAAAACAAAGTAAAATTAGAAAGATAAAAAATATATTAGGGGGCTTCCCTGGTGGCACAGTGGTTGAGAATCTGCCTGCCAATGCAGGGGACATGGGTTCGAGCCCTGGTCTGGGAAGATCCCACATGCCACGGAGCAACTAGGCCCGTGAGCCACAACTACTGAGCCTGCGCGTCTGGAGCCTGTGCTCCGCAACAAGAGAGGCCGCGATAGTGAGAGGCCCGCGCACCGCGATTAAGAGTGGCCCCCGCTCGCCGCAACTAGAGAAAGCCCTCGCACAGAAATGAAGACCCAACACAGCCAAAAATAAATAAATAAATAAATTTATTAAAAAAAATATATATATATATTAGGAAAAATAAAACTATAATTGAAACAACTGCAACAAGGTAGAATAAAACCACAACAGAAAAAAGAAAAAAAAAGGGGGTGGGTGAACAAGCCAAAAGGAGAGATCACTAACAAAGTATAAAGAATAAAATAAAATTAGAAAAACAAAAGATTTATTAGGAAAAATAAAAATATAAAAGAATCAACAGCAATGAATCAACAAGGTAAAACAGAAGCCCAATCTAAAAGAGGAAAAAAGAAAAAAAGAAAAAGCCTTGGCTATAGGGGCAGGATTTAGGCGGGAGGTGGAACTTAGGCAGGGGTGGGGTTTAGGGTGCAGCAGGACCTAGGCAGGTGGGGGGGATGACGTTTCAGTGTGGGGCGGGGCCTAGGCGGGGCAACGTTCAAGTGTGGGGCGGGGCCTCTGCTTAGGACCTGCGCAAGGGGAGAGGCAGCATGTGGAAAGGAGGGCCTCTGGAGTGTGGAGTTCCAGAGTTTGGAGGCAGGGCCCTGGGTGAGGGTGTGTGGGTGGGGTTTAGGCCCAGCGCGTTGGAGGGGGTCTCCGAGGGGGTCTCTGCGTGTAGAGGTGGGGCCCTGGGTGGGGGTGTAGGGGCGGGGCTTGGGCTCTGCACGGCAGAAGGGAGGTTCCGAGGGCAGAGGATTAGGACCAGGAGCCCAACACGTTCCCTGGTGCCTGAGTGGACAGGGAAAGCGCTGGCCGTGTGCCCTTCCGTTCCTTCGTGCCCCTCCCCCACCGTCTCCCCCAGGGCCTCCCCTGTAGCCACTGGACCCCTAACCATGGGTGGGTCCTGCTGGGTGTAGGCACTCCTCCCCTCCCCCAGCCACCCTTCAGGGGTGCCGGTCCCGGAGATCCAGCCTTTACTTTTGCTCCCCCTTCCCCCCACCCTCTCCCTCAGGACCCGCGCAGCTGGAGGGGGCCTCGGTGGGCAGAGGATCAGGCCCTGGATCTCAGCAGGTTCCTGGGGGCCCAAGTGGGCAGGGGAAACCTGGCCACGCTCCCTTTTGATCCTCTGCCCTCCCAATGGTCCCCCAATTTCCCCCTTCGGGAGTGGGTTCCCTTCTCTTCCCCAAGCCGCCCCTCAGGGGCGGCGCCAGTCCCATCCCACCTCCACTTCTCCTCCCCCTTCACTCTCCCTGCACCCCACGTCCTACCCGGTCGCTGGGGGTTCCTCCCGTCCACTTAGGTGTCCGCGGTCCCCCACTGGTGCTGGGTAGGTGCCCTAGCTGTGCGGAGACGCGAATTCTGTGTCCTCCTCATACGCCATTTTGACTCCGCCCCCATGAGCACTTCCTATTAGGAGACTCTGGCATCTCCGCTGGAAACCATTTGAACCTTGTGCTCACAGTGAACACTGATGGCTGTACCTAGTGGACAGTCTGTCTTTCCCATCAGACCACCATATACTCAGCTGGTTCCATTCATCTGGGCACCCTGCCGAGTCTGGTTCCATTACTCGGCCATTTCCCACCGCCAAGACTAGCACTTTAGAAAATATTACTGGAAAGTCACTGGGAATAAGAGTTGCCAGATTTAGCAAATAAAAGTAGAGGAGGCCCAGTTAAATTTGAATTTCAGGCAAACAATGCATACATTTTTAGTATAAATATGCCCTATGCAATTCTAAAAAGTTCTTCATTGTTTATGTAAAGTCCACATTTATCTGGGTGTCTGGTGATTGATCTGGCAACCGTAGTTGGAATGCCAGGTTGAGTTCATAAATGCCTTTTGAAGATGGCAACCACTGGAGTCTCTCCTGTTACTAACGTTTTCTTGTTGAACTCGGCTCCACCAGCCTCCTCGTAACCTCCTGCAGGAAGAACGTGGTCTGCCTGCCTGTTAGCCATTGCTACCCTGGGGAAGAAGTCTTTGTTCTTCAAAACTTATCTTGTTTTTGGATTTATTTGTGTTCTTTGAAATTAACAAGACTCAAGATCTTTGTCTGAAGGAACCATTGTCCACTGTGGTTTGACGTTTCTTAGGAATTCCCTCTGCTCAAGCAATTCCAACCATATTCCAGCTCCTTTGCTGTATCTCTGGGCTTCAGGGTGTTGGAAAAAGGAATGCTCTAGCTCTCTTTCCCACTTTGGACAAAATGTGAGCATTCTTCGGCAATTCAGTCTGAAACCCATCATGTCCTCCCTTGTATTGATTTTCTCTGGCCACCTTTTCCACTAGTCTCATCTCTGTTCTTTTGTCACTGTCAGTTCTACAGGCAATTTCATTTGCTGTCCTGCTTCTCCCAAGGCCATGGTTCTGAACCCTTTCTGTAAGTTGCAATAACCTAGAGACGTTTGAGAAAAGAGATACGCCTGATCCCCAAAGATACTATGTAATTGGTGTAGCATGGGCCCCAGGCACTGATAGCTGTAAAAGCTCCCCGGTGATTGTAACATGCAGTGGAATGTGGAAACCCTGCCTTAAGTCATCCTTCCAGAATGAGGATTCCCAGGCGCACTTGCAGCCCTGGTGTCGGGGCAGCCGGCACATTCCCATTCGATCATGATCACTCCTCCCACGATGCCATTACAAGTGATTTCTGACGATACTGGCAAACATCCTCAAATCCATCCCAACAGAACAAAAGCAGAAAATGATAGAACTACAATCCTTTAGCATTTTTCAGTAAAGTCCTGTGCAATTCGGGTACACTTGTTCAAGTTTTTGGTATTGACTAAACAATCCATGTCTGCGCTTGCAATTCAAGACTGGCCTTGCATAGTCAAAACAGAATGGAAAATAAGATACCTAATCCTATAGTAATCATTACATTCTAAATTGTACCTAATTATATATTAATTAAAATTAAATCTTTATAGCTCAATTCACAGTTGTCTATTGTACTATATTATTTTCTATTTCAGTCTCGCTCACTTTCTGCCATTTAAAAATATTTCTCTTCAAATTGGTTCACCAAAATTAATTCATGATTTCCCAGGCTCGTGGATCTTTTCATCTAATCCACGGAGCATTTCTCTTCACACAGGGCTCTTTTATAACTTTCAACAGCCTCAAACACTTATGGAAATATTCTTCTGCCTGCCCATAAAGAGAGGAGGAGAAAATTCCTGGAGATAACCTGCTCTCAACCCAGCTGTTCCCTCGAGTCTCCTTGCCAACCATGATTAGGGACGACTTTCTCCCCCTCTCTATACAGTTTTTCAAGTAATAAGTTCCCAGTCCCATTCACTGCACATGTCTCCACTCCTTTCTGCTTGTGAGGCTGAAGGATTTCTGGGCAGCTGACTGCTGCATAATACTGGTTTTGTTTACCAAATATGGGGGAGATATTGGAAGGAAGGAAAAGAAAGAGATAGAAAGAGAAAGAAAGAAAGGAAGGAAGAAAGAAAGGCAGAAAGAAAGGAAAGAAAGAAAGAAAGGGATAAAGAAAGAAGGGAAGGAAAGGAAGGAGGAAATAAATTTGTTTAGCAAAACCTGAAAATGAATAATAAACAGTAAAAATAAAATGCAGGTTTTAATGACTTCTTATATTCCAGCCCTAGAATTTTAGCATTCTCCAGAAATGTGTTTGGGTTGAGATACCTAGAATTATCAATGCCCCTTATCTGAAACATTAAAAACCTCTATCAGTTTCACTAAGAAAAGTAATGGGTCTTCCAATGAATTAGCCAAAAGCTAAAATTCCAGCACATTACACACAGTCTTTGCCACACAAGTGTAAATTCAAAACAGAAACGGCTATCATTCTACACTCACATTTTCAAGCCAATGCATAGCACATAAAAGGTATTCAGTGTTTTTGAATGAAAAAAATAAAAACTGATTATATCTTACCATCACTATTTCTTCCAATCCACCCTCTAGATGCTCAAAGACATCCTTCCAAGGGTTGCCCCTTTCTTAACCCCGTCACTTCAACTTAGATCCTTAGAGAATTTATTGGATTTTCCCATGCAATGTCCCTTTCCTTTCTGATTTTCCTCTAGAGAATACCTGCGCCATTGTATGCAGTCCTATTGACCTAGGATTTCTGCTCTATTCTGACCAAGGATAGAATACAAACTAAGCCACGGCAGTCAGACTCTGTTCTTTTGGTAATTTGAGATTTGAGAGGGGTGAAATCATTGCTATTCTGGCCAACCTAACCTCCACAACCCATCCCAAGATCTTGAAGCAAAGTTTATTTCAGGCCAGCTCTGGTGAACTAGACGGCCTGATCTAGCTTGCTGCTCTTCATCAAGAGGAGCTATTATTGTTTTCGACACCACCCTTAGGTTTGAACTCCCCACAAATGAAGTCAGTTCCTTTGGAGAGCTTTAGCGTTCTCTTCTTACTGCTTGCTTCTCCCCATGGACAAAACATCTAAGCCACTACTCTGCATGCTGGCTGGGAGAGCTCTCCGGTCTTCCTGACTTGCCCCTCCTGATGTAGAATCTTTATTATCAAGGTGGGGTGAGACAGTCAGGGCCCCAGGATTTTCAGCCTGCCCTGCCCATGGCACAGCATCCATTCTCTGAGTGTGGACTCTCAGTGGAGGAAGGTAGGCCCCAAGTTCTCAGCCACACTCACCAGGAATTTAACCTCCTCAACACGGAGTTGGAGGAGATGATGAATGACCACAGTCTGCCCCTCCCAGTGGCAGGTAACCCTTGATTGGGAGCTGAGGGGAGCAGGAGCCGTGTCTTTTTGGCCACAACCTACTTGGAGAGGAGATTCTATCAGGCTGAGCTGAGTGCAGGTGAGGGAGAGGGAAAAAGTGGGCTGTTGTTCAAACACCACAAGAGAACACTCTTGCTGTTCTCACCCAGTTTTAGTAGATTTTCTTGAATAAATGCTTACTTGCTGTAAGCTCTTAGGAAAGTTTTCAGAAACTTTAAATGGCTTGGTTTTTTTTTAAAAAAACAATGTTCACCAGTTTGGCTTGTTTCCCTGGGGGGTGGGCCCATAGAGCTCCTCACACTGCCCTCCAGAAGCAGAAGTCCCTGCCTGGAAGTTTTATTTCATCATGCCACATGGGTTACGGTCTCAGGCTTGGGAGTCTAATGCATCTGGTTTGGATTCCCATCATGGATTTGATGCATGGCTCTAGAAAGATACTTACATTCTCTAAGCATTAGTTTAATCATATGTACGTAGGACTAATATGCATCCTTGTTTCAAAGAGTTGTCATAGCAATGTGAAATGATAAAAGAATAAAAATACAGTGCCCGGCACATCATGATCCCTTATTACATATCTGTTGTTATTCTAATCCTAGAGGAAATGAGAAGCCATTGGAGGACTTCAAACAGGAAAGTGTCATGAGGAGATCTGCGTTTTAGAAAGCTCACTCTCAGTGCGTAGGTCAGGTGATGAGGAAACCAAAATAACGCATGAAAGCCAGGAAGGGATCACTGGAAACTGAAGATGGAGACATGAAGGAGGAAGAGTTAACAGGACTTGGGGTCCAGAGAGATGCCGGGAGTGGGAAGTGAAGAAAAGGGGTATGAGGTGACTTCTGGGCATCTGACTTATGTGGTTGGACACTCTAGACCTCGTCTCACGAACCAAGTCTTACTGTTTCACAGCTGTGGCCTTCAAGGCCTTGACTCCTAAAGGGCTGGTGCAAACTTCAAATCTAGGTTCTTTATTTTCAGTCTCTAGACCTTAGACCTCTTAAGTTGCTCCTGTTGTTTACTGCATTGAAAGTAACTCAAAGTCTACCTCCTTGCTTGAGAGACTAAAATAAAAACAACATCAAACGGTGAGGATATGGAGAAATTGTGGGTATGTAAAATGGTACAATCAATTTGAACACTGGAAACTTCTTAGAAAGTTAAACATACATCTACCCCATAATCCAGTAATCCCACTCCTAGATATTAATCCAGCAGAAATAAAACATCCACAAAAGTTTTATAAAAGGCTACTCATAGCTTCTATACTCATAGCTTCTATACTCATAATAGCTCCAAACTAGAAACAGCAAGTGTCCATTAATAGAAAAATAGATGAACTCTCTATTGGTTTATTTTTATAGAGCAGAATATATTCCTCATCCACAGAAAGGAGAGAATGACTGTTACGTGCTACATGCAACATGGATTAACCCCTAACACCTCTTCAATAGAAGGAAAGCCTTCTTCATGAAGAAGCCTCACACAAAACAGTACATGCTGTATGATTTCATTTACAATGAAATCATTTCATTTATAATGACATTCTACAGTAGGAAAAATGAATCTGCGTTGGTCAAAATCAGATCAGTGGTTGCCTGGGAGGGGGCAGCAGAGGGAGTGATTGGAAAAGGGCGCAAGAAAACTTCCTGGTGTGATAGAAATATTCTCTATATTGACAGGGGTGTGAATTACATGGATGTATCATTTGTCAAAAATGACTGAACTGTAGACTTAAGATATGTGTATTTCACTCTTTGTAAAGTACATCACCATAAAAAAAATTCTTAAAAATTAGTCAAAACTCATCTGCAATCTTGACACCTGCCTCTGGTGCACCCCAATACTAGTCATGGCCTTAGGGCCATGTACATAGTGTACTATTTTTTCTACCTCACCTCCAAAAAAATGTAGACTTAGTCTCAATCCAAATAAAAGCTTACTTTCCTTGTTCTTGTCATCTGCCCATTCTTTTTAAAAAGGCAATACCAAAACAAAAAAGGAAAAGCCACTCTTCATTAAGAGCTAGAAAAGCTGAATTAACAGTAAAAGTCACTGGAGACTTTACTTTCTGGGACATGATATCCATTCAGTAACCTTGGAATGTGGAAGAATCTGGGCCCGGAGGGGACAGGTCACCCAGGTTGCAGATGTCTCTGGCATGTCCCATCCAGCGCTGGATTCTGGCTACTGAATCACACAGACATTACTCAGCAAAAGTCCGGGAAGAGTTCGAATAACTTTCCAAGGGTCCCAGCTGTAGGTTATGCCTTCTATGATGAATTACAGCTCTACTTAATTATATGTTTTTCAGAAGTGCATGGAAAAGAAATGGCTTGAGATTATTTTTAGCTTATTTTATGGGAATGAAAATTAGACTTCTTTCTGACAACTCTCCAAGTTACTACTTGAACAAGTAGAATTTTGGTGTGATTTCTTTTTTCTTGACTATCTGCAACAATAATAGACATTAATAATGGTGACAGATTAGGAAATGAGGACCTTGCTTGTTGAGTGATGAGACACATTTCACTACTAAAAACCACAAGCCCGTTTGTTCTCCCATTCATAATCCAGACCCTGGTCCTGAGACTTGCTGACACTGTCCGACGTTCGCCCTCCTGGAACGATTCAACCACAGTCAAACCACTGTTGGATCACGACATCACTTCCTCAGAGCTGTGAACTGGTCTTCAGGAAATGGATACATGACTCCCAGCAAATCAAAATTTGTTAGAGACTGTTGAGATATGATTTGTGTTCCCCCCTTGCAAACCATCCTTTTATCAAATGCATGATTTAATTCAATCTCTCCAGCTAAAGTGGTGAATCAACATTAATCAGACAGCTCTGGACTGTCGCACAGCCATTCTAATTTACCTTCCATATGGGTATCACTTTAAAAACAACTGCCACGCTTACCGGCAGTGCTCGTTTCCAAGACCTGGTGGACAAACACATTATTTACAAAGTCTGTAATCAGGGAACCTGATCCAACTCATTAACTATATGACATCACACTCTTTATTTAGACAGTTTACTGGCTATGGACTTCCATACGGGATCTGTCATTTACACTTCCTCATAATAAAACTTAATTGAAATTTCATTCCTGTACAAGCAAGATGCCAGTTTAACAGATGGTCTGTACTTGTTATGTCCACATATTTTATATAGGATGGTATCACACACAATTTCACACAACTGCTATTCATTTAAAGGCTGGGTTCATTTAAGGCATTTCTTTCATATTAAAAACCTTATTGTTTAATATGAGTGTAAAATCTATCATTGAAATGAATCAGTTGAAATTGACAAAAATGATTAAAACTGTCCTACTGAAACTAAATAATAATGAATGATTCAAACCTGAGCTATATTATTGAGCACAGTGAGAATACCTGTACAGAAACATCTAGGTTCGTGTGTGTGAGGCCAGAATTGACACAGAAGGGCAGAGTATATGCCGAGTGTATCATATTTTAACAAGTAATCTGTCGCTAAATTTTAATTCTCCTTTGATCACTCCAAAATCTTTTTATGTTCTTCTTAAATATTGATTTTGGGTCCACTGACTTTAGTACTCTGTATTCAGAATGCCAGGAATTCTCACCCTTAAGATTGGGATGGAAAAGGGTTTGCAGGAAGGAATACATAAGGGGCCCTGAATATGTATAGAGGAATTCCAAATATTTTCATATAACCCCGGTGTCATTCTATCCCAAGTGTTATAGTCAGTGGATTTGAGTACTTATGATTAGGCTAATTTTAATTGTTAATGTCATGTTTAGAGGGTATTTTAAAGGAACTTAGCAATATAGTCCGAAAGTAAAGTAAATTTAGTTCAGCTTGAAAGGCTGACTTGTTTCTCCTTTGTAATGGCAGTAACATCAATCTCCCTTCTCTACCTCCTCTCCCAATAATTGCAGTTACCTCCTGCTCACAGTTTTTATATCTTTCGCACCCAAAACCTATTCTCAGAGAAGAATTAAATAAACTCACTCACCCCAATATAGAAAAGACTTACAAGACTCAAAACAATGATTTCCCCAGGGGTATTTACACTCTAGCCAGAGTACACACCCTTCCGAGACAAGAATCTCTAAGTATGAAACATCGGACATTGATGAGTAAGGGAAGTCCCAGAGTCTCCCAAATTGTACCACCCCCTTGGTGGCTTTCTTTATGTATTCCTCCATCTTTCCCTGCCGTCCACATTCAAGAAACAAACCGCTTAAATAAGGAAACACCCATCATGCTCTTCTTGGAGGAAAAGGGGAAGAACACAGTAAACAGAAAAGGTGGGAAAAGTGAAAAGGGTCTACAGAAGGTCCTGAAAGTCCACTCTGGAATTCCCAGAGAAATGAGGCACCAAGTGACCAAGAAAAAGGAGAGAAACACAGGGAAATTATTTGGAAATATTTTCCACCTCACATAAGAGCTCGCTGTCTGCCAGAAGATATTCTAGAGATATTACTGCAGTGTACCTCTACTTGTGCAGAACGGTTGTGAATGGAGTGCTCTGGTGGTTCCATTTTCATTTCCTGCTTGGATTTGAGTTGTCGTTTACTTCCCAAGAGGGAAGGAGACCGTGCTTGTCCTGGTCACCACTACGTCCCCAGCACTTAGCATAATGCCTGGCAAAGAGTAAGTATTCAATAAATATTTGCTAAATAAATACATGAATAAATGAGGGACTGGCTTGACAGTTACCAAGAATTATAACACAATGAAACTACTGTTTTATTTTTTATAAATATAATTATTATTATTCAGCTATAACAAGGAATTAAGTACTGATACATGCTGCAACATAGTTAAATCTTGAAAATTTATGTTGAGTGAAAGAAGTCTGTCCCAAAGAACAACATATTGTATGATTTCTTTTATATGAATGTCCAGAATATGTAATATAGAGGCAGAAAGTAGGCTAGTGGTTCTCACGACTGGGGAGAGAGGTGATGGAGAGGTTTTTGTTTTTGTTTTTGTTTTTTTGGCCACGTTACGTGCAGCTTGCGGGATCTCAGTTTCCCGACCCGGGATTGAACCCAGGCCACAGCAGTGAAAGCGCCAAATCCACTAGACACCAGGGAACTCCCCAATTTGGGTTTCTAAAAAGTTTTGCAATTAGATAATGTTGACATTTACACAATTTTGTGAATATACTAAAACTCAGTTATATACCCTGAAAGTGTGAATTTTATGACATATGAATTATGTTTCAAGTTTTAAAAATATGTGGAATTAAAACGATACAGCCATTCAAATCCAGTACATAGAAAAGTCTATAAAATAGATGATCAGGTTTTTTTTTTTTTTCTGACAAATGAACAGCAGTTAAAAAACAACAAGGGGAGGAGAAACAGTCATTTGTTACCCAAATGCAGTGGTGGACTCTGATCTTTATTTGAGCAAACCAACTATTAATTACAGAAAATGATATGATATTAAGAAATTTTGTATTAATTTTTTAGGTGTTATAATGGTATTATGGTCATGTTAAAAAATGTGTTATCTCTAGCATTATGTATTGATGTATTTATAGGTGAAATAATATGATGTCTGGGATTTGCCTTAAAGTTATTCACTTCGGAGAAAGGGAAGGTTGGTATTGATAAAGTAAGATGGGCCATATATCAATTATGTTGAAGCTGGGTAATGGGTGTGGAGAATAATTATATTGTTCTCCATTTTCATGTATGTTTGGAATTTCCATAATATAAAGTTAAAAAAGAAAAGAAAAGAAGAATAATAAATCTGTCTGTTCCAAACTACCAACTTAATCATACACAGCAGGAAAGACATGGCCCATGCTCTCTTGGAGTTAACATTTTGGTATGGGGAAACAGAATAAACAAGTAAACACAGAAAGCAAAAGAATTATTGCCTTTGTTCATCATTTAGGAAGAAATCAACAAGATAGATAACAGAGAAGTAATAGGAAAGGAGTTTTATATAACACGGCCATAGGTGGCCTCTCTGAGGAGATTTCATTTAAGTTGAGACATGAAGTATTAAGATGACATATATCCATGTGAAGAGCTGGAGGACAGGCCTGGGCTAAAGTAAATACATTCTATTTACCCCTCTATGCCCTACAAATATTATGGGTCTACATGTGCCAAGACATGAGAACCTTTGCTGGAGAAGTGAACAAAGTGGGGCGGGGGTAAAAGGATGCTGGAAAGGGGAGGGGCACAGATGATATCAGAAAAGGATAGATTCTGCAGAAACTCAAAGGCCCAAATAAAAAGTCTAGATTTTATTTTAAGTGTAGTGAAGTCACTGAAAAGTTTTAGGAAGCAAAATGATTTATTCATTCATTTGCGTATTCACTTAACAAATATTCTTTAGCCTCTGTTCTACCTCTTTATTTACATTTTCAACAGTTCACTGGGGTTATTGTGCAGAGAATGGATAATAGTGAGAAAAAATAAAAGCAAAAAACCCAAAATTTCTCATAAATCATTTTAGCTGCCATGATTTTAAAACCACCAAAAACAATAACTACAAAATAAAATTTCTGAGGACAATTTTCATTTGTCTGTGTCCAGTTGAAAGAATATAAGAGAAAAACTGGATTAAACAACACACTTCTCATGGCCAAAAAGGAAGTCACAATGGAAATGAGAAAATAGTTTGAAATGAAAAAGAGTGAAAACACACTATATCAAATTTTTGGGATGTAGCTATAGTAGGACTTCTAGGGAAATTTATAGCAGTAATGCTTATTTTAGAAAAGCAGAAAAGTCTATGATCAATGATTTAAGCCTCTAAATCATTAATCTAAATGATTAACTCTAAATTAGAAATTAGAGAATGGAGAAAAAAATTAATCTGAAGCAAGCAAAAGAAGAAAATAAGATCAGAAATGAATTAATGAAAACAGGGAAACAATAAAGTAAATGAAAAAGCTGTGTTTTGAAAATTGACAATCTACTATCTCAGTATCTCTTTTGTTGTATCTGTTCTTTTTTCTCTTTTTCTTCTTTCTGCATGCTTTTGAAGCAGAAAGATAATCTTTTTTTAATTTAATTTAAGTTTTATTTTTGGCTGCGTTGGGTCTTTGTTGCTGCGTGTGGGCTTTCTCTAGTTGTGGCGAGCGGGCGCTATTCTTCGTTGCAGTGCATGGGCTTCTCATTGCAGTGGCTTCTCTTGTTGCGGAGCACGGGCTCTAGGCACATGGGCTTCAGTAGTTGTGGCACACAGGCTCAGTAGTTGTGGTGCATGGGCTCAGTTGCTCCACGGCATGTGGGATCTTCCTGGACCAGGGCTCAAACCCGTGTCCCCCACATTGGCAGGCAGATTCTTAACCACTGTGCCACCAGGGAAGTCCCAAGATAATCATTCTTTATTCAATTTTTTCTTACTATTTATGCCTCTTTTAAATACTTCTCAGTGGTTGCCTTAGGGTTCCAATACACATCATTAATTAATCACACTCTCCCTTTAAGCATTATATACTTTTCCCGTGCAGTATTAATGCCTCACAACTATATAGCCTCAGTTCCTCTCTTCTATCTTTTCTGCTATTGTGGTCATACTTTTTATCTTCTGTATGCTATAAACACACAAGACACTGCCACTATTTTTCCTTTAAACAGTCAACTATATTTTAGGGTGATTTAAACTAGAAAGAAATAAATTTTATAATGTCTTCATTTTCATTAGTTCCAGCTCTCCCCATTTCTTTGCGTAGCTCAAAGTGTCTGCATAGTACCATATTTCTTTTGCCTGAAGAAATTCCTTTAATATTTCATGTAAGGAAGGTGAGCTCCTAATGAGTTTTTTCAAGTTTTGCTTGTCTGAAAACATCTTTATTTTTTCTTAATTTTTAACATGTATTTTCTACCGGATACATTATTTCTTTGTTGACAAGTGTTCCTCTCAGTACTTTAAAAATATCATTCCATTACCTTCTGTTTTGCATAGTTTCTTATGAGACATTTACTGTAATTCTTGTCTTTGTTCTTCTGTATGTAATTAATACATCTTTATTTTCTTTGGCTGCTTTCACAATTTTCTCTTTAGTTTTTTTTTTTGGCAATTTGAATATGTCATTTCTAGTTGTGTGTGTGTGTGTGTGTGTGTGTGTGTGTGTGTTGTATTTATACGGCTTGATTTTTCTAAGCTTTTTGGATTTAGTATTTGTTATCTTTCATTTGATTTGGAAAATTCTCACCTACTGTCTCTTCAAATGTATCTTCTTCTCTCTCTTCTATTCCTGAGATTCTAGTTATGTATATATTAGATTGTCTGATATTGTCCAACAGTCCTTGGATGTACCATTTTTTAAACCCCTTTTCTCCTTTGGTTGGTGTGGTTCCTACTGGCTTGCCCTTCAATACACAGATGATTTCCTTGTGTGTGTTGATTTACTGATGAGTCCGTCCAAGGTATTCTTCATCTCTGTTAACTCTGTCTTTTATTTCTGAAATTTGCTTTTTTTTTTGAATTTTATTTTTTTATTTTTTATACAGCAGGTCCTTATTAGTTGTCCATTTTATACATATTAGTGTATATATGTCAATCTCAATCTCCCAATTCATCACACCACCCCCCCCACCCCCCCACCGCTTGCCCCACTTGGTGTCCATACGTTTGTTCTCTACATCTGTGTCTCTATTTCTGCCTTGCAAACCAGTTCTTCTGTACCATTTTTCTAGGCTCCACATATATGCGTTAATATACGATATTTACTTTCCTCTTTCTGACTTACTTCACTCTGTATGACAGTCTCTAGGTCCATCCATGTCTCTACAAATGACCCAATTTCATTCCTTTTTATGGCTGAGTAATATTCCATTGTATATATGTACCACATCTTTTTTATCCATTTGTCTGTCAATGGGCATTTAGGTTGCTTCCATGACCTGGCCATTGTAAATAGTGCTGCAATGAACACTGGGGTGCATGTGTTTTTTTGGATTATGGTTTTCTCTGGGTATATGCCCAGTAGTGGGATTGCTGGGTCATATGGTAATTCTATTTCTGTTTTTTTAAGAAACGTCCATACTGTTCTCCATAGTGGCTGTATCAATTTACATTACCACCAACAGTGCAAGAGAATTGCCTTTTCTCCACACCCTCTCCAGCATTTATTGTTTGCAGATTTTCTGATAATGCCCATTCTAACTGGTGTGAGGTGATACATCATTGTAGGTTTGATTTGCATTTCTCTAATAGTTAGTGATGTTGAGCAGCTTTTCATGTGACTCTTGGTCATCTGTATGTCTTCTTTGGAGAGATGACTATTCTGCCTATTTTTTGATTGGGTTGTTTGTTTTTTTTATATTGAGCTGCATGAGCTGTTTATATATTTTGAAGATTTAACCTTTGTCCATTGATTCACTTGCAAATATTTTCTCCCATTCTGAGGGTTTTGGTCTTGCTTATAGTTTCCTTTGTTGTGCAAAAGCTAAGTTTCATTGGGTCCCATTTATTTATTTTTGTTTTTATTTCCATTACTCTAGGAGATGGGTCAAAATGATCTTGCTGTGATTAATGTCGAAGAGTGTTCTTCCTATGTTTTCCTCTAAGAGTTTTATAGAGCCTGGTCTTACATTTAGGTCTCTAATCCATTTTGAGTTTATTTTTGTGTATGGTGTTATGGAGTATTCTAATTTCATTCTTTTCCATGTAGCTGTCCAGATTTCCCAGCACCACTTATTGAAGAGACTGTCTTTTCTCCATTTCATATCCTCGCCTCCTTTGTCATAGATTAGTTGACCATAGGTGTGTGGGTTTATCTCTGGGCTTTCTATCCTGTTCCATTGATCTATATTTCTGTTTTGTGCCAGTACCATATTGTCTTGATTACTGTAGCTTCGTAGTACAGTCCGAAGTCAGGGAGTCTGATTCCTCCAGCTCTGTTTTTTTTTCCCCTCAAGATTGCCTTGGCTATTCAGGATCTTTTGTGTCCATACAAATTTTAAGATTTTTTTGTTCAGGTTCTGTAAAAAATGCCATGGGTAATTTGATAGGGATTGAGCTGAATCTGTAGATTGCTTTGTATAGTCATTTTCACAATATTGATTCTTCCAATCCAAAAACACGGTACATCTCTCCATCTGTTTGTGTCATCTTTGGTTTCTTTCATCAGTGTCTTATAGTTTTCTGAGTATAGGTCTTTTACCTCCTGAGGTAGGTTTATTCCTAGGTATTTTATTCTTTTTGTTGCAATGGTGAATGGGATTTTTTCCTTCATTTCTCTTTCTGATCTTTTGTTGTTAGTGTATAGGAATGCAAGAAATTTCTGTGCATTAATTTTGTATCCTGCAACTTCACCAAATTCATTGGTTAGCTCTAGTAGTTTTCTGGTGGCATTTTTAGGATTATCTACGTATAGTATTATGTCATCTGCAAACAGTGACAGTTTTACTTCCTCTTTTCCAATTTGGATTCTTTAATTTCTTTTTCTTCTTTAATTGCTGTGGCTAAGACTTCCAAAACTATGTTGAAGAATATTGCTGAAGGTGGACATCCTTGTCTTGTTCCTGATCTTAGAGGAAAAGCTTTCAGTTTTTCACCATTGAGGATGATGTTGGCTGTGGGTTTGTCATATATGGCCTTTATTATGTTGAGGTAGTTTCCCTCTATGCCCACTTTCAGGAGAGTTTTTATCATAAATGGGTGCTGAATTTTGTCAAAAGCTTTTTCTGCATCTTTTGAGATGATCATATGGTTTTTATTCTTCAGTTTGTTAATATGGTGTATCACATTGATTGATTTGCTATATTGAAGAATCCTTGCATCTCTGGGACAAATCCCACTTGATCATGGTGTATGATCCTTTTAATGTGTTGTTGGATTCTGTTTGCTACTATTTTGTTGAGGATTTTTGCATCTATATTAATCAGTGATATTGGCCTGTAATTTTCTTTTTTTGGAGTATTTCTGCCTGGTTTTGGTATCAGGGTGACGGTGGCCTCATAGAATGAGTTTGGGAGTCTTCCTTTCTGTACAATTTTTTGGGAAGAGTTTGAGAAGGATGGGTGTTAGTTCTTCTCTAAATAGAATTCACCTGTGAAGCCATCTGGTCCTGGACTTTTGTTTGCTGGAAGATTTGTAATCACAGTTCAATTTCATTACTTGTGATTGGTCTGTTCATATTTTCTATTTCTTCCTGGTTCAGTCTTGGAAGGTTATTCCTTTCTAAGAATTTGTCCGTTTCTTCCAGGTTGTCCATTTTATTGGCATAGAGTTGCTTGTAGTAGTCTCTTATGATGCTTTGTACTTCTGTGGTGTCTGTTGTAACTTCTCCTTTTTCATTTCTAATTTTATTGATTTGAATCCTCTCCCTCTTTTTCTTGATGACTCTGGCTAAAGGTTTATCAATTTTGTTTATCTTCTCAAAGAACCAGCTTTTCGTTTTATTGATCTTTGCTTTGTTCCTTGTTGTTTCTATTTCATTTATTTCTGTTCTGATCTTTATGATGTTTCCTTCTACTAACTTTGGGTTTTGTTTGTTCTTCTTTCACTACTTCCTTTAGATGCAAGGTTAGATTGTTTATTTGAGATTTTTCTAGTTTCTTGAGGGAGAATTATATTGCTATAAACGTTCCTCTTAGAACTGCTTTTGCTGCATCCCATAGGCTTTGGATCATCGTGTTTTTGTTATCATTTGTCTCTAGGTATTTTTTGATTTCCTCTTTGATTTCTTCAGTGATCTCTTAGTTATTTAGTAACGTATTGTTTAGTCTCCATGTGTTTGTGATTATTACCTTTTTTTCCCTGTAATTTATTTCTTATCTCATAACGTTGTGGTCGGAAAAGATGCTTGACATGATTTCAATTTTCTTAAATTTACTGAGGCTTGATTTGTGACCCAAGATGTGATCTATCCTGGAGAATGTTCTGTGTGCACTTGAGAAGAAAGTGTAATCTGCTGTTTTCAGATGGAATGTCCTATAAATATCAATTAAATCTATCTGGTCTATTGTGTCATTTAAAGCTTGTGTTTCCTTATTAATTTTCTGTCTGGATGACTTCTCCACTGGTGTAAATGAGGTGTTAAAGTCCCCCACTATTATTGTGTTACTGTCGATTTCCTCTTTTGTAGCTCTTAGCATTTGCCTTATGTATTGAGGTGCTCCTATGTTGGGTGCATATATATTTATAATTGTTATATCTTCTTCTTGGATTCATCACTTGATCATTATGTAGTGTCCTTCCTTTCCTTTTGTAACAGTGTTTATTTTAAAGTCTATTTTATCTGATATGAGTATTGCTACTCCAGCCTTCTTTTGATTTCCATTTGCATGGAATACCTTTTTGCATCGCCTCACTTTCAGTCTGTATGTGTCCCTAAGTCTGAAGTCGGTATCCTGTAGACAGAATATATATGGGTCCTGTTTTTGGATCCATTAGCAAGCCTGTGTCTTTTGGTTGGAGCATCGAATCCATTCACATTTAAGGTGATTATGAATATGTGTGCTCCTATTACCATTTTCTTAATTGTTTTCAGTTTGTTTTTGTAGGTCCTTTTCGTTCTTGTGTTTCCCACTTAGAGAAGTTCCTTTAGCATTTGTTGTAGAGCTGGTTTGGTGGTGCTGAATTTTCTTAGCTTTTGCTTGTCTGTAAGTTTTGATTTCTCTGTCGAATCTGAATGAGATCCTTGCCGGGTAGAGTAATCTTGGTTGCAGGTTCTTCCCTCTCATCACTTTAAATATATCGTGCCACTCCCTTCTGGCTTGTAGAATTTCTGCTGAAAAATCAGCTGTTAACCTTATGGGAGTTCCTTGTATGTTGTCATTTTTCCCTTGTTGCTTTTAATAATTTTTCTTTGTCTTTTTGTCAATTTGATTACTATGTGTTTTGGTGTGTTTCTCCTTGGGTTTATCCTGCCTGGGACTGTCTGCACTTCCTGGACTTGGGTGGCTATTTCCTTTCCCTTATTAGGGAAGTTTTTGTCTCTAATCTGTTCAAATATTTTCTCGGGTCCTTTCTCTCTCTCTTCTCCTTCTGGGACCTCCATAATGTAAATGTTGTTGTGTTTAATGTTGTCCCAGAAGTCTCTTAGGCTCTCTTCATTTCTTTTCACTCTTTTTTCTTTATTCTGTTCCACAGCAGTGAATTCCACCACTCTGTCTTCCAGGTCACTTATTCGTTCTTCTGCCTCAGTTATTCTGCTACTGATTCCTTCTAGTGTAGTTTTCATTTCAGTTATTGTATTGTTCATCTCTGTTTGTTTGTTCTTTAATTCTTCTAGGTGTTTGTCCTTTAATTCTTCTAGGTCTTTGTTAAACATTTTTTGCATCTTCTCAATCTTTGCCCCCATTCTTTTTCAAGGTCCTGGATCATCTTCACTATCATTATTCTGAATTCTTTTTCTGGAAGGTTTCCTATCTCCACTTCATTTAGTTGTTTTTCTGGGGTTTTATCTTGTTCTTTCATCTGGCACACAGTCCTCTGACTTTTCATTTTGTCTGTCTTTCTGTGAATGTGGTTTTCGTTCCACAGGTGGCAGAATTGTAGTTCTTCTTGCTTCTGCTGTCTGCTCTCTGGTGGATGAGGCTATCTAAGAGGGTTGTGCAAGCTTCCTGATGGGAGGGACTGGTGCTGGGTAGAGCTGGGTGTTGCTCTGGTGGGCAGAGCTCAGTAAAACTTTAAACCTCTTGTCTGCTGATGGGTGGGGTTTGGTTCCCTCCCTGTTGGTTGTTTGGCCTGAGGCCACCCAGCACTGGAGCCTACCCAGCTCTTTGGTGGGGCTAATGGTAGACTCTGGGAGGGCTCACACCCAGGAGTGCTTCCCAGAACTTCTGCTGCCAGTGTCCTTGTCCCCATGGTGAGCCACAGCTGCCCCCCGCCTCTGCAGGAGACCCTCCAACACTAGCAGGTAGGTCCAGTTCAGTCTCCCATGGGGTCACCGCTCCCTCCCCTGGGTCCTGATGTGCACACTACTTTGTGTGTGCCCTCCAAGAGTGGAGTCTCCGCTTCCCCCTGTCCTTTCGAAGTCCCACAATCAAATCCTGCCAGCCATCAAAGTCTGATTCTCTGGGAATTCCTCCTCCCATTGCCAGACCCCTGGTTTGGGAAGCCTGACATGGGGCTCAGAAGCTTCACCACTGTGGGTGGACCTCTGTGGTATAAGTGTTCTCCAGTTTGTGAGTCACTCACCCAGTGGCCATGGGATTTGATTTTATTGTGATTGCGCCCCTCCTACCGTCTCACTGAAGCTTCTCCCCTGTCCTTGGATGTGGGGCATCTTTTTTTGGTGAGTTTCAGTGTCCTCCTGTCGATGATTGTTCAGCAGTTAATTGTGATTCCAGTGCTCCCACAAGAGGGAGTGAGCCCACGTCCTTCTACTCTGCCATCCGGTCCAAACTCAGTTCTAGGGCTACGGATTAGGAGGCATAAAATAGATTTATCTTCAGCATAACTCCTTTCCTCTCCAGATCTCTGGCCCTTGAATCTCAAGGTTAAGTTAAAATTAATTTCCTTTAAATTATTTATGATTAGTTTTCAGCTATTATGAGTGTAAATATGGGGCAAAGGGCTAATGTATATTGACTGTCTACCATATGCTAGACCAATGGTTCTCAAGCTTTGCTGAGTATCAGAATCGCATGGGACTCTTGGTAATAAGACAAAGAGTCCTCTCCTACCTCAGTGCACGTGGGCTTCTGTATTCTTTACTAATTTGTAGGTGATTACGACACACATCAAGTTTGAGAACCACTGTGCTAGGCACCTAATAAACCTGGTCTCATTTAATCCTTTATTCTACTAAAGTAAATAGTGTTACACTTGTTTTACAGATAAAGAAACTGAGGCTCAGAGTGACTAAGTAGCCAGCACAAAGTCACAGAGCAAGTAAGTGGCAGATGTAGTGTGGAAATGCAAGTGGGTCTGTCTCTAAACCCATGTTCTTTCAGTTCTACCATGCAAGGATGCAACACTTTCACTATGTACTTCTTAAAGAGGTGGTAAAGGGCAACCTTTCCCCACTGAGCCTGTAAAGCAAACCAACACTGCTTCCCAGAGCTTATGACAATTATTTTGTTTTGCCTTTTTAAAAATGCAAACACAGTAGATTATAAACATCTTCTCTCCTAAAGGATCCATTAATTGCATCCCCACTGCACCACCATCCGTGTGTCTATGAGAAGGCTGAAGGATTTTTGGAAACACATAATTAAGACCCAAAAGGGAAGCCAAGATTGAAGAAAAGCTTCCAAAGGATGGAGTGACTGCCAGCAAGGCTTCCCAAGGAACGGCCCTGAGACAAATGAGGTGTGAACATAGGTGGTTTTCTTACAAAACTACCAGGAAGGAAGAGGGATAAAGGATCCCTAGGAGTATAAACAACATCAATTAAGGACAAGAAAGGAAAAGGAGATACTGTTGCCAGCCAGAGGGATAAAGGGAAATAAGATGCCCTTTTACTCTTGTGTCAGGAGAGAAACCAATGCCAAAGAGGATCATTCTAAACCTATTAAGAAATAAAGGGAGAATTAGATCCACGGGGCCATTTGGAAGCTAAGACAGCAAAATGGTTTGCTGTCTGCCAGTGGGAAGACCAAGAGAAAACTAGAACAATTTATAAACATATTTATCCAAGAGATTTGGACTGTAAGGAACCGTAAAAGACTGGAAGAAGAGATTGCCATCCAAAAAAAAAAAAAAAAAAAACCTGAAATATGAAAAGCTTGGTGTGATTAATGTTTACCCTCAAATTCAATTCAACCCTGTCCTAGATTAGAAGGCCCATAATATATTTTCTGCCAAAAATAAAAATAATAACTCTTTTGCGATTTCTGCAGTATGCTGGCATTATTTTGAGTTATCAAAATAATATTTAACTGAGTCCCACACCTAGAGTCCCTAGTAAATTTCCTAAAAAATGTTCGGAGTTCTGTGTTTTGATATATGAGTACAACAAATGCCCTGGAAGGTTTAAATGGACCATTTTCACAGTTTGTCTGAAGTAACAATACCTTTCCTCCATATGTATTGCATTTCTATGTGTGACCATTTGGTGAGCTGCTGGAAATTTCCCACTTTAAGAAAAGCTGTACTTCACTATGTTCTTCTAGAATGTATCCTGATTATTTTGTCTCATTTGATTATAGTTAATTGATTATTTATCTCCAGATTGGTGCTTTTCAAACTACAGGTGGTGACCCATTAGTATCGGCCAATCATGAAATCAATTTAGTGAGTCCCCGCCAGCACTGAAAAAAAAATGAAATAGAATCCTGCAAACAGTAATTTCAAACCATATCATACTTACTGTTATCTAGTGTCTTGTTTTGTGGCACACATGTGCATGTGAGTATGTGTGTGTGTATGTTGAGTCACAGCATAGCACGTATTTCTCACTGGACACAAAAGTGTTTGAGAGCTGGGGCGCTGTGTTTTGCTCTGCAAGGCTTCTCGATGGTTGCCATAACTCTAGCTTCTCTCTCCTAATTTGTCCTGCACCCTACTGTCAAACTAATCTTCTTTACAACTATGCACTGATTATGCAATTCTTATCCGTTCATTCATTGCTTCATTCAGCAGATGTTCAGCAAGTGTTCATTCTCTGCCAGACCCTGGGCTACCAGAAACAAGTCACAACTGTTCCATCCCCACTTCCTTCCAAGGAGACTTCAGCCAGAGCATCAGGGCTAATTCCCAGTGCAGGGATCGGCCCTTGTTCCCCGTTCCCCGTGAGACCAAGACTAAATTCTTCTCATCTATCAGGCTCCTCTGTGATCTAGATTTACGCTCTCCATCCAAACTTCTTTTCCATTGTCAATGCTGGTAAGAGCTCACCTTCTCTACAAACCTGAAAATACTTGTCTGCACACCATGTGAATTCCGACTCTTGTGTTCCTCCTCCATCACTGACGCTGTCTTTGCTTCTCTCCTCCTAAGCAAATCTTCTTCAGGACCTTCCTCCCTTCCGAGCACACAGCCTCTCTATGAGCCACATCTGGTCATCATCCCAATTCCCACCCCCTTCCTACTCCAGCTGTCAGTGCAGAATTCTTCTCTGCAAAGTACTTTCCAGTCCATTGTCGCTTTATTTAGAATGTCTCCAGGGACTGTGCTTCTATCACTTGACTTGAAAGCCTATTTCACAGTCTAGTAGGTCTCACAGTCTAGAGAATTTTTCTTATCTTCCTCTGAAAATGGTCTTTTCTTAATTTTAATCTATTATTCCTAGTTATAGCACTGACGACACCATCAGTAATACTTCAGATTTTGGCAAAATAAAATCTCTTTTCCTGGGCTTCCCTGGTGCTGCAGTGGTTGAGAATCCACCTGTCAATGCAGGGGACATGGGTTCCAACCCTGGTCTGGGAAGATCCCACATGCTGCGGAGCAACTAAGCCCGTGTGCCACAACCACTGAGCCTGCGCTCTAGAGCCCGTGAGCCACAGCTACTGAGCCCAAGTGCCTAGAGCCCGTGCTCCACAACAAGAGAAGCCACCACAATGAGAAGCCCGTGCACCGCAATGAAGAGTAGCCCCAGCTCGCCGCAACTAGAGGAAGCCCGTGCGCAGCAACGAAGCCCCAATGCAGCCAAAAATAAATAAATTAAAAATAAATAAATTTTTTTTAAAGCTTACAAAAAATTTTAAAAAGTAAAATCTCTTTTCCTCGCTTAACTTAAGACTGTGTGTTTAAATTAATCCTCAGTCATCAGTTAATTTCATTGCTCGTTACTGAATTCTAGCAGTTCATCATCATACGTAATCCTGAAAACAGGGCAACTCAAGCTAAAAGCAGCTGCAGTCTAACATGAGAACTGTCATCTTTCTCTTTCTGGAAGAATCCAGGAATGAAAATGGACTATACAATCTTTGAGGACCTGGCCTCATTTGATTTCCTTCTGGCTTTATCATAAAAGGAAATAAAAACATGTAAGTGAAACATTTAAAAATTTGCTGTGATGTCTTTAATTTGTACGTCATCATCTGCCTGCTTCCTTTTTGTATCTGGTAACACTTATTGAGTTTCTACCTGGTCCCAGGCCCTTTATCAAATGCAGGGGATCGAAGGTGGGTTAGAGCACTCAAGCTGCTCACTGTCTAATCGGGGAAACAGATTTGTCTGGCCAGCAGATCATTACAGCCCTGTATTACACAACTTCAAATGGGATCAGAAGAATGGTTGCGGTGGTGGGAAAAAATCAGCTCTAGTTATGACAGTCATGACAGTTTTCCCAGGAAAGTTGACATTCACACTGGGTCTTGAAGGGATGAGTAGAAACTTCTTAGATAGAAAGAGGAAGAAGAATATTCCAGACAAAGGAGTACAGCATATGCAAATGCGCAAGAGACATGAAAGTTGCGCCATACCCAGGGAGTAGTGAAAAAGAAGCAAGGCCGGAACCTACTGTCCATAACTAGGTACATTTGGAAATGATCTTGAGTATCTGTGAAGGATTTTTTTAAAAAATATTTATTTATTTATTTGGCTGCACGGGGTCTCAGCTGTGGCATGCGGGATCTTTTAGCTGCGGCATGCAGGATCTAGTTCCCTGACCACGGATGGAACCCGGGCCCCCTCCATTGGGAGTGTGGAGTCTTAACCACTGGACCACCAGGGAAGTCCCCTCTGTGAAGGATTTGACACATGCTAAGGAGGTTATCATCCCTTCTGAAGCCAACTGCGAATCAGTGGAGGTTTTTTTAAAGGGAGACGGAGGGGGAGCTCGTCCAGGTTATTTTAGGTAAGCCAGTGTGAAAGCCATATAGAGAGCAGACTGGAGAGAGTTTTATACAAGCAGGATCAATTCGAAGATTGTTGCAGTATTGCAGGCAAGAAAATATTTTATAAAGAAAAAACCCCACATAATCTACCCTCCAGGGGGAAAAAAGTTATTTTTTAAAAAAGAGAGAAAGTAACTGCTTCTTTTCAAAAGAAATTTGTTCCATGGGAAGAGCGTCTTGAAAATCGATGTTCTGAAATGTTTCCATTGCTGTGTAATTTTATTGCAGAAAAAGTGTGTGTCACCTGTAACAACTCTCTTTGGGTATAAAATTTTCTAACATATTTAAGGATGTTCCATTTGAAGAATTTCAATGGGTTTTAAACACATCTTTGTGTGTATATGTGCACTTGTGCATGTATATATGTGTTTACACACATATTGAATAAGAAATATACACATACAAAAACATATATAAACGTCTCTCTCTCTCTCTTTCTCTCTCTTTCAGATTAGTCTATAACATAACTGACCCATATCAGAGGACATAGATTAAATTATAAGACAAATACTGTACACAAATTGGTAGGTAGGATAAAAAAATAATTTAAAAATATTATAATGTTCTAAGTATAGCCCACAAGGCATTACCTCCATTTGGATGTATTTGTATTCATGCAGTAATTTATTCAGCTACAACAGGGATTAAAACCCATTCCTAAAGTGAAAACCTACAAAGAGAATTTTGAAGACCTCTGTTTCATTAGGATGTAGCATATCATGTAACTTTGGCCCATGATGACAAGAAAACCCCAGAAAAGCAAAAATAATACTTGTCTAACACCTTCTAACAAAGAGTGTTAGACACGGGTAATACTGGATGAATGGAATTCCAAAGAAAACCAAGCCCTTTATAGCCAGCAGGACAAAAAGCTGGACCAGCATCCTTTCCTGAGGGTGGCAGACAGAGAGGCAGGCCTGCCGTAGATAAAAATGTTTTGGAGGACAAGGAGAAATCATGTGAGCCTTAGATAACAGTGTAGGCTAGCAGGACATGTGGGGATCTGGAAGAGCCCCAAATGTAGAAACAAATTACCCAGTCTAAAAATTCTCCCATTCTACCCCAAATTATGCCAAGAACATGGCAATGAAGCGTAGTTCTGCACCTTCTCATGTTGTGGCAATATAAGTTTCACTCAGCCTCAGTGAAGAGATCTTGGAAAACTAGAGCACTGAATAGAGACCCAGCAGGTCACACCTTAGTAGCACGACAAATCTACTCCTAGAATAAGGACTATGCTAGAATTACAATAACAAAGCATTAAAAACAAGCCTGGAAAAGAATAAGCTGACCCCCCCTGCTCCAAGCAAATAAACTCACTGCCCAACAATATAATAAAGGCCAAATATGAAAAGCCTGCAGTAGCATCATATTCAGTGGTGAAAGACTGAAAGGTTTTCCTCCAAGATCAGAAAAAAAGGCAAGAATGGCTGCTTTCACCACTTCTAATCAAAACATAGTACTGAAAGTTCTAGTCATAGCAATTAGTCAAGAAAATGAAATAAAAGGCATCCAAATCAGAAAGAAAGAAGATATACAAATAGCCAATAAGCACATGAAACGATGCTCAACCTCACTAATTATTAGGGAAATGCAAATCAAAACCACAGTGAGATACCATCTCACACCCACTAGGAGGACTACTATCAAAAAACAGAAAATAATGTGTTGACGAGTATAAAGAGAAATTAGAAATTTATGCACTCTTGGAAGGAAGGTAAAATCGTACTGCTGCTGTGAAATACAGTACAGTGTTCCTCAAAAAATCAAAAATAGAATTACCATAGGGTTCTGCAATTCCAACTTTGGGTATATACCCAAAAGAATTGAAAGAAGGTCTTAAAGAGATATCTGTATACCTATGTTCATAGTAGCATTATTCACATTAGCTAAAATGTGGAAGCAACCCAAGTGTCCGTCAATGGATGAATGGATAAGTAAAATGTGGTATATGTATATAAACAAGGGTATGTTATTCAGCTTTAAGAGGAAAGGAAATTGTGCAATATGCTACAATATGGATGAACCTTGAGGACATTATGCTAAGTGGAATAAGCCAATCACAAAAGGACAAATATTGCATGATTCTACTTATTTGAGGTATTTAGAAGAGTGAAAATTGTAGACACAGAAAGTAGAATGGTTGCAGGGCCTGCAGGAGGGGACAATGGGGAGTTATTGCTTGATTGGTATAGAGTTTTACAAGATGAAATGAGTTCTTGAGACAGATAGTGGACATAGTTGTACAACATTATGAATGTATTTAATACCATTGGGCTGTACACTCAAAATGGTTGAGATGGTAAATTTTATGTTATATGTATTCTGCTACAATTTTAAAAACTGAAAAGAAAACATAATCATTAATAAAGAAAAAACAGAACTGTGACAAGTTTTTATGCATCGAGCTATGCTCTTTAAAGAACCGAATAAAGCAGAAACTAACACACCATTGTAAAGCAATTATACTCCAATAAAGATGTTAAAAAAATAAATAAATAAATAAAATGCAAAAAAAAAAAAATAAAGAACCGAAACATACACAAAAATAGCTCAGTAATCAACGGAAGCAAACAAAAGTGTCAGGAATCTGATGATCAAACACATCTTTCTCCTTTTCTTCTATAAAATTAAAAATGAAAAGTTATAATATCTGTAGGTCTTGAATGGGAAAATCTAAATATGCAGAAATTAACTTTCATTATTATTTAGGCTTGTTTTAAGATTTGGTAGAAACCTAGGTTTATAAAGCTATACCCAGTGTTGGTGTGTTATGAAGCTAAAACGATAATTCCGAACTCTTTCCCAAATTGAGATGAGCTTTACTAAATGATGGTGAGTAAGGATGAGTTTTACCAAATTTGTATGCAGACTTGTATCACTTCATACTAGAATGCACCTTGTTCATCCTGCTAGCCCTTAAAATTAACTTATAAAGTAAAATCCCCTCTGTACATCAAGGGTTTTGACTATATTTGGGGATAATTATGCAAACATACCTCAGGCAGTGTGCTGACACTCGTACCCCTCACTGTGTTTCTAGCAGACGTCTAGCCCACTCCCATTACAGAACTGTGTCTTCTCAGAGGGGCCATCATTTTCCCTATCTTACTGAACATCACTTTCTCAATCTGTCCTAAGAACCATACCTTTCAACTCTGATTTTCTGATCAGTGTAATGTTACAAAATCACACAGCATATCAGTTTAGGTGTTATCGTTTTGCTGTTTTTTAACTCATCTATGGAGGGTCCTTAAAAAAAAATACTGAAAGACACAGCTGGTAGGTAAAGAGAATACAAAAATGACTAATAAACATATGATAAAATGTTTACATCACTAGTAGTCAAGGAAATGCAAAGAAAAAAGTTAGGTATTTTCACCAATGTCAGAGAATTAAAAAAAAAAAACATTATTAATGCTGTTTAAGTTTTTATGAGATGGGTCCCTTATACACTCCTGGGGGTGAGAAGTCTAAATTTATATAATCTTTTTAGGAAGCAATTGGAAACTATCTTGTAATATCTATCAAAATCTCTAAAAATGTTTATTCCGTTGATATCCATTTGGCTTAGTAGTTATATTTGGGAGCATATGTTCTGAGAAAATAAAACAAAAGCATCGACAAGTTCATCATAATATAGCTCATATAAAAGTAAAGATTGGAAACAAATTAAACCCTTCATACTCAAAATTCTCCTGCAGAAAGCAATTGTGACTAACCTTATTTGTCTTCTCATCTTTTGTCTTCTAGAACTTAGGTACTCTGGCGGACCATTGCTGGCTGATACTGTTGCCCCACAAAAATTACTCAATTATTCAATTTCTTCTCTGTGCCTTCTGACTATCTTTCCTACTCAGCAGACCATAAGCAATTTGAAGGCAGGATCTTTGTATTTCTTTTCCCCACAAGATCTAATAGAGGGTGATCCAAACCTTATGTGGGATCTGTACAACCCTGATCCTTTTCCATTTCCATTCTCCATCTTAGTGGGCACAAGGCCAGCACAGCCCCCCAAACTTCCTCCAGGGCCTGTGCTGAGAAATGTAAAGGGAGGGAGCACTGGCCTGGCTCTCCTGGCTGGGGTGGGGCGAGCACATCTGATGAGCACGATGCAAGTGGGCTGTACCGTGAGTCACCAGCTCATGTACCGCGGCTATGCACCCTGTTTCCGTTCTCGTCCTGGAGTACAAGAATTCACCACAGCCTAACTCTCCCATCCAGCCTGGAGTGTGCCCAGTTCATGGACACTGGTGCCTACACTCCAGCAAGAAGAGAACCAATTGCTCCCAGGGTCAGTGTCCTGTCTAGATGTCTATCTTCTTGCTTCTCAGGACTGTCAACTTCTTGAAGGCAGGAATTAGGTCTTCATGATTGTATCTCCTGTGTGTAGAACGGGGTGGCCCAAAGGAGGAGCTGAAGACCTATTAAATTTATTTCATCAGAGCCACCAGGGCAGCACATGGGACGCCAAGTCAGGAACGTGGGGCAGAAGAGGAGGACACAAGATAGAAGACATGCTGCTGTGGAAATGGGAAAAAATCATTTCCAACAGAGGTTATTCTTAGGCTGATGAGAAAATATGCATTTAGGGAAAGTAAAACCACAAAAGAAAGTCTAATAAGACTTATTAGGGAGGCCATAAAGGGAAATTATTTGACATGGAACAGGATTAAGAGAGAGGTTTTACTCGTTAAGGATGAGAGGGGGTAAGAGGAGAGGAAAGTCAAAAATGTCATTCTGGGTATTGGCCACACTGACCTCCCTGGGCCAAAGCTGAGGTCAACCAAAGACAACAAGACCCAAAAGCCCTCTATCCTAGAAAAGCAAGAGAAACTTCAACTAAATTTTTAAAAAATCAGTATTTTGGGCAACACTAGAATGTACTCTAGGATGTGGAAAATACTAGAATTTTGTCAAGAATGTGACAGGCTGAGACTAGGACTAAATCAATTGTCCTTGATGAGCTACAACTGTATTTCTTCATTCCTGAATCGTCTTCATTCTTAAAATCACCGGCCCACAGAATAAAACATGGTGGTAAATAGAGAGGGTCACGGGAGGTTGAGTGGGGCTCTCGTCATTCTCAAGACTCAGATGTAAAAGTGAGACAGAGAAGCCTCGACTGCCCTGCGTTCTCCAGAGATCTGCCAGCAGTGGACTCTGGACGCGCGTGGTAGGGCTTGTTGAGAGGTCTTCCATCGGTTCTGCTCCCCTCACTGAAATTCCCTCCCGCCCTGCTCCTCTGCAGTCATATAAGCAGAAACCCTGGGGTGGGATGAGCGGGGAGGATGGTGTCAGGAGAGAGAAGAGGAGCGTCTGGTCCTGAGTCCACCACTTGGTGCAGGGAGATGGGCTTTCCGCTCTCCTCTGCATGGGATGTTGGCACAGCAAACCAAATGGGGGATGCCCTGGGGCAGGGGTCAGCAAACCACAGCCCGCGGCCAAGTGCAGCCCCCTCCACTTACTCTTTGTAGGTGGAGTCTTGCTGGACACAGCAATGCTCGCTCATTTTCACGTCTTTGATGCTGCTTTCTCACTACAGCGGCAGAGTCAAAGTCAAAGCACAAACTAGATGGCTCACAAAGCTGAAAAGTGTTTACTGTCTGGTCCTTTACAGAAGAAGGCTGCTGACCCCTGCTCCAGGATAGTTACTTACAGAGGGTACGGGCGCGGGGAAAGGGGAGACTGGCTCCACTCAGGCTGGACGCCCGCTGAAGCCGCTGTCTAAACAGAGGAAAGGAGGAGTCGAAGGAAATGGCAGAGGGTTGATAGGTACAGCCAAGGTGTCACTTCCTGGCCTGGTAAGGATGGGAGCATTTCCCATGGACCAGGTGGAACGATGGAAGGTCGTGGAGCTTGAAGTCAGCCTGGCCCAAGCCAAGGGGTCTGTCCTCTGGCGAGAGCAGGTGGGGTGTCCGACTGTAGGGGGTAACTGGCGAAAGGTGAACTGACCTCAGGGATGTATGCACTGGGAAGGTCCCTTTCATCCAGTGAGGCCCCACAAAGGGGAGCTAACTTTGCACACCTACGATGCATGGGCCCTGGCGGCCACCTAGCTCTAGCCAGGAAAGCAGGGACAGCCGAAGGAGGACTACAGAGGCAGCAACTACATAGGGACGCTGCGCTTTTCCATACACCCTCTCCACCCCAACCCAGAAGTGTTAGAACCAAAAGAAGGAGCAGGGCAGAGTGAAAGAGACAAGCCCTTGCACACCTCACTTCAAATACCGCCTGCAGAGGCCTGGCTGGTACTGGGGGAGGAAAGAGGCTGAGCAGTGATTTTGTGATGGGATGGGACCACTTGTGGAACAGGGCTGAGCCGTCGCTGGGACACGTGACGGGGGGATTTGACGAAGCACAGACGAACACAAGGATTGAAAAATACAAACTTGTTCGATGTTTATACCCACTCACCCAACTCTTCCCTCCAGGAATTTAGACTCTAAACGTACTGGCAACATTGTCTGGATTTTGTTGAATGTTTTATTATAAATTTTCACTTATTTCCCTTACTTAGTTTTCTTGGTTTCCTAATAGGGTTAAAATAATTCGTTTTCATTTCTAAACTCAAAATCCATCTTTGCATACCTAAATTAATCAATTTTGAATTTGTAGTTGTTGAATACCTGGCACCCAGTAGCATATGGTGCTTGAAACCAAAGGGCAGAGCAAAATTCTTAGCTTCAATTTTAAAAGCTAAGATTAAAAAAATAATAATAAAGCTAAGGTAAAAGATAAGAATTCTTGCAATGCCTCCAAAAAATAATAGTTGGTAGCTGGGGCGTCATACCACCAAATGCTGTACAGAATATTGTTATACCTGGCTTTCGTCTAGGACTCCTAGAACAAGAATAGTATACATTAGATTTCTTTCATATTAATAGGCATCTAGGAAAGGTAGGCAACAGGACTTCAGGCAGGTTTTTGTTTTTTTTTAAGTATTAAATGAAGTGATTTAAGCTTTTAGAAGTTGGAATTCAGAGAAACTTACTGTCTTCTCAGCAAATATATATTTAAACCCCCTAATACAGAAAAATCTCTTTGAGGAAGGCCGTTTTGTGCTTACCTTCTCGAAATGGATTTTTCAAACTATTAAACAAGATAGAAGGTCATGTTGACCCTTAATTCATTCTATCCTGGCCAGGGTTTTGCAAGATTAAAATCGAGCACTCATGACACAGGAGGAAGGCCACAGCGTTTATAAACGAGGTGGGTCTTGCACACCGGAGAACACTCTGATCCTGAGGGAGCAACACAGACACGTGCTACCTATAAGTGAAATTATGTTTCACTCTCTACATTCCCCCAAAGCTAGGCAAAAAAATAATAGTGACATAAAGAAATATTTTCTTCTAACTTGAGATGCTTTCTTGTAGTTACTTTTCTAAAAAATTAATTAATTAATTTTTGGCTACGTTGGGTCTTCGTTCCTGCGCATGGGCTTTCTCTAGTTGCGGCGAGTGGGGGCTACTCTTCGTCGTGGTGCACAGGCTTCTCATTGCGGTGGTTTCTCTTGTTGCCGAGCATGGGTTCTAGGCGCGTGGGCTTCAGTAGTTGTGGTACGTGGGCTCCAATAGCTGTGGCTCGCGGGCTCTAGAGCTCAGGCTCAGTAGCTGTGGCGCATGGGCTTAGCTGCTCCACAGCATGTGGGATCCTCCCAGAACAGGGCTGGAACCCGTGTCCCCTGCATTGGCAGGCAGATTCTTAACCACTGCGCCATGAGGGAAGCCCTGTAGTTACTTTCTAATGTTACAAAAGTAGCCAACACTAGAAGCTGAATTTCAGTGAAGGATACTCTGAGCATGTTATTCTAATCACCTGCTTAATTACCTGTATCGAACAGTGAATGTAAACCGCCTGAAAGCAGGGACAGTGGCTTACTGGCTTGCTGTGTATCCCTAGTGCCTTTCACAGCATCTGATATGTGGGAAACACTCTATATTTGTTGAACAAATTAGTGGTGATGAGCAGTACTGAGAGTAGGTACCTTGCCTAGAGATAGCTGGAGTATTTTAAAACTCACAATTTACCCTACATTGCTTAAACATCAGGATAGATTAAAAAATGTGTAGCTTATTCATGTGACTATATATCTCTTCAAATTGTCCTTTCAATAAGAAGAGTCCTCATATTCAAAATAGGATATTTGGATTTTTCACATCTAGGGTTTTTTTTTTCTTTCTTTCTGAATGACTCTTTACTAAGCATGGCATACCTCTATGAAATAAAAATACTCTAAACTCGAGGATCTCAGCACTAGAAAAATGTCCAGGGAAAAATTTTAAAGGAAATTTCCTAGACATAGTGCCAGGAAAATTCAATCGAAGGAGAAACTTTTTCCCACCGGGCAGTATATATACTGTTATCAGAACTTAGAAAATAATAAGCAAAGTGCATTTGAATGGAAAAAAAATGACTTTTCTTCAGTAATTCTAACTTTCAAAATGTGTAGAGGAAGACATTCAGAGCTAATGGATTGATTTTAGTGAGCTAGGCAAAAACTGATTTGGATAACCTGCACTTCATTAATCTGAAATGAAAGCTGTTGGGGCAGAAAAAGGATACAGCTAATAGAAGACATTAAACTCATGCTTTTATTAATGCAAGAAATAGAGAAATAAAACTACCCTTCACAATGAGAAAAAAATCTGAATCTTTTCCAAAATAAAATTTGTTTCAAAAGAGCTACGTGGAGGTTTTGGTCTCATTATATCATGGAGGTTTTGGTCTCATTCTATATCAATCTTTAAAAAAAAGCTTGTGTAGTAGATTGTTTGAAAAAATAACAACTCCAATTATTCTCTCCCTGTGTCCACACCCCTTTGCAACGTAAGTTTGTAGCTCCTTGCCTAAGTGGCAAAGTCTCTTTTCCTACCACTTGAACTTGCTTTGACTGACAGATGAGGCAAATGTAATGTGTCAGTTCCAAGTTTAGTATCAAGAGGCTTTGCACAATTCTGTTCATTCTCTTGGAACCTCACGGCTACTGTGTGAACCGGCGTGGGCTTTCCTGCTGAATGCTGGGAAATCACGTGGAAGAAAGCCAAGGTGCCCCAGCTCACTGAGAGTCAAACCCTTAGGCAAAGTCATCCAGCCCACCTGTAGGTCACCGCAGACTCGCGAGTGAGCCTGGCCACTCCAGCCAAGTCAGAGCCACTCACCTGACACCTGGAGTCATGAACCCCTAAGTCTTGAGGTGGTTTTTCACACAGCAATAAAAAACTGATGGTTCACCCATTAACAAAAGTTTCACCCCCTTAGTTATCAAAGAAATTCAAACTAAGACAGCAAAAAATATGACAATTATCACCTTTGACATGGGTAAAGATAAGCAAGACCGTTCATACACAGGGTTTATGCTTATATAGAGAGCTGAATCATGCAACCTTTGGGGAAGGTGATTTGGCAATACGAATCAGATTTTCAAATGTGCCAGCTATTACACTTCTTAAATTTTACTCTTAAAAAATTACATACATATGTGATGATTTGTCAATCTCATTTATAATACTAAAGTTAGGGAATCAATTGGGATGTTCTTTAACAAGAGGGGAGTTTTAAAAATATACTATGATATATCCATACAATGAATACTAAGTAGTCATTCAAAATTATAATATTTATATATGTTGACATGGAAATACTGTCACATTTTTATTATTATTAAATGAAAAAAGAATACAAAGAATATAAATAGGATGATTTCATTTTTCTCATTTAACAAAAAATCTCTACATGTAGAAACTGTCTAGAAAGATATATGTCAAAATATCAGTGATTCTCTCTGGGGATGGGATTACAAGAGATTTTTCATTTTCCATTTACACATTTAAATCATTTATTGTTAAACAAAAGTATGTATTGCTTTTCAATTCTGAAAAATCCGTTCTAGTTTTAAATAGCTTTAGACACTTTTATAAGGCACAGTATCAAACTACATTGACCTGACTGATTGCAAACATAGTTGCTGACAAAAACAAAGAAATGTATTTCTAATTTTCTGAAGGATTCTTCAGAATTAATAAATACCTCCTAAGTGTAAACAGGTATAAAATTCAGAGATTTACCTTTTTTTTTTTTTCCCAGAAGTATCAAAGGGACAGATTTTCAGACACCAGGAATGGCCTGGAAAGTCTCTGGTTTTCAAACAGAGGTGTTTGCCCCAGCATAACTAAAGAGCACCCATCATGGCAGAGACTTAGTTTTCCATCTTAATCAAATTGAGAGGACTTTTTTAGATCTTTGTATGAGGCCTGGAAATGAAGAGGGAACTAGTAAAAAATTAATCAAAAGTAATAATAAAGTACCTACAGTGTATAAGAATTGTTTTGGTTGCAATGGACAGACTTACCAATCCAAAGCTGTCTTGATTTTTTAGAAGTGAATTTACTTGCTTATGTATTGTAAGAGTCCATGAATTAACTATTTTCAGATGTGTGAGAAGGACCCAGAGTCCTTATTTCTCTGAGTGCTGGCTCCATCTCTAGGAAGACTCTCTCCTGACTGCTTCCAAGATGGCTTACAGCACACTTCATCATTCAGACCCAGTGGGAAAAAGAGACTGTTTCTCCCAGAACAGTTTTAAAACATTTCCTGATGTGGAATCGTATGCCCATCCGATTATTGTTGCCTGGGAGAGGAAATATGCTTGTTTTAAACTAGCAGTGGGATTGACCTCATCAAATCACATTGCTCAAGAGTGGGGGTTGAGGGGCTGCCCCAGAGGAAAATTATGGTAAATATTTTATCCGAAGAAAAGTGAATGATTCTGAGTAGTGAGATTAATAGATGTTCACTATAGCCCTCTGGAAGATTATTTAGACAATAAAAAGAAGTTTAAAACACATCCTTAGCCACGAAAGTTACCACAAAGGCAGCGAGGAATAAACCACAGACAAATGAAAAAATAATTGCAATTAAAGACTGACCATACTCAGTGGTAAGTTAGTTGTACGAATAACAAATGTGTCTCAGAGGAGGAGACAATGTTTCATGTTTAGATAATTATCCAGACGTCATCCCTTCATCTAACATTTCTAGTAACAGCATGATGGTTTAAAATATTCTTGCCCAATCCAAGTTTTTTTGTGTGTTTTTTTTGATTCTTGACTTTTTGACCACATTATTAAGTGATTAGTCTTCAGGCTTTAGACTCAAGATCTGAGGCTTTGAAATAATTTTTCTGGGATTGCAATAAAAGTAATAATTTGATTACCATTTGAAATGCTTTTCCATTGGGTTTTCATGTCTTTCTTTCCTTTTTTTTTCTTTCTTTTTTCTTGAGCACATATAATAGAAAACATCTTTGCGATTATCCCCAAGTGCTGAAACTTCAATTTCCATTGTGTAATTGACATTTCCTCTGCAGCTAAGTGGTTTTTCTGGATGCTCAATAGGCTAAGAACATCTAAGTGCTGATCGTTCCCTCAGGGGGAAAAAGGGGAATATATATATATATATAAAGTCTCTCTCTCTCTCATTTTTTTTGTTTCTTTTTTAACAAAATTATCTCTTTGGTTTCCATTGCCATTTATCGTGAACCTCTTAAGGAAACACTACTTTTTTTTCCCATTTGAATATTTAAATATCTACTCATTGAACAAATATTTCTCAAATGCAATTGTGTGCCAGAATACAAAGGGCTGTATTAAAAACTAGGTATATAGTGGTGAACAAAACAATCATAAGTCTGTCACACAAAGTTTACAGTTGAGCGAAGAAGACAGGAAATAAATAAGCAAAGAACCTAGACAAATAGAAAAGACTGTTACCCTACATACTTACACCTTGTAATAAAGGCATCAACAGGGGGCAATGATAGGAAACAATGGGGCATGGGCGAGGTGGGATGGGAAAGCTAACTTGGTGGGATTGTCACAAGGCCTCTCTGAGGAAGTGATATGTCAGCTGAAATCTGAAGGATAAGAAGGCACAGGTGCAGAGTAGAGTAACCGTCTTCTACAGAGGGGATCATGAGATCCTTCCAAAGGGAAAAGGACAAGCAAAAGTCCTGAGGTGTGGACGAGTTCACCGTGTTCAAGGAACAATGGGAGGACAGAGTGCCTGGAGCATCAGAGCGCAAGCTGGGGCCACTGCGCGATGGATTCCGAGAGGGAGACAGAGGTCCAATCACACAAGGCCTTGTAGGCCCGTGACAAGGAACTTGTATTTTACTCAAAATCTAAGAGAACACCGTTAGTGAGGTTTAAGCCGTGAAGAGATATGATGTGACTTATGTTTTTAAAAGATTTGTGCAGTGAATAGATTGAAAGAGGCGAGAGAAAATTGGGGAGACCAGGGAAGAGGCTGCTACCTAGTCCTGGGGAGGGGAGAAATGGCTCATTTCAGGATGTGTGTAGGAAGAAGCATCCACAGGGTGGATGGGGGCGGAAGGGGGACAGATGGGAGGATGCTGAGGTTTTCTGCCTGGAGCCGCCCGAGAGGTGAGAGGCAGTGGCGATTGAGGCTGGATGGTCCCATCAGTCAGGGTCCAGGCACTCGAGCAGGGTGAGTGAGGAAAGCTGAATGAAAGAGCTATTTAGGAAGGTGTGGCCAGCTTCAGGGGGACCATGGCAATGGTGAGGGACCCTGCGCCACAATGGAGGAGCCATCAGCATCTGTAGGCCAGAAAGGGCAAGCAGAGTGGTCAGTTCCTGGGACTCAAAGACCATAGAGTGGTAACTATGGCTGCAGAGGAATGTCCCGTGGAAACCATGACCTTTCTACACGGGAACGCAGCCTCCACCGCCCCTGCCAAAGGCTGGCCCAGAGACAGTCAGGGAACCTGGCGGCGTGGCAACTTCCCTCTCCTCCCGCCCTCGCACCTGCTGTGGTGCCGCCGCTGACCGACCTCAAACAGGAGCTGAATCCAGTTTGTCCGCAAAGGCAGCAGAGCCAGAGAAGAGAGGTGGAGAGTGCGTGTGAAGGTGCAAACGTAGAAGGTTCAACACAGAAAGCTAACCTGGGACTATGTCGGGGGATAGGAGTCAGGTCACAGTTTGCACCTGTTAAGCTGGGGATACTCTCTGAGGCTGGGACTGGACGTCATCACCAGCTAGGTGGTTTTGGAAGTGTTATTTGATAAAAAAAGAATGAAATTCACATTCAAGATGGCAGAGTAAAGGATGTGCGCTCATTCCCTCTTGCGAGAGCAATGGAATCACAACTAACTGCTGAACAATCATCAACAGGAAGACACTGGAACTCACCAAAAAATATACCCCACATCCAAAACAAAGGAGAAGCCGCAACGAGACGGTTGGAGGGGCGCAATCACAATAAAATCAAATCCCATAATCAGTGGGTGGGCGACTCACAAACTGAAGAAAAATTATACCACAGAAGTCCACCCACTGGAGTGAAAGTTCTAAGCCCCACATTAGGCTTCCCAACCTGGGGGTTCAGCAACAGGAGGAGGAATTTCTAAAGAATCAGACTTTGAAGGCTAGCAGGATTTGATTGCAGGACTTTGACAGGACTGGGGGAAACAGAGCCTCCACTCTTGGAGGGCACACACAAAGTAGTGTGCACAGCAGGACCCAGGGGAAGGAGCAGTGACCCCACAGGAGACGGAACCAGACCTACCTACTAGTGTTGGAAGGTCTCGTGGAGTGGTGGGGGGTGGCTGTGGCTCACCGCGGGGACAAGGACACTGGCAGCAGAAGTTCTGGGAAGTACTCCTTGGCGTGAGCCCTCCCGGAGTCCATTAGCCCCACCAAAGAGCTGGGTAGGTTCCAGTGCTGGGTCACCTCAGGCCAAACAACCAACAGAGAGGGAACCCAGCCCCACCCATCAGCAGACAAGAGGTTTAAAGTTTTACTGAGCTCTACCCACCAAAACAACACCCAGCTCTACCCAGCACCAGTCCCTCCCATCAGGAAGCTTGCAAAACCCTCTTAGATAGCCTCATGCACCAGAGGGCAGACAGCAGAAACAAGAAGAACTACAATTCTGCAGCCTGTGGAACAAAAACCATATTCACAGAAAGATAGACAAAATGAAAAGGCAGAGGACTATGTACCAGATGAAGGAACAAGATAAAACCCCAGAAAAACAACTAAATGAAGTGGAGATAGGAAACTTTCCAGAGAAAGAATTCAGAATAATGATAGTGAAGATGATCCAGGACCTTGGAAAAAGAATGGAGGCAAAGATCGAGAAGATGCAAGAAATGTTTAACAAAGACCTAGAAGAATTAAAGAACAAACAAACAGAGATGAACAATACAATACCTGAAATGAAAAATACACTAGAAGGAATCAATACCAGAATAACTGAGGCAGAAGAGCGGAAAAGTGACCTGGAAGACAGAATGGTGGAATTCACTGCCATGGAACATAATAAAGAAAAAAGAATGGAAAGAAATGAAGACAGCCTAAGAGACCTCTGGGACAACATTAAACGCAACAACATTCACATTATAGGGGTCCCAGAAGGAGAAGAGAGAAAGGACCTGAGAAAATATTTGAAGAGATTATAGTTGAAAACTTCCCTAACATGGGAAAGGAAATGGTCACCCAAGTCCAGGAAGAGTAGAGAGTCCCAGCCAGGATAAACCCAAGGAGAAACACGCTGAAAACATAGTAATCAAACTGACAAAAATTAAAGACAAAGAAAAATTATTAAAAGCAACAAGGGAAAAATAACAAATAATATACAAGAGAACTCCCGTAAGGTTAACAGCTGATTTCTCAGCAGAAACTCTACAAGCTAGAAGGGAGTGGCATATTATACTTAAAGTGATGAAAAGCAAGAACCTACAACCAAGATTACTCTACCAGGCAAAGATCTCATTCAGATTCAATGGAGAAATCAAAAGCTTTAGAGACAAGCAAAAGGTAAGAAAATTCAGCACCACCAAACCAGCTCTACAACAAATGCTAAAGGAACTTCTCTAAGTGGGAAACACAAGACAAGAAAAGGACCTACAAAAACAAACCCAAAACAATTAAGAAAATGGTAATAGGAACACACATATTGATAATCACCTTAAACGTGAATGGATTAAATGCTCCAACCATAGGTTTGTTGAATGGAAACAAAAACAAGACCCATATATATGCTGTCTACAAGAGACCCACTTCAGACTTAGGGACACATACAGACTGAAAGTGAGGGGATGGAAAAAGATATTCCATGCAAATGGAAATCAAAAGAAAGCTGGAGTAGCAATACTCATATCAGATAAAATAGACTTTAAAATAAAGAATGTTACAAGACACAAGGAAGGACACTACATAACGATCAAGAGATCAATCCAAGAAGAAGATATAACAATTATAAATCTATATGCACCCAACATAAGAGCACCTCAATACATAAGGCAACTGCTAACGGCTATGAAAGAGGAAATTGACAGTAACTAAATAATAGCAGGGGATTTTAACACCTCACTTACACCAGGGGACAGATCACCCAGACAGAAAATTAATATGGAAACACAAGCTTTAAATGACACAATAGACCAGATAGATTTAATTGATATTTATAGGACATTCCATCTGAAAACAGCAGATTACACTTTCTTCTCAAGTGCACACAGAACATTCTCCAGGATAGATCATATCTTGGGTCACAAATCAAGCCTCGGTAAATTTAAGAAAATTGAAATCGTATCAAACATCTTTTCCGACCACAACGTTATGAGATTAGAAATAAATTACAGGGGAAAAAACGTAAAAAACACAAACACATGGAGGCTAAACAATACGTTACTAAATAACCAAGAGATCACTGAAGAAATCAAAGAGGAAATCAAAAAATACCTAGAGACAAATGACAATGAAAACACAGCAATCCAAAACCTGTGGGATGCAGCAAAAGCAGTTCTAAGAGGCAAGTTTATAGCAGTACAATCCTACCTCAAGAAACAAGAAAAATCTCAAATAAACAATCTAACCCTACACCTAAAAGAACTAGAGAAAGAAAGAAGAACAAACAAAACCCAAAGTTAGTAGAAGGAAACAAATCATAAAGATCAGAACAGAAATAAATGAAATAGAAACAAAGAAAACAATAGCAAAGATCAATAAAACTAAAAGCTGGTTCTTTGAGAAGATAAACAAAATTGATAAACCATTAGCCAGACTCATCAAGAAAAAGAGGGAGAGGACTCAAATCAATAAAATTAGAAATGAAAAACGAGAAGTTACAACAGACACCACAGAAATACAAAGCATCCTAAGAGACTACTACAAGCAACTCTATGCCAATAAAATCGACAACCTGGAAGAAATGGACAAATTCTTAGAAAGGTATAACCTTCCAAGACTGAACCAGGAAGAAACAGAAAATATGAACAGACCAATCACAAGTAATGAAATTGAAACTGGGATAAAAAATCTTCCAACAAACAAAAGTCCAGGACCAGATGGCTTCACAGGTGAATTCTATCAAACATTTAGAGAATAGCTAACACCCATCCTTCTCAAACTCTTCCAAAATATTGCAGAGGAAGGAACACTCCCAAACTCATTCTATGAGGCCACGATCATCCTGATACCAAAACAAGACAGAGATACTACAAAAAAAGAAAATTACAGACCAATATCACTGATGAATATAGATGCAAAAATCCTCAACAAAATACTAGGAAACAGAATCCAACAACACATTAAAAGGATCATACACCACGATCAAGTGGGATTTATCCCAGGGATGCAAGGATTCTTCAATATACGCAAATCAATCAATGTGATACACCATATTAACAAATTGACAAATAAAAATCATATGATCATCTCAATAGATGCAGAAAAAGCTTCTGAAAAAATTCAACACCGATTTATGACAAAACTTCTCCAGAAAGTGGGCACAGAGGGAACCTACCTCAACATAATAAAGGCCATATATGACAAACCCACAGCCAACATCATCCTCAATGGTGAAAAACTGAAAGCATTTCCTCTAAGATCAGGAACAAGACAAGGATGTCCACCTTCACCATTATTCTTCAACATAGTTTTGGAAGTCCAAGCCACAGCAATCAGAGAAGAAAAAGAAATAAAAGGAATCCAAATTGTGAAAGAAGTAAAACTGTCACTGTTTGCAGATGACACGATACTATACATAGAAAATCCTAAAGATGCCACCAGAAAACAACTAGAGCTAATCAATGAATTTGATAAAGTTGCAGGATACAAAATTAATGCACAGAAATCTCTTGCATTCCTATACACTAACAATGAAAGATCAGAAAGAGAAATGAAGGAAACAATCCCACTCACCATTGCAACAAAAAGAATAAAATACCTAGGAATAAACCTACCTCAGGAGGTAAAAGCCCTGTACTCAGAAAACTATAAGACACTGATGAAAGAAATCAAAGGTGACACAAACAGATGGAGAGATATACCATGTTCTTGGACTGGAAGAATCAACATTGTGAAAATGACTATACTACCCAAAGCAATCTACAGATTTAGTGCAATCCCTATCAAATTACCAATGGCATTTTTTACAGAACATGAACAAAAAACCTTAAAATTTGTATGGAGACACAAAAGACCCTGAATAGCCAAAGCAGTCTTGAGGGAAAAAAACAGAGCTGGAGGAATCAGATTCCCTGACTTCAGACTATACTACGATACTACAGTAATCAAGACAATATGGTACTTGCACAAAAACAGAAATATACATCAATGGAACAGGATAGAAAGCCCAGAGAAAACCTATGCACCTATGGTCAACTAATCTATGACAAAGGAGGCGAGGATATACAGTGGAGAAAAGACAGTCTCTTCAATAAGTGGTGCTGGGAAAACTGGACAGCTACATGGAAAAGAATGAAATTAGAACACTCCCTAACACCATACACAAAAATAAACTCAAAATGGATTAAAGACCTAAATGTAAGACTGGACACTATAAAACTCTTAGAGGAAAACATAGGAAGAACACTCTTCAACATAAATCAGAGCAAGACCTTTTTTGACCCACCTCCTAGAGTAATGGAAATAAAAACAAAAATAAACAAATGGAACCCAATGAAACTTAGCTTTTGAAAAACAAAGGAAACTCTAATCAAGACAAAAACCCTCAGAATGGGAGATAATATTTGCAAACAAATCAACGGACAAAGGATTAATCTCCAAAATATATAAACAGCTCATGCAGCTCTATATCAATAAAACAAACAACCCAATCCAAAAATAGGCAGAATAGACATCTCTCCAAAGAAGACATACAGATGACCAAGAGGCACATGAAAAGCTGCTCAACATCACTAATTATTAGAGAAATGGAACTCAAAACTACAATGAGGTATCACCTCATACTGGTTAGAATGGGCATGTTCAGAAAATCTACAAACAACAAATGCTGGAGAGGGTGTGGAGAAAACGGAACCCTCTTGCACTGTTGGTGGGAATGTAAATTGATACAGTCACTATGGAGAACAGTATGGAGGTTCCTTAGAAAACTAAAAATAGAATTACCATATGACCCAGCAATCCCACTACTGGGCATATACCCAGAGAAAACCATAATTCAAAAAGACACATGCACCCCAATGTTCATTGCAGCACTATTTACAATAGCTAGGACATGGAAGCAACCTAAATGCCCATCAACAGATGAATGGATAAAGATGTGGTATATATATACAATGGAATATTACTCAGCCACAATAAGGAATGAAATTGGGTCATTTGTAGAGATGTGGACGGACCTAAACACTGTCATGCAGAGTGAAGTAAGTCAGAAAGAGAAAAATAAATATAGTATATTAATGCATATATGTGGATTCTAGAAAAATGCTGATGAACCGGTTTGCAAGGCAGAAATAGAGACACAGAAGTAGAGAACAAACATATGGACACCAAGGTGGGAAGGAGGGGAGGGGGGGTGGTGGTGGGATGAATTGGGAGATTGGAATTGACATGTATACACTAATATGTATAAAATAGAGAACTAATATGAACATGCTGTATAAAAATAAATAAAATTTTAAAAGTGTTATTCATGTTCATATGTAATGGGTTTACTAATGTTGCTTTTAAATGAATTCACTACACATTGAAAAAACTTCACACTTTCAATTTCTTGGCAATGTTGATAGAAATAATCCACATAAACAAAAGCTCTTTGGAGTACTCAATAATTTCTAAGAGTTTATAGGGTTCAAGAAGTTTGAGAACTGCTGGCTTAGACAGCATAAAAAAAGAAGAAGGGAGTGGACTTGCCTTTCTAGATATCAGTACTTATTGTAAAGTTACAATAGTTAAACATAGCAGTGAAAATTAAAATGTCTACTCTTTACCAAGTTTTGTGATAGAATATGAAGAAAGGTGCTCTCATATGCTGGTGGCGGCACAGTACATTGGTTCAACTACTCTGGAGAGTGATTTGGCAATGCTGAAGATGTGTATACCATAGAACCTGGAAATTCCAATTCCAGGTATAAAATCCTAAGGAAATTTGAGCACATGTGCACAGAGGGACAAGAATGTTAACTGCAGCATTGTTGGTAATAAGAAAAATCTGGAAACAATCTACATGCCCCCTCCCATGGGAATGGGAAGGGTATACAGTAACCCAGAGTAACAGTTACCCCTTGGAAAGGAGGGCAAAGAAATGGAGAGGAAGCAAAAGGGCTTTCATTGGTAGCTGTATGTTTTCTTTATGAGAGAGAGAGAGAGAGAGAGAGCGCGCGCACGTGCAGGCAAGCAAGCACGGCACAACGCCAGCACGGGGTTAAATCTGGGTGATGTGTACACAGGACCTGGTTGTATTACTTATTCTTCTCGATGTTTAAAATATTACACAATAAAAACAAGTGAATGGGGCCACAGATTGGAGACCAGACACATTCATTCAAACACATTCTTGTTCTTCAAAATGCACACGGTGAAACTGGCTGCCCCTCAAGAGAATGCTAAAAATTTAAATTCAGGTACAAAGTGGTCTAGATACACACCATAGTCTAGCTCTTCCTAACACTTTGAGTGTCAAAGGAAGTGTTATTTGTTGTGAGTTTTATAACCAAGCTATTTCAAGAAATGCAGTCGAAGCACAGAGATCAGAATATTTCAATCTTCTGGTGCTTCTTAGGAGGTGCCATATGTTGGAATAGCTGTCAGCCAGAAAAACATCCGCTACACAAATGTACCCGGATTCTGGGGAGTCGGCTTGCATAACCGATCTGAGAGTAAATCTGGAGAACAAGGTTGACATCAAGGATGAGCAGGGTATCTTCCTGGTCTGTGGTCAGCTCATTCTTAACCAAGGTGGACCTAAGGATTATCAGCCAAATGAATTGGTTGGAGGAATCAACCAAAAATGTTGATCTTGGTTTATTACTTAGGATCACAGGGGACGAAGTAAGTTAGTTTCATGGGTCACTATTCCCAGGGCCCCAGCCCCCAAATTTCCGGGTGGCAGAGCTCTTAGCTAAGTGGTGAGGCAGACAAAGTATACAAGACCCTAATTTGTAAACTATGAATAGATGCAAGTTTTAATGACTGTTTCTATTCAATTCCACCAACATCCATTAAACATATACTTTATGAAAGGGGCTGCAGTAGGCTCCTTGCTGGGTATGAGGAAGGAAAACAAAACTGAGTAAGACATTCTCAACACATACACATGTAGAAGGTGCCTGGCACAGGGAAAGTGAGTTTTATTTATTAATTATTTTAAGCCAGAGCTGCCGATTGCTTTTCCGTAACGGGACATAGAACATTCTCCAGAAAAGTTCTTGGACTCTTCTCACAACACTACAGAGGTCTCTGTTACGTAAACATAAGTATATACATCCACAGGCCTTAAGAATCAGACCCGTTTTTTGATTCGATGGAAACTGAGAGAAAAGAAGTAGATTTGCACGGGGTTCAGTAGGTTTCAAACAACAGGATCCAGCCCATGACTCCTTCCCTTTAGATGTTTGAAATAATTAGGAACTCTGATGTTTTAGGATTGTTTCAGTCGAAGTTCCCTGCCAGGAAAGGACCCTGAAGACCCCATAGCAAACAAGAAAAGGTTCTTAACCTGTCCTAGTGGCCCTTGCTCTGCACAGAGTGTCTAGATCATCAGGGGGAAGGGCTTTAAGACAACTCCAGATCCAGCCACTCTGTGAATGCGAACTTGTGCGCAAAAACCAAAGTAACTTGCACCCTCGCAAACTGTGGTGGAATCAGGACCACGGAAGCATCTGGTCTTCGCATGCCACACTTTGTCACCGCAGTAGGAACCATGGCAGCTGAAAACCAAGGCCAATTAGTTAGCAGGTTGGCCTGGCATTTGTAAGCAGGAGAGGCCACTTAAATAAGACCAAGTAAGCATCTCAGGACCCTGGTCCTTTGGGGTGGCAGAGTTCATAAAAGTTTGATGCTGGATTTCCTGCTAACATAAATATGTGGAGCTGGCACAATCTACTGGAATATAATAGGAGAATCATTATATTTGTTTTCCAAACTAGAGCTGTGGGCCATAGCGGTTACACACACATATCCCCAGATCATCTGCAAAACGAACCATATTGAGGAAATAGCACGACTGCAGAAGTTTGCAACTAGTGCTAAAGAAACATTATGGAGAGAGCCAGTCCTTTAAAAAATCCGTAGAAATTATTTTAACTGACAAGAATAAATAGGAAACAGTTCATAAATGGTTATGTATTGTTCGATCATTTTTGTTATGCACTAAAAATATTGTATGCAGAATTACATTAGTTCTACCTCCAAAGAATTGCTATGACTAATTACGTATAAAAGTTTCAGAAGCCAAATTTATCATTAGCGTGAAATGTAGGCATTTTAGTTCAGACTGTAAATTTAAAAATTTAAAGATAATATTCAGATCCTACAGAGGAAATATATAGCCTCCACACGGTATTCTCAAGTATGATACACACCAGCCATGTCCAGAAAGGCTGTGCTAAAGCCTATGTGCATTGCAGAGTCAAGTAGAAAGCCTGTAGGCCATTGGCTGTGCCTCTACCAGCTTGGAGTAACAGCCAGGGCCAGCTGCAGAATCTGGGGGGGCTCAGTGAAAAGTAAAAATGCAGGACTTGTTCAAAAAACAGGGAGTGCCTAAAATATAAAGCTTTTCCCTTTCTTCCAAGGTCTCCCTCTCAGCTTTTCACCGTGTTTTTATTTATTTATTTTTGATTTACTTTAAAGTTAACTGATCAGGGGCTTTTTTTTATTTTCCATGTCTTTATTTTTACTATTTTTTTACATCTTTATCGGAGTATAATTGCTTTACAATGGTGTGTTAGTTTCTGCTGTATAACAAAGTGAATCAGCTATATGTATACATACATCCCCATATCCCCTCCCTCTTGTGTCTCCTTCCCACCCCTCTAGGTGGACACAAAGCACCGAGTTGATCTCCCTGTGTGATTAGGGGCTTTAATTACATGTGCCAAACTCTTTCACCTCTACCATATTCTATTAGTTAGAAGCAAACTACAGGTCCTGCCGACATGCAAAGGGAGGGATTGTACAAGGGCATAGGTCACTGGGGGGTCATTTTAGAATTCTGCCTCACTGTTTAATGTCTTTCAAAGTAAAGAAAAATTAAAATCTTAAACAATTAACATAATTTTTACTGTTCATCTTTATATTGTGCAACGTCAGTTTTAAATATGAATAGAACATTTACTTGTATGTGGAATCATCAAAATTACACAATTGGCATCTTGTAATGTTGACGTGCACACAGACAGTAGAAATGCTGCCCCAACTAAACTAACTCAAGTGTTCTATTTCACTTCTTGATACCTGCACATCCTACCAACAGCCTCCACCACTGGCTTCCTGATGACTACGGAAGAGCTGGAAGGGCAAGGAACTCTGGGTTGCTCTGTCTTTCTCTGCCCTTCTGTGTCATCATTTTCAACATCAGTGGTTGGCTAACACAGGGAAGTAACACGAGCGAGAAAAGATATGATGGGGTTCCTTGGTCATTCATGCTTCTTGGAACAGCACTGCCTTCTTTCTGAGCTTGAAGCCAGCTCTGGCTCACACAGAGAGCCTGCCTCTCGGGGCTGCCCAGTTGTAGATGGAATGCGCTCACCTGATTTGTGTTAAGTCTCACTGAGCTCCCACATGCAGTGAGTCCCATGGAATTTTGTGCTTTCGGGGTACCACGAACACTGTATGCAAACAGGGCAGCAAAGCGATAAATATACATGTTGTGCCTCTTTACTCTGGCACATGCGCCATTGTCCCATCAGACTTGAATTTCTATGTTTACACAACACAAAGATAAAATTGTTAAGAATTTCAAGACAGTGATAACAGAACCTTAAACCATGTGCAGTGCCCTTCTGAGTAGAAGGTAATTGTCTACGGAAGCCGTACAGCTATATATGAGTGGGGTGGGAAGCAACAGGGGTGGACACACACATGGTACACATCTCCCCTGCTAATGTGGATGTACTGCTGTCTCATTAGACTTCACTCGAAAACACAAGCGCAAAGAGAAAATTATTAAGAATTTCAAGATGACAATAGCAGAGCATTAAACCCAGTGTGAGGCTCTTCTGAGTGCAGGGTTTATGCAACTGCATAGGCGGCATTCCCATGAAACCAGCCCTACTAACATTTTTCTGAGCCCCTCCTTTTTAGGGGGACATCAAGTACAGCTGGATCATTCTTTACGTTGCCCACCAGGAAGGCTAACCCACGGCTATTCGTGTACGTGTCTAAAAGTGTGGAAGTTCACGAGGCAGCTCCTCTGACCTACCCTACTTCTGATGAGCCATACCTTTTGCTGCCTTCACAGTTGTCAAGAATCTATCTTCTTTTCTATAATGTAATCCGGTTCCTCACTTCTAGTTGAGGATCAGGCAATAGGGCATGGGATGGAAGGTGGGGCTTCTTTTTCTTTTTTTTAAATAAATGTATTTATTTATTTATTTATTTATGGCTGGATTGGATCTTCGTTGCTGTGCGCGGGCTTTCTCTAGTTGTGGTGAGCGGGGGCTACTCTTTGTGGTGGTGAGCAGGCTTCTCACTGCAGTGGCTTCTCTTGTTGCGGAGCACGGACTCTAGTTGCACGGGCTTCAGTAGTTGTGGCTCGTGGGCTCTAGAGCACAGGCTCAGTAGTTGGGGCACACGGGCTTAGTTGCTCCGCAGTATGTGGGATCTTCCCGGACCAGGGCTTGAACCCATGTCCCCTGCATTGGCAGTCAGATTCTTAACCACTGCACCACCAGGGAAGTCCAAAAGGTGGGGTTTCAATGGCAAAGTTCATCAAGGAGAGGGAAGTATAGCACTGAACTGACACGGAGATTAGCAGTTAAATTCAGGAGGCCAGTGGGTTCATGATGTCCTTTAGTTAGGACTCATGTGTCAGTCACCTGGTTTCCGGCAAGCACAGGTGGTACCCATGTGTCAGAAGTGCTGCTATTATTGTGTCTCACCATCAGGAGAGCATCTTCTGGTACACGTCCCCTACCTGGACTTGACCTGCACTGATGCTGCATTGATAATGAACATTATTAAGAAAGTCATATTGGATGATGTCACTATTGCTGCACTTTCACCAGGATGATTGATTTCTCCATTTTATAGGTGTGAAAATTGAGCCCCAGAGAGACTTGCCTAAGATTAACAGGTGAACGGAGGAGCCAGGACTCTAACAGGTCTCCAAACACAGAGGTCTTCCCTGTGGCACAGAGGATAAATTCCCACATCTCTAAGTCAGTTCATTTTTTGGTTAGTGTTTTCAATATGAATGTTATAGAAAGTCTGCCAGACACACAGTTCGGGTTTGCTATGACCCCAGTTTGACACATGAAGTGGCACCTTTTAATGGAAAGAGGGGGGCAAGAGAGTAGCAAACTTCATTATTTGGGGCCACATTCCTTATTTATAAAATGAAGGAGCTGAACTAAATGATTTCCAAAGTATCTTCTAGCTCCAAATTCCTATGAATTCAAGCTTTCTTTTCTGTCTAAAAATTTCAGCTGCTTTTTAATACCACACTGGGATTCAGTATAATCATATTCTCAGCATAGAGATGGGTATTTCTTTGTTGATGCAGGAGAGCATACCTTTGGTTTAGTAAAAACAATTGAGTTAGAGCACTAGATGCAAGACAGTGCCATCTGAAAATTAAAAAATGTGCCTCCCTAAATATCTGGCTTCTGGCTACTACAGAGGGAGTCAGGGATACGGAGAACTTTGCTGACAAGATGCCAGCAGTCACACTTGGAACTTTTCCAGATGATTAGAAAGATCTCTTCCCCCAGGTTAACAAATACTGTCCCAAAGTACTTGGAAATACTCTTAAGAATTCTGGATATGCAAGCAATCATTTTCAGACCAACTCTTCTGACAATAGGTTCCTCCGCATCTAAAGCAATCCATTATTTTTTTATGTCATTCTGAGTCCAGAATTCCACCCCAATTCTCTCCACAGCATTGACACCAAAATCACAAGTTATGAAATACAGTCCTCCAGGCAGTTGTTGGGTGTGAAACTCTCTGTAACTGAGCAGCTTCCCTCAATGAGACAAAAAGCAAAACCCTCCAAGGTTTTCTAGGAGATAAAAGCTGAAGGAGAAATCTCTGGGTAGAAAACGGGTTGTCTTTTTTCTCAGTCTTTCACTATGTAGACCCTGGGGGTTTACTGCTCCTCCTTTAGGATTTCAGCTCAGTTAATGAGTCACAACCAAATCCATTTCCAATTGCTCTCACAGCTCAACTATAAGATCCTTCAAAAAGAACTATATTAAAACCAAGAAGAAAACAGAAAATAAACGAATAAAACAAAGTATCCTAAATAGTCAAGCTTGCAAGTATAGGTTTCTAAACCTGTAATAAGTGACTCATATACTGACTCATGGACCTGTTCCATTCCACATGCTTTCTTTCACCTTATGACCTTCAGCTGTTATCTTGTACCATTACTTGGGAGCTTATCTAATCTCCCATCCTGGCCTGCTCCTGGACAAACACATTCTTTATTAAAACCCAAACCTTTCCAAGGAGTCCTGCTGCCAGGGGTTCTCCCACTCAGTTACAATGTCAAATGGAACGTTTGTTTTAACCATTTGGAAGGAAGAGTTGATTTCCTGACTGAGGTTTTATTGAAAATATATCCCCCTAGGGCAGGCACACAGATACCGTGGTACATTCTCTGTACTATTAAATACACCAACACTCCCAGGCACATTCACTGTCATATATGCTAGATCAATGGTATTTGATTCAATCCCCAACCTAATCCTGTAATGAAGAAATAACCTCAGAAAATCATATAACACATGATCAAAGACGCAAACACCATCCATCTGCCTCCAAAGACCACGGTTGTATCGCTTTAATTTGCCACTAGGGTTAGTGGTCTCTCCAATAAAATTGAGAAAGGCCCTGTTAACATGTTTTGCTGTCCAAGGCGAAAATATTCGTTTTCCTCTGTGGCCCCAGCACCTTTTCTAGTAGATAACCTTTAGCCCAGGCCCAGCCTCTCCATCACGCCCAGGGTTCAGTTTCTACCGCCGCCCGTGTCCCATGACCCACTCCTTCCCAAGGCCTGCTGACTGAATTTGACGTTTATCTCGGGCTCTGTTAAAAAACACCATCTTCTCGTCTCTCCAGCAGCACCTCACTGGGCGATGTTGAAGAGTAGATTTTTAGACCATTTTTGGCCAACCTAATCCCATCTGCTTTGTATCTTCCAGATCTCTGGGGCTACTATGGGTTCATTCTTATTTTTACATCTCTTCTCTCATTTCAGTGGGATTTTGAAAGGAAAGGACCATAACCTTCCCTTAATACACAATTTTAAAGCAAAAAAAAATTCTTATCTGAATTTTCTATTTTTTTCTAGAATTTATATATATTATTTGTATAACAGAGATATAAGTAATATTTGGAAAATAAGGAGATATTTCTACTACTATGGCTTGGCACTCCAACCTAATAATGTTCATCCTGAAGTCTAGTATTTCCTGGCATGACAGTTAGATCTCTGGAGAAAAACATTAAAAATGCCTTGGTCCTTAACCAAGTAAACTATCCTGGTATTGTTTTAGGTTAAAAATGAGAAGAGGAGAATCCAGCAAGTCTTGGCTCACAAACTGTCATTCTGTACAACTCTCTAGATACTTTAATCCAAATTAAAACACAAATAGACTGAAGGATGGCTATGTATCTAGGCCCAAGGACAGTTTATGAGTAGGCAAATATAAACACTATTTATCTAATAGACAAATATAAATATGTTTATCTTATTTAGATGTTGCTTTGTTATGAAATTTCCTTGCCTTGCCAACAATACAATGTGATAATTAAAAACTTTTTAAAATTTATAGTCTTGACCTATATGTTTGCAACAAATAAAAGTCTGGTTTCTAAGTTTCCATAATAAATGCACTGCTTGTACAGGCAAAAAAATTAAACTGAGATGTGAACCGGTGGCTCTCACCAGAAAGCCACAAGGGCTTGAGGGTTCAGTACCATTGTTCTTTGTATCCCAAGATGTCCTCAATAGCATGCACGTAACTGGAGAAAAAACCAACATATTGGATGTATGCATCTGCCCAGGCCTCTTCAAATCTGCTTATAGTAACAGTTCAAAGGGCTTGTCATCACTGACAGCTGCCTCCTAAGCTGCAGGGTAGGCCCTACCCTTATTTCTGTGGCTCACCCCCAATTCAGCTCTGCCCACAGCAGTTTAGATACCTAAGATGCTCAGAAAGGCTGGATTGCAGGAGCTTAGTTTTACCAACAGCTAAATGACAGTCGCCTTTATTTATGACCCTGAAATACTATTTCATGTTTCAATGATTTTAAGGCATTAAGGAGATAAATAAGGCTTCAGAAGTAGTATCTATTATAGTATTCTTAAAGAACTAAGTTTACAGGTTTTAGAATTAAAACATGAAGTACAGTTTGAAGATAGGACGCAAAGAGGAAGTACTAAATACACGGGAACAGGTATTTTCACTAGAATTAAGCTAGAAAAACCACCACCACAATTCTAGAAATAAGTATTCATGGAATAACTCAAAGAGAAGCTTATTCAACTACTCAATTTGTAATTTAAAGTACATTAGTTCTTTAGTCTTTGTTGTACCTTAAACACACTGAATTCATTTCCCTCACCTATTCTCATCATAGACAATGACTTACTCTCAATCAAATAAAACAGTTTTTAAAGAATTATTTCTCTCATGATTCTGATATTGCTTATATTTTGTCTCCTCCATAATAATGAAAACTTGCTGACAATTTACAGATGAAATTGGTGTCATTTGACTATCTAGCTACAGCACCCACCAGTAAATTATTTTAATTTTGTGAGATGATACACTATATGCTTTATATTTACCGAAAAATTAAGACCATAAGCCATTAGCCATTAAACATTATTTCATATTTCAAAACTTCCACTGGTATAATTTCTGTACCTCTAAGAAATTATTTCAGTAATTTAAAATATTCAAAATGTCATGACTACTTACTGGCGCTCATTTATAAATTAAAATACTCTACTGTTTCTATGATTATGCTTGACATTTGAAGCTCCCTACAATCTGGGACTTTTCTTACTCAACAAATTTTCTTTCGACCACTCTGTAGTATGACTCTACCGTTCTAATCAAGATTAATATTTTCACAGTCCCGTGAATACATCAGGCTCATTCTCATCATCATTCTTTATTCATATTGTTCCTCAAAAGATAGCATCTTCATCTCTTACCATCTATCGAAATTCTATCTACTTTTATGATCATTCAAAAGATAACACCTACATAATTATTTAATTACTTATAAAGGAAGGAAAATCAGGGCCTCAACTCATACATCCAAAAATATTTGCTATATTAAAAAATTAAGGGTAAAAATTAAAATATAACAATATTTACATAGAAGAACACATATGTAAATGTCTGAACACAAAATAAGGTCTAAGTATAAAATCAATGGAATAAATTATAAAGAAATGATCACTAGACTTCATAAAAACAAACTGTCCTATATTAAAAATAACTTGAACAAGCTGAAATGACAGTAAACTGAATTCCTACACAAGAAACTGCATAGGAAGACACTTTTTTAGTTCCCTTCTCCAAATACTTCAGAGAACACCTAAGGGTGTTCCAGCAAAACAAAAATACTACAGTCAAATAACCATGTCTCCAATAAGGATATTTTTAGGGTTTCTGCTTGTTTTTACTGCTCAATTCTAATCCCTCCCGTTAGGTATTTTCAATGCATGGCCATCATTTATTTGTCCAACAAATGCTTTTATTGAATCCCAGCCACATGCCAGAGACTGTGCCAGATACTAAGACCACACTGGTGTGCAAAACAGATACAGTCCCTTCCACCACAGAACTTAAACCTATCGTAAGATAAACATTAACCAAGTAATCACACACACAAATTGCGGTTTAAAAAAAAGCATATAGAGCACTATGACAGCATATAAAAAGGATTTCACCTATTGGAGATATGGAACGTGTATGTGTCCAGGAAGATTTCCCTGAAGAATTCCTGTCTATATACAACAGTAAGCTCTTATAACTGCTGGCGCTATATCCTAAATTCTTTTGTATCTTTCTGCATCTCATACAGTAAGTCTTCTATATTCGGTAAACAATTTATTGCCATTAAAATTTGAAGCTATCTTTATTAACTAGCCTTTTCAATGGTGTGCATGAAGTCAGCTTTAGGATACTTTAATAGAGACAGTTTAGGAAGATACTTTTATTCTTAGAAGATTAAACAACTGAAATCTTACCTGGGTTATAAGGTGATCCCATGATCAATCTTGTCAGATTTAATGGTAGAATCCTATTTAAACACCAAAGGAATGACAAACACTTATATTCTGAAAAATTATATACATAAATTTATGTACTAAAAATAATGTACAGCTATTAAAAATTTTTTCACTTACACACAGGTTATAAAACAAACTAAATGTTAGGTAAAAGCACGTATTTTCACACTGTATATCCTGGAAGTTTATTTATTACTAATTTGCAAATATCTTTGCATTGCTTGGAAATGTTTAGTGAACCAAGGTCATCATCGTCTTCTTCGAAGTGATCTAATGTACTGCTATCCAGGAAATTAAGTTCTAGTTCTGACAAATTAGAAGGCAGATAAGAACTCACTTGAGATGTCCAAGGTGACTGGCTTTTTTCTGAGGACTTGCAACCTGTTCTTGTTTTACGTTTAGTAGGGATGTCTTGATTCCTCTTTAGAACTTTAGAATTATGCATACTATTTTGGTCTCTCTGGTTTTCTTTTTCCTCAGTCCAGTGTGATGAAGAGAAATCACTGCTAGAGATAGTAGACACTTCCTCCAAACTTTTATCTTGAGCCTTTGAAATATGAAATCTTTTATATGAGAGTACTGGGGATCCAGCTGAAAAAGGTGGGCTAAGAAGAGAACTCTTTTCACTGCTATTTTTCCTTATGGACAACCTTGTTTCACTGGACTTACTTGTCTGTTGACTATGTTTTGGATTTTCTGTCCCCAGACTGCTATCACGAGCTTGTAAAATTCTGCTGGTGTCTTCAGAACAGCAAGGACTGGTGAAGTCATCTGAATACTTTAGTTCTGAGATGCTTTCAGAGCAACTACTTGTACTTGGATTATTTTCATTCATATCAGCAGTAAGAATGTCATTAGAAGTGATTTTGACCTGTTTATCATCTATTTCTTTATCTTCTACAATTCTGTCACCTACTGCGACCCGTTGGAAATCACCTGGACTTTGGACTTTCACTTCCACTCTTCCACCCAAAATATTTGTATGAATAAACCTTTCTGAGACAATGGAATGTGCAGGACTCACAATTTCTTCCAGTAAATCATCAACTGTCTTTTCAGTTGCACATTTCAGTTTAGTTTCTTTAGTTGTGCTGGGGTCATCAAAAACTACACTAATTTGCTTTGAGGTATTGCTATTTTCAGCAAAAGATGCATCTGAGTCTAAAAACTTATCTTTAGGCAGTTGATGTGGCTTCTGAGGTTGTTCTGCAAAACTTAGTATCTTAACCTTGGATGATGGAATTCTGAGTTTTGCACCTAACATTTGTGCTTGCATTTTTCTATACTGTTCTCTCTTTTCGTGTACTATCAACATATCAGGATTTGTTTGCTTTAAACGTAGCTTAAGTGTGTTTGTTAAGCCATAAAGTAGCTTCCCCCTTGGAACTCTTTTGGGGGGGACACCACCTTTCTTTTCGAAATATTTACCTTTCTTATGATTTTCAGTTTGGTTCTTTTTATACTGAAGACTCACTGACTTTTCATTTTCCCCCAGAGAAAGCTTATCCTTAGATTCAGATTTACATGTGGATTTGGCAGAAGATTCTGGTGACTTCTCGTCCTCAGTTCTATATAGCCAGGCTAAATGAGGATGTATATGAGTAGGGCCTGCCATGGGTTGGTTGTATAACAAGGACAACTCAACCAACAAAGCACTTAACAAAGGCAGCTGCCTTACAGTATTGATCCTATTTTGTTCAGTTTGAGGATGGTAAGTAGTTTGGTTACTTGCTCCTACATCCTGAATATGTGCAGGATGTATAAGCACTGGAGGCCTCTCACGTGTTGCAAAATTTGTATGTTCTGGAGGATTAGTATGTGTTGGGGGACTTACAAGTTTTTCTTCCGGAAAAGTACCATCCAATTCCTCAGGTGCGTTCATTTGAGGCTCAATGGTGATTTCACCCTGTTTAGGAGGTGTCTTTTCTTGGGTCACATGAGTGTAATACAGAGGAGGAGGGCAAATTATGTTGGTTTCAATGTCTAACTCTGTGACTTCCTGATTTTGGGGGCTAACACTCCTCTCACTGCTACCCTTTGAACAAATAACGCAGTTGGTTTTGCCATTCTCCACAGAAGCCATGTAATCAGAGTTGGCCTTGCTGTGGAAGACTCCCTCCTTCAAATCCTTCCCTGCCGTTGAGATTTTTACATCCACCAGAGGCTTATCAGCATCGCTTGGGCTTGGCTCTGAGTCTGGCTGCCGCAGCTGCTGGTTTTTCTGCAAGGTCTGGGGACTGACCTCCACTCCACCTCCTGTGGAAGCGACTGGCCTCTCCAGATGGCCCAGCAAGCTGCTTCCCAGGTCAGTCAGGCGGTAGCGCAGGGCAATGTGCCCAATCCGCTCCCCCGCTTGGTTTTGCAGAGGGAAACTTCCCCGATGACACTGGGAGCAGCCGGAGGCGGCGGGCCCAAGGACCTTGTGGGCCACGGCGGCCAGAGAGATGCTGCAGGCCCCCAGGAGCTGCGGGGCAGGAGTCGGGCGCCCGGGGGGCAGCTGCAGCAGCAAGGTGTAAAGCGGAGTCCGAAGGAGCAGGCGGTGCAGGGTGGCGGGCTGCAGGCGGAAGAGACAGGACTTGCCGCGACCGAAGCTGACCAGGCCGGGCCGAAGTTCCGGGGCGGGGGCGGCGGGGCCGCCGGGAGGGTAAACCAGCAGCGTGGGGAAGTCCAGCAGGCGGAAGGCCACGGCGGGGCACAGGCCGCGCGAGGACCGCGGCGCCGACGCCTCCTCCTCCTCCTCCTGCTCCTCCGCCGCGACCACGGGCGGCGGCGGCAGCCCGACTTCAAGGCGCACCCAGTCTACGAGGAGCTCCAGCGAGAAAAGCCGCTCGGATAGCGCGGCCGCCATCGCTGTTGCCCCGGGGACGCTGTGAGCCGGAGGCTGGAAGTCCATGGTTCTCGCGAGAAACAGGGAGAACCTGGCGCTTGTCTTGTTCTCTCGCGAGACTTGCTAGGGCGCCCCCCCCGCCCCCCCGGGCACGTCTGAGCTGTGGCAACCGTGGGAATTTTCGCTGCTCACTGTATGTCTTTGCTTTCCAGATTGGTGTTAACACAGTGCTTATGATAATAGTGAGGCTACGAATGGAAAAAAAAAAAAAACAGGCTTATTCTTTGGTTTGGGTCACATTTTATCACTGCAGATCCCCTGCAAGTTTGGAGTCAGTTCAGATCTATCAGAGGAATATTAAAAGTAAATCAGGGCTCCCTTTCCAATCTCCAGGCTAAAGAAAGCCAGTTAACTGCCCGCAGCCGGCCTTCTCTGCTGCTGGTCTACTCAAAAGATGAGGACATGGCTCTGAAGCGGCTTGGGAGCTCTGTCTGAGTGTGGTGGCGCTGGGACACGCACAGTGAGTGTGGCCACATTTCCAGCCGAGCCATCACCGTGTAGGAGAGTGATGTCAATGATTCCCATTCAACAAAACTAATGTATTTACGTAAACACGGGGGTGGAGGAGATCTTACAGCCCTATCCCAGATTTTCAAGAAGACATACTTCTACCCTCAATAAGCTAGCTAGGTTGAAACCAAGGTTGATAAGTGGCCTTGAATGCCATAGCAAGGAATTTGGACTTTATTCTGTATAAGTTGTTTTGAGTGACTAAGTTCTTATATCTATGTTCGGAAATGTAGCAGTACAGATACAAAGGAGGATTCTGCTAATACGAAATTGAATTCAGAGCAGTCTTTTTGGGAGGCTGTTGCAGGGGTCTAAGGAGAGAGAACTGTGGCCTGAACGTGTTTAGGGTCAGTGGAGTTGAAAAAGAAGTGACAGATATAAGAGGTATTTGTGATAGCAGAGTTTAGAGCTTGGTGACCCTGAGAAGTTATGGGTGAAAATTTTCTGCTTCTGTGGGAGAAAAAATTGAGGAGGCACAGATTGGATTTTTCAAAGTTGCTTTGGGTTTTGGGGATATGTAGAGTTTGAGATGCCTGGGGGACATTATGTGAATATGTTCTACTTTAGGCAGCTTTATAATTTATAGTTAAATTATATTACATTGAACGCAAAAACAGTACTGTGAAGCTCGAAAACAAATACACAACTGGAAGGGCTTGGTGCTTTAGAGTGAGCTCATGAGGGAGCTTTCATTGCAGTATGTAAGCAGAAGATACTGCTCCTGGCCTTCAGAATCTTACTATCTACTTGCAGAGGAAACTTATCAAGTGACATGCTTAATGGATGGATGACATAGAGCAATAAATTACAGCATGTTTACAAGTAAAAAGCAATGAGGTATTGAGTCCATGTGTGCCAGACAAACACAGTAGGTAAAATTCCTCATTGAAGACATCCTGCAGTAAGTGTTTTGAATAAGGTTAATAATGTGGAATATTAGCACTTCGTATGCGGACAGGGAAACCAATGTACCTCCTCTATAAGGACATTACTTCTATAATATATAAGGTTTCTACAGGGCTAATAATTTCTCTGCCCAGACACTCTACATCACTGGTATTACAGTACATGAATAAGATTTTATAACTGTAAATAATGTAAATAATGTTAAATGTAGTGAGTAAATGTTTAACTATGACAATTAAAAATTTTCTATGTTCATAGGCCAAACATGGAAAAATAGCACAGAGCAGTGGATGAGAGCCTCAATTTTGTAGGCAAACTACCTGGCTCAAATCCTGGCTCTGTGACCACATACTAGTTTCTTAACAGTTTGTGAATTGTTTCCTCATCCAAAAAATGAGGTAGCTATAGTGTCAACTTCATAAATATAAGTATTAAGTGAATTAATAGTCACAAAATTCTTAGAAAAGTGCCTGGGACATAGTAAATACTTGTTAAAATAAATGTTATTTTATTTAGTATTTGCCGTATAGCAGACACATTTTTAATTGAAGTGTAGTTGATTGACAATGTTGTGTTAGTTTCAGGTGTACAGCACAGTGATTCAGTTATACATATATATACATATTCTGTTTCAGATTCTTTTCCATTATAGGTTATTACAAGATATTGAACATAGTTCCCTGTGCTATACAGTAAGTCCTTGTTGTTTATCTATTTTATATATAGTAGTCTGTATCTGTTAATCCCAAATTCCAAATTTATCCTCCTTACCCTGTATCCCTTTGGTAACCATAAGTTTGTTTTCTATGGCTGTTACTTCTGTTTTGTAAATGATTTGTATCATTTTTTTAGATTCTGTATATAAGTGATGTCATATGATATTTGTCTTTCTCTGTCTTCACTTAAAATGATAATCTTTAAGTCCATCCATGTTGCTGCAAACAGCATTATTTCATTCTTTTTCATGGCTGAGTAATATCCAATTGTGTGTGTGTGTCTGTGTGTGTATATATATATATATATATATATATATATATATATATATATATATAAAATTCTTTACACCAGTGCTTCCTTTTCCCCATCTAAAAGAACAGAACCTACAAAAAGCTTACAGCTAACAGCAGACTTAATGGTAAGAAAATAGAAGCTTTCTCACTAAGATCAGGAACCAGGCAAGGATATCCCCTTTCACCACTTCTTTTCAACATGGAACTGGAAGTCCTAGCAATAACACAATTAGAAAAGAGAAGGAAGTAAAAGGTATACAGATTGAGAAAGAAAGAATAAAATTGTTTTTGCAGATGACATGATTGTCTTATGTAGAAAATCTGGAAGAATTGACAAACTCTTAGTATTAATCAACAACTATAGCAAGGTTGCAGGATATCAGATTAATATACAAAAGTCAATAGCTTTTCTATGTATCAGCAATTAACAAGTGGAATTTGAAATTAAAAACATAATATCTTTACATTAGCCCCCAAAATGAAATACTTAGGTATAAATCTAACAAAATATGTACAAGATCTGTATGAGGAAAACTAGAAAACTCGTAACCAAGGAAATCCGAGAAAAACTAAATAAATGGAGAGATAGTCCATGTTTGTGGATAGGAAGATTCAATATTGTCAAGACGTCACTTCTTCCCAACTTGATCTATAGATTTAATGCAATGACAATCAAAAGCCTGGCAAGTTATTTTGCAGATATCAACTAACTGATTCTAAAATTCATATGGAGAGGTAAAAGACCCATAGTAGACAGCACAATATTGAAGAACAAAGTTGGAGGACTGACACTGCAGGACTTCAAGACTTACAATACAGCTACAGTAATCAAGACAGTATGGTATTTGCGAAAGAACAGGCAAACAGATCAGTGGAACAAGATAAAGAGCCCAGAAATGGATCCACATACCTACTGTTAACTGATCTTTGACAAAGGCATGCACATTACATCCACATGCAAAAAAAGAAAAGGAAAAAAATTAAGACAAAGGCTTTACACCCGTGACAAAAATTAATTCCAAATGGATTACAGACCTAAATGCAAAGCACAGAACTATAGAACTCCTAGAAGATAATAAGAAAAAATCTAGATGATCCTGGGTTTTAGTGATGACTTTTTAGATACAACACCAAAGGCAAGATCTGTGAAAGAAAGAATTGATAAGCTGGATTTTATTAAAATTAAAAAGTTCTGTTTTGTGAAAGATACTGTCAAGAGAGTGAAAAGACAAGCCACAGACTGGGAGAAAATATTTGCAAAAGTCATATTTATACAAAAACTGTTATCCAAAATATACAAAGAACTCTTAAAAGGCAACAGGAAGAAAACAAACAACCCAACTATAAGAAATGGGCCAAAAACCTGAACAGACACCTCACCAAAGAAGGGATACAGATGGCAAATAAGCATATAAAAAGATGCTCCAGGTCATATGTCATCAGGGAAATGCAAATTAAAACAACAATGAGATGCCACTGCACATCTATTAGAATCAGTAAAATCCAGAACACTGACAACAACAAATTTTAGCAAGGATTTGGAGCAAAAAGAACCCTTATTCTTTGCTGGTGGGAATGCAACATGGTGCAGCAACTTCGAAAGACAGTTTGTCAATATCTTAAAAATCTCAGCATACTCTTACTATTAAGATCCAGCTATCATGCTCTTTGGTATTTACCCAAAGGAACTGAAAACTTATATTCACACAAACTCTTGTACATAGATGCTTATAGCAGATTTTTTTCAGAATTGCCAAAATGACAACCAAGCAACCAAAGTGTCCTTCAGCAGGTTAATGGATAAACAAACAGTGGTACAGCCAAGATGATGGAACATTATTCACTGCTAAAAAGAAATGAGCTATTACACCGAGAAGAAAAGATATGGAGAAACCTCAAATATTGGGTGGGCCAAAAGGTTCGTTCGGTTTTTTTCTGTAAGATGGCTCTAGTAGCACTTAGTTGTCTTCAACTTCATTAGAAACAATTTTGTTAGATTGTATGTGACAGCTGTCATCAGCGTGCATTTAAAAAAAGACTTACCAAAACTGGTGAATTTTTGTGTAGCCATTTTAATATTGAAGATGGAAGAAAAAAAGGAACATTTTCGGTGTATTATGCTTTATTATTTCAAGAAAAGTAAAAACGCAACTGAAATGCAAAAAAAGATTTGTGCAGTGTATGGAGAAAGTGCTGTGACTGCTCGAATGTGTCAGAAGTGGTTTGAGGAGTTTCGTGCTGGAGATTTCTTGCTGGACGATGCTCCACGGTTGGGTAGATCAGTTGAAGTTGATAGCGATCAAATCGAAACAGTAATTGAGAGCAATCAACGTTATACCACACGGGAGATAGCTGACATACTCAACATATCCAAATCAAGCATTGAAAATCATTTGCACCAGCTTGGTTATGTGAATCGCTTTGATGTTTGGGTTCCACATAAGTAAAGCGAAAAAAACCCTTCTTGACCATATTTCTGCATGCGATTCGCTACCGAAACGTAATGAAAAAAACGCTCCATTTTTAAAACAAATTGTGACGGGCGATGAAAGTGGATACTGTACAATAATGTGGAATGGAAGAGATTGTGGGGCAAGCGAAATGAACTACCACAAACCACACCAAAGCTGGTCTTCATCCAAAGAAGGTGATGTTGGGTATATGGTGGGATTGAAAGGGAGTCCTCTATTATGAGCTCCTTCCAGAAAACCAAATGATTAATTCCAACAAGTACTGCTCCCAATTAGACCAACTGAAAGCAGCACTAGATGAAAAGAGTCCAGGATTAGTCAACAGAAAACGCATAATCTTCCATCAGGATAACGCAAGACCGCATGTTTCTTTGATGACCAGGCAAAAACTGTAACAGCTTGGCTGGGAAGTTCTGATTCATCTGTCGTATTCACCAGACATTGAGCCTTGGGATTTCCGTTTATTTCAGTCTTTACAAAATTCTCTTAATGGAAAAAATTTCAATTCCCTGGAAGACTGTAAAAGGCACCTGGAACAGTTCTTTGCTCAAAAACAAAAAAAGCTTTGGGAAGGTGGAATTATGAAGTTGCCTGAAAATGGCAGAAAGCAGTGGAACAAAAGGGTGAATACGTTGTTCAATAAAGTTCTTGGTGAAAATGAAGTATGTCTTTTATTTTTACTTAAAAAACCGAGGCACTTTTTGGGCCACCCAATACATCTTACTAAGTGAAAGAAGCCAATCAGAAAATACTACATATTGTATGATCCAACTACTTGACATGTGGAAAAAGCAAGCTATGGAAATAGTAAAAAATAAAATAAAAAATCAGTGGTTTCCAGGGGGACTAGGGGAGAGGGTGGGATGAAATGATGAAGCACAGAGGATTTTTAGTGAAAATACTCTGTATGACACTATAATGATGGATACATGTCTTCCAACATTTGTCCAAATCATAGAAGGTACGATACCAAGAGTGCACTCTGATGTAAATTAACCATGGACTCTGGGTGATTATGATGTATCAGTGTAGGTTCATCCACTGTAACAAGTGCACCACTCTGGTGGGGATGTTGATAATGGCAGGGAGGGGGACATGCCTCTGTGGGGGGCAGGGGATATATGGGCACTCTCTCTATACTTTCTGCTCCATTCTTCTGTAAACCTAAAACTGCTCTAAAAAATAAAGTCTGTTTAAAAAGAAGACTATAACAAAGAGATAGAAGATATAATAAAAATAAAGAGTTAAAACAAGAGATAATTCTAAAAGGGAAATGGAAAAAATACAGGAAACACAGCCCGTAACCGTAATAAACAGAAATGTGAAAAGGTCAGGTTAAACCCCTTCCCCTTTACTGAAGTTAAAAAGCCCTCACAAATGCATGTCAGGCATGGCAAGCCTGGGAACCTCAGTTCTGAGGATTGCTTGAGAGACAGACTGGGATTCAGGAGACAGGTCTCCGGCCCTTGGCTTTTCCTCCACTGTCTTCCAATGGCTTGTATTTCAGGTTTTAGATACATATTATATTCCTGGAGCAAGAAGATCTCAGTTAGAAGCGGACTCCCACAATCATTTTTTCAGGCCCTAAAATAAAAGCCTAAACAGAAAGATGCCATCTCCCAGGACCTGAGATGAAAGTTCTGAAATCTCAGCCAAATACCCACCTCTCTCCTGAGTTACACGTGGACTTCCCACAACTTAGGTACTGTAAGCAACTGGAACTTTTATAACACTCGCCTTGACATATTCTATTATTGGTAAAGATGACATGACTTTAATGCTCAGAATGTGTGCAGTGCTTGAATACAGATATCCTGTTCTTGGTTTCTTTTTCTTTTTTCATCCCTTTCTGTTTCTAAACTTCTGGATAGGGGGCACCATAGCTTTTCTATTATGCTGTCATTAAATCAGGGACAATGTCATTATGATCAGAACCATGATTACCACTTCCCATATCATACACAGGAAAGAGCTATTGTGAGTAAGTACAGATAATCTAAAGAAATTCTGTAAATGTCTTTCAGGTACAAAGGCTCTGCATTGCCTTTTCAATGTTTATTCTAAACTTGCCAGAACTTGATATGGGAAATTCCTTCACTTAAGAAGAAGGACAAAGAGGAAGACTGGCTGGTGGGAGGGAAGAGGGGATGGGGGTTGGAGAGAAAGCAAAGGAACCACTAATGGTAAAGGGAAAGAGTGGCCGAAACCCCAGTCCTGACAATTCTCTCTTCCAGAAAGGAGTGGGGAAGAGAAATCATGCAGCATCTTAAGGCATTGAAGATGGGTTCATTAATAAGCTAAATGGTACACACGGTTGATAGTGGTTTAGTGAGACTTAACGTGCCTGTCCTTGGCAATCAGCAACGTGGCAGAGGGCAGTCGACATAGGCTTTAAGTCCAGCAGTCCTGGATTAAAATATCAGCTTCTCCATTTCATAACCACGTAACTCTGGGATGATAAGTTCATCACCTCTGGGAGGTTTCCTCCCAGAATATCTCATACGTTCTCAAACTATAGTGCGTATGTTAATATACAGATTCTTTGGCTCTACCTCCATGGATTTTGATTTACTAAGTCTGAAAATGGGCCCATAGATACACATTTTTAACTAGTATCCCAGATGATTCTGAGAACCATTACCCTAATTGCTGACATATTGCAGACAGATGTATTACTTTCTGTGACGTTTGTAACAAGTAGAATGTTATTATCATCAAGCCAGTAGAATAGCAGAGAGATTTTCCATCTGAAATGGAGGCAAAGAAATGGGTAGCCTTTAGCAATGAAGCATTACTGTCAGCATGCCCTAAACCAGGAGAAGCAAATACAGCAGCCATAGCAGCCCATCTTACAGATTCTAAGAAACCCCCTCAATAGACTGAATCCTGCCAGCCAAGACACCAAGGCCACTGTCCTGGTTCAGGGAAGACTGGCTATAGGTTCCTTGGCCTGGATACCCTTCTGCCTTCAGTTATGGGGGAGGGCTGAAAGATATAATTTAACTCATGAATGCTTTCTTTCCCATGCAAATCAACACTGTTGGGCCTTTTGGCCCAGACCATCTTGTCAAGACTAATGTAAGTAGATGCTCTCTTTAATGGAATGGGGTTTTAAATTGGGTTTATTTTAAATGGCAACCCACCTAATCTAGACTCCACCAAAAGATAACAAGCTGTTGTTTCTATAATTAGTAAGATAATTCAGAAATATATTTTGATACAGAGAAACAGTTAAATAATACCACAAGGAAGCTAAGAGGCAAAGGCAGGGTGTGGTGTGTTCTATGAGATAACTGACACAGTTTAAACAAGTCAAGGGCACAGAGAAAGAGGGAGAAGAGACGGAGGCTGCTCCAAATTGAGCTGTAAGAGACAGAACCGCCGATGTCAAGTGTGGACCTTCTTTGGATTCTTATGCAAAGTATCTAAGAAACAGCATGTTTGAGACAATAGGGGCAATTTGAATGTAAATGCCTATCATTTTAGATGATACAAAAGAGTTATTGTTAACGTTAAGTGTGTGCATCTCATTAAGATTATTTAAGAAAATATTCCTGTGTATTAGAGATGCTAGCTGAAGTTGTAGGAATGAAGGGACAATGCCTGGAACACTTTATAATGCCTCAGGAATCTTCTAAAAAATGGAATAAGTAAAGCAAATGTGCCAATCTTGATAATTATTGAATCTATGTGATGGGTATGTGTGAGTTCATTATGTTACTTTCTATACTTTTTTGTGTATGTTTTGAACCTTTTGTAATAAAAAAAAATATTAGTGAGTTTTGTTTCCCAGGTTTCTTATCAGATCAGCCCTGTGATCTGTGAACTTACAACGGTGTAGTTCTGGGTCTTCAGAACTGTAGAAATTAACCATGATGTATAATAATGTTTCTGGGGGGCATCTTCTTTTCCTTGCTGGAGTTGTGAGCTTCTGGACTGCTCAGAATTAAGTTCTGATGGCTGTCCCAAGTAGCCATTTAAAATAAGGAGTATTTGTAAGTAGGTTATATATAAATAGCAGGCCTCCTATTTATAGATCTTAAAAGGCCAAGCATGTTTGGAATTCCTTCTGACCTTGCCTCATTTCTCAAAGCCAGCTGCATATCTACAGCAAGAAACCCCCTCTCCACCTTTCCTGTGTATGTATATGTTATCTCTTAATTACTGCTTTAACTTTCCACCAGCTATTTTAAGGTAACAGGCACAATTTACATTTAAAAGTTTATTTTTCCTTAAAATATGCATGTGTTTATCATGTCTTGAACTGGAACTTCCAAAGGGAAATTTGGCTCTGTAGGTAGGTGTGTATGTATCAATCATAAAATGGTAAATACACAGTGACATTTCCAAATTTTAAATAGCAACACAGGAACCTCTAAGACCAGATCTCAACCAACTTTCTCACCTTTATTTCTGTTGATTTTTTAATTTCAAAATCAATTTTATTGCAGCCAAAACAGTGGAATTAACTATATATAGTTAATATATATATTATATATATATAACTTAAAATATAAGTTTTAAGTTATAAGGAATAAAGTTTACTTTGGCAGAGAGTGTTAAAATTAAAGTTGCATATATTACTAACATAACTCAACATCCTTAATTTGGTATAAGTGTGACTCATTTTCTTGTTTTCCTATGTTCTTCACCTATTAATGCCTCCCTTCCCCACCTCCCCTAACCCTTGGCAACCACTGATCTTTTTTACAGTCACCACAGTTGTGCCTTTTCCAATATATAAAGTTGAAATTGTAGGGTGTGTAGCCTTTTCAGATTGGCTTCTTTCACTTAGCAATATGTAGTTAAGTTTCCTCCATGACTTTTCATGGCTTGATTGCTCATTTCTTTTCAGTGCTGAATAATATTCCATTGTCTGGATGGACCACAGTTTATTTATCCATTCACCTACTGAAGACTATCTGGGTTGCTTCCAGGCTTTGGCAATTATGAATAAAGCCACTATAATTATCTATGTGTAAATTTTTGTGCGTATATAAGTTTCACCTTGTTTGGATAAATACCGGGGAGCATGATCGCTGAATCGTATGGTAAGAGTATAATTAGTTTTGTGAGAAGTTGCCAAACTGTCTTCCAAAGTGGCTCTACCATTTTGCATGCTCACCTTTATTTCTGTAGTCCAAATCGAACCATTTACTTTTCCTCTTTTATACACATAGTTTCCTAGATTTATGGTCTGCTTTCCCTCTGCCTAGAATACTCTCTCTCCTTCTCCACAGGCCTCAAACTTGAGCTTTCTGTAAAGTCTAACTCAAATACCATGTCCTTTTTGAAATTCTTTTCTGGTGGTCCTGGCTGGAAGTGATGTTTCTTTTCCCAAAGCGCTGAATCTCTTTTGCAAACTCTTTTTCTATCTTGGAGTATTCTTCTTACACACATGAGTTACTGCCCCTCGTTCCCCATAAGCTCCTCGATAATGTTCTTTCTTTCAGTGAACATAGAGCCTTATTTCTGTACATTGGACTTGGATATATTTGACATATTTCTAAGTGAAGACTATAATCCCTTATATGACTTGCTTGTGCAGAGCACAAAGTTTGGAAAATATCCTGAGCTAAAAACTTAAAAAGCAAATAATTAAAAGAAAGCTCTGATTCCTCCCAATTTGCAGTGTTCTTCTTTGTGTGTAATAGTGTTTTCTAGAAACCAAGGATAACCTCACAGAATGCATGGGCCTTTTCAAAGAGACCCTACTGCATTCAGTTTGCCTTAGATTTTGAAGTCATTGTTGACTGAATCCAAGGCCCTAGGTATTAGACGAAAGTAAACAGGATTAAGTGCTCTTCTCTCCATGCCAACTTTATGATACGCGGGCTTCTCTGCAGGTTTCCTTTCTGTCGAGGCACCGGGTGTGAACATTCTCTGAAGACTGGTTGGTGCCCATCCGACAGTAGGAGGGCCAGGACCCCTGCTGCAGCCACAGCTGAGGCTGTAAATGATACCAGGCAATTGTGAGCTCTGCCTTCTTTGAAATGATTACTCTTAATGTATGCAACGTCCGAAGGAAACTGTAATCCAGCCCAGCTAAAAATAGACTCTGTGTTCACTTAGCTCAGAATTTCTTAAATTTTTCCTCCCTTTCTTGGAAATGTCAGTCTTCTCCTTTGTTTCTCCACTCCCCACCTGCAAAGCCTGGCCTATTGGGGCAATACTACTTGCCATAAATACAAAGAATTCAATATCAAACACGTCCAACAAGCTTCTTTATATTAGCATCATAGGCAGCACCGTTGTCATAAGCTGGTGATTCTTTGGTATTCGATCCAGGAAAAATTGTTACAAGGCAGGACACATGAGCTCTCCCATCCTCTGTGTCCTCACAGCATGCAAAGTCCTCTTACCATGATGTATCTGCCTGAACCTGCTCCACCCACACTGCACCCCCATACGCACAACCCCCCCCCCTCTACCCACAATGCACCCCGACGCTGCCTCAATTCTTTCCCTTTTTCTCTTTACCCCATTCATCGCTCATTAGCTCCGCCAAGCCCTTTAGATTTTTTAATTAGCTAACATTTAATTTTGGGGTGCTTATAATGATGACTGTTATTTCTCTCAAATAACAATTAACAAACACTCACAAGGTTTTTCGAAAATGCCTTCCAAAAGGAGTAAAAATATTGTATTTCATTTACTAGAACATGCGTTGGAAAGAGTCTTCATTCTTGAAATCTTGTTTTTAGTGAATGTTAATCTTGTCCCCCAAATCTAGATGCTTTTGCTTTGATTTATGATTTCATGATTTTTCCTAAAGAACACTTTATGTTCCATTTTGTGAGTGTCTGTTGTATATATGTCATCATGAAAACATCTGCTCTAAATTTGTATTGTAATTTAGATTTCTCATGATTTTAGATTTTACGTCACAACCAACTCCTAAAGCCTGATGACCTAAAAAGCACTAACTTAATGAATATATACTTAGAGGAAAGGGGGAAAGGTATAATTTGGGATATTTTTCTTCCTAAATATTACCAACTCAACTAACAAGTGCTTAGTTGAATAAAAATCACAAAGTCTGGGTTTTTATTGATGAATGCTTACTTGTATAAAAACCAGGAAGCCTGAGTCCTTTTATACTGTTGTTTCCCTCAAAAATTCAGTGTATATTGATAGACGGAATTGTCTCAAAGACTTTCCCCAAATAGTAGCTCTATTAGGTTTTCATACATAAACGGCAATCAATGCAAAAATCATTTAACTTGGCATTCACTGCAAATTAAACAAAACAAGTATTTAGTATTTTGAAAAGACACCCTGGTAAAATCTAAATATGTAAAGTGAACACATTTGCAAAACTTGGGGGTTGTAAACATGTAAAGAACCTCACATTTTATAATTGAATTGTTCTCCTTTATCTGAAATTCCCAGTTCCTTTCCTATCATCTTCTGTTTGTTTGTTTTTTTTAAGATTTTTTTGATGTGGACCACTTTTTAAAAAGTCTTTATTGAATTTGTTACAATATTGCTGCTGTTTTATGTTTTTGGTGTTTTGGCGGAGAGACATGTGGGATCTTAGCTCCCTGACCAGGGATCAAACCCGCAACCCCTGCATTGGAAGGCGAAGCCTTAACCACTGGACCGCCAGGGAAGTCCCTCCTATCATCTTCCGTTGATCAGAATCTGTGGGTTTCTGATCTGTGCAACATCAGAGCCAGTGACACTAGTTTGACCACTTTTTATTCTGAAATGAGATGAGGTTCCATCATCATTTTGTAGGAGTGTTAGAATTAATAACAATAGTTTGTTTGTTTTTGTACATATGTGGGATAGATTCTGAGTAATAGAATACCTGGGTCAAAGGGTACTTACATGTTTAGTTTTGATAAAAATACAACAAAAATTTTTAATTTCTTTAAAAAATTTTTTAAAAATTTTATTGAAGTATAGTTGATTTACAATGCTGTGTTAGTTCCAGGTATACAGCAAAGCGATTCAGTTACACATATATACAAATATATTCTTTTTCAGATTCATTTTCATAATAGGTTATATTGAATATAGTTCCCTGTGGAACTATACAGTAGGACCTTGCTGTTTATCTATTTTATATACAGTAGTGTGTATCTCTTAATCCCAAACTCCTAATTTATCCCTCCCCTACCTTTTCCTTTTGGTAGCCGTAAATTTGTTTTCTATGTCTGTGAGTCTGTTTCTGTTTTGTAAATAAGTTCATTTGTATCATTTCTTTAGAAATACGCCAAAATTAGTATTCAGAAGAACCATATCAATTTACACTCTCACCGGCTTCAGGTAGTGTCAATATTTTTATTTTTTTGCTAGTGTTGTAGATAAAAACTGGTATCTCATTTGTTTCTAATTTGCATTTTTCTGATTACTTAATGAAATTAACAGCTTGTAGTACATTTATTATCTCTCTCTATCCTTTTGACTATCTTCGTATGGATCGTTTTCTTTTTCCTATTAATTTATAGGAGCTTTTTACAAACATATATGTGTTTATGTGTATGTGTGTGTGTATGTGTGTGTTTTTAATATTTCCAGTTTGTGGATTATGTTTTAACTTTCTTTATAGTAAACTTTTATGGACAGCTGTTCTTAATTAAAGTGTAGTCACATTGATCATTCCTTATGTTTTTATTAGTGATTTCTGTGTTTTGTACAATAAATCTGTACTCTGAGGTCATAGATATTTTACCCTGTGTTTTCTTTTAAAATGTTTTAAGTTTTGCCTTTTACACATGATTATACCTAGAAGTGATTTTTTGTATCTAGTGTAAGATAAGGATCAAATTTTATTTCCTTATAACCAATTGTTCTAGTGCTATTTATTTAAAAGTCCAGGGACTCCTCTGGTGGCACAGTGGTTAAGAATCTGCCTGCCAATGCAGGGGACACGGGATCGATCCCTGGTCGGGGAAGATCCCACATGCCGCAGAGCAACTAAGCCCGCACGCTGCAACTACTGAGTCCACGCGCTGCAACTACTGAAGCCCGTGTGCCTAGAGCCCGTGCTCCGCAACAAGAGAAGCCACTGCAATGAGAACCCATGCACTGCAACAAAGAGTAGCCCCCGCTCGCCACAACTAGAGAAAGCCTGCACACAGCAACGAAGATCCAACGCAGCCCCCCAAAAAAAAGAAATGTAAAAAAAAAAGTCCATTCTTTCCCGATAATCTGTAAATGCTGTCACTGTCATATATCATTTTATTGCACTCAAAGTTCTGTTTCTTAATTTTCTACTCTGTTTCATAATTTATTTTTATCTGTCCTTGTGTCAATACCAATACTGTCTTAATTACTATAACTTCCTTAAAAAAAAAATCTTCCTATCCAGTAGGGAAAATCCCATTTTCTTCTTCTTCTTAGAAATGCCTTCTTTAATCTTGGGCTTTTCTCTTGGGTACATATTTCAGAGTTGGTTTAAGTCCCTGGAAAAGCACTATTGAGATTTTTGTTGGAATATCTGCATCAGTTTGGGAAGAAGTCATGACATCTCAACATTATTGAATCTTTGTAATAACATGCTATATCTCTCCATTTATGTAGGCTTTCTTTAATGTCTCAATAATTCTCCATAAATGTCTTGCACAGCTTTTCTCAGATTTATTTCTAGACACCCTATCTATTTGTTTCTATTATAAATACTTTCTTTTAAAAAGCTGTGTTTTTAACTGTTGCTGATGTGTAGAAACACAGTTGGTTTTTGAATATTGATTTTTATATCCAGCCAACATGCTAAACTCTTACTAATTCTAATAATTTATTTTTATTTATTATGTATAAAATAATGTCATCCATAAAAACAGTATTTTTGTTTCTTCCTTTCTAAGCCTTATACTTTTCACTTTTTCATATCTTACTTCACTTGTTAGACCTCCAATAAAATGTGAGGTAAATGGATATTTTTAGGTATATAACAACCGTTCTTAAGAGATCATAGTCTTTTTAAAAAGGCAAAGATATTCCATCTGTTTTCTCCACACGCTAAGTAGAAAGAATAATAATATTACAATACCACGAATGTGTGTGTCTTCTTCCCCTTTTTACTTCCTCACAGTTCTCTCTTAACCTGGAATATTTTTTCCCAAAGGCTATAAATTACAGAATCCCTTAGAGGGCAAAGTAGAGGTCCCCCCCTTGGGGCTTGAGGTACATGCAACAGATTTCCTGTCTGGAATCATGGGAGAGCCAAACATATTGTTATTAACTACCCTATAGAAATTTTTTCTTTCTTAAAAAAGTAAAATCAGAGGTATTTTACCATAAAAACCTAGGACAGATAATTCTCCAGAGACAGAAAACTGTCTGACAGAGTAAGAGTCCAGGATTGCATTTTACTTGTGGTACCAACATGGGTTTGCCTGTAGGCAGTGCTGGCTCTCGGGTGCTTAGCTTTCTGGGGTACACACTGGACATGATATCACATGAGATCATCTTACTTCACGAAAATGATGTGAAAACCAATGACCTAAAGTTTGGAAAGGATTTCAATTCCCCAGGAAAGTGAGTAAAAAAAAAAAAAAAAAAAAGTGGTTATTATTACAACAACTATAATGATATATAATTCTTCAAATGCAATGCCATAGACTCGTGGGTGCTTGCTAAATATTAATTGAATGAGTTAATGAACAAATAAAAGATTCACAGTTAAAAAGCAATCTAATAAATCACCTTATTGTTTTCAAGATTCAAAAGTATCACATTTTTATTGCTGTTTTTAAAATAGATGTGCTTTCACACAGCCTACTTAGCAAAGTTTCTAAAATATTACCTTTGGGATTATGCTCTGAACTTGGGGGCCTTACCATTGACTGAGCTAATAATAACCATTCTCCTGGGAGACCTTCAAGATGGCAGAGCAGTGAGACGTGGAGATCACCTTCCTCCCCACAAATACATCAGAAATACATCTACATGTGGAACAACTCCTACAGAACACCTACTGAATGCTGGCAGAAGACCTCAGACTTCCCAAAAGATATATATATATTTTTTCCTTCTTCTCTTTTTGTGAGTGTGTATGTATATGCTTCTTTGTGTGATTTTGTCAGTATAGCTTTGCTTTTACCATTTGTCCTAGGATTCTGTCTGTCCATTTTTTTTTTTTTTTTAAGAATAGTTTTTAGCACTTATCATTGGTGGATTTGATTTTTGCTTTGGTTGCTCTCTGCTTTCTTTCTTTCTTTTTTTTTTATTACTTTAAAATTTTTAAATTTTTAAATTTTTTATTTTAATAACTTTTATTTTATTTTTCTTTCTTTCTTTCTTTCTTTTTTTCTCCCTTTTCTTCTGAGCCATGTGGCTGACAGGGTCTTGGTGCTCCGGCCGGGTGTCAGGGCTGTGCCTCTAAGGCGGGAGAGCCTAGTTCAGGACACTGGTCCACCAGAGACCTCCCAGCTCCATGTAATATCAAACGGCGAAAGCTCTCCCAGAGATCTCCATCTCAACGCTGAGACCCAGCTCCACTCAACAACCAGCAAGCTACAGTGCTGGACACCCTATGCCAAACAAATAGCAAGACAGGAACACAACCCCACCCATTAGCAGAGAGGCTGCCTAAAATCATAATAAGGTCACAGACACCCCAAAACACACCACCGGACATGGTCCTGCCCACCAGAAAGACAATATCCAGCCTCATCCACCGGAACACAGGCACCAGTCCCCTCCACCAGGAAGCCTACACAACCCACTGAACCAACCCTAGCCACTGGGGGCAGACACCAAAAACAATGTGAACTACGAACCTGCAGCCTGCGAAAAGGAGACCCCAAACACAGTAAGTTAAGCAAAATGAGACGACAGAGAAACACACAGCAGATGAAGGAGCAAGGTAAAAACCCACCAGACCAAACAAATGAAGAGGAAATAGGCAGTCTACATGAAAAGGAATTCAGAGTAATGATAGTAAAGATGATGACACGGGGAGGGGGAAGTGTAAGCTGGGACGAAGTGAGAGAGTAGCATGGACATATATACACTACCAAATGTATAATAGATAGCTAGTGGGAAGCAGCCGCATAGCACAGGGAGATCAGCTCGGTGCTCTGTGACCACCTAGAGGGGTGGGATAGGGAGGGTGGGAGGGAGACGCAGGAAGGAGGGGATATGGGGATATATGTATATGTATAGCTGATTCACTTTGTTATAAAGCAGAAACTAACACACCACTGTAAAGCAATTGCACTCCAATAAAGATGTTAAAAAAAATAACCATTGTCCCTTTTTAAAAAATCTAAGTAATATGCACGCTTCAGTATATTAGCTTTTATGTATCAATTCTAGCCTCCTGTCAATACCCAAGGAAAGCAACACTGGGTTTTGTAATCAGGATGCTGTTGCCATAGCTACTCAGCCACACATGAGTAACAGAGTGAGGCCTGGTACCCAGAAGATGAGAAATGCATGCTATTGGAGAAGCCATGACAAGATTATCTAGCTGGTGTTCCACAAACTTACTGTATTTGGAAACTCTTATTTATCCTGTGGAAAAATGTACTGCATCCCCAATGATGGCAGTTGTTATTTCACTTCAGAGGCCATATCATGAAGCACAGTGGTTGCCAAATGTGGTCCTTGAACACCATTATCAGCATCACCTGGAAACTTGTTGGAGATGCAAATATTCTGTTCCCACGTAAGATCTGCTGCACCGAAAATTCAGGAGGGGGGGCCAGTCTTCCAGGTGATACTGGTGCACACCAAAGCTGAGGACCACTGGGCATGGTGATTAATATCGTGGGCTGTGAAGTGAGACTGCCTAAACATAAACCCTAGCTCTGCCAACTCACTGCCTGGATTACATTCTATGCCTTGGTTTCCTCACCTAAAGAATTGGAGTAATAACTGTATCAACAGTAGGGTTGTTATGAATTAATTCACATAAAGTGCTTTAAAACAGTGCCTGACACATAATAAGCACTGATTCCATACATGCTGGGTATTATGAATTTTTCAGGATAAAAACAATGCTTATAAGTCTACTTATAGAGCAAAAATGCTTTTTGCTCTCTCTGTATCCCAGGGATGTGCATTTGGGAATCCTTGAGCAGAGTATCACAATGAAGTACATCTGGCTGTGAAGGGTGTAGCAGGACTGTCAAGGTGTCGGGCAGGATTAGCACACAGTAGGGCAGCCAGGAGAGCATAGTAAGTCTCCAGACACAGGTGCCGAGGTGGAGTTAGAGGTGCAAGGTGTTTATGAGAGATCAAACATGTGAGAGGAAGGGGGCATGCCTCAGTCCATTACAGTTGCTAAAACAGAACACCACAGACTGGGTGGCTTTTATAAACAACACATTCATTTCTCATAGTTCTGGAGGCTGGAAGTCCAAGGTCAAGCCGCCGACAGATTTGGTGTCTGATGAGAGCCCACTGGCTGGTTCATACATGGCCGTCCTCTCCCTGTGTCCTCAGGTGGTGGAAGAGGCGTGGGAGCTCTCTGGGGTCTCTTTTATAAGAGCATGAATCCCATTCCTGAGGGCTTTACGCTCATGACCCAATCACCTCCCAAAGGCCCACCTCCAAAGACCATCCCTCTGGGAATTAGGCTTCAACATATGAATTTGGGGGCGACACACACTCAGTCCCTAATAAGGAGGAAGCAGACATGGGCAGAGGAAGGTGTGAAGTGTGATGCAGTCCCAGTGAACCCTGGGCTGACTTGCCAGGGAGTTCCAAATCACAGATCGCCCCTCAGAGTGTCCCTGGCTGGCCAAAATGGTCACCAGTGGCAGGATATTCCAGGAAAGCCATGGACCTCAGGCCAGACAGGCTCTGTGACCGAAGCAGACCCTGCAGAAGCAGGCAGCTGGGCAGCAAATCCTTCCCTGGAGGAAGATCTGGGCTGCCCACTCCCTGTCTACCACGGTCAGTATCGTGAGATTCAAAGTAAACGGAGAGGCGGAATTGAGAGCCAGGAATGCAATGAATAGAATTGTAGATTCAACTCAAGTTCTTCTCTCTGCATTTTAGCAACTACACCATATGTAGACTGTTGTGCTTAGTTCTGGGTTCTATACTTAAAGGGGTTGGCATTCAAAAGCCATGATGTTTGCCCTATTATCCACCGTGGTACTCTTGAGGCACATCGGATAGTCCATTGTGAAAGTGGATTCGTATGGCAGTGGTTCTCAGCGACAGCGAATGCATCTCCTAAAGGACCATTTCAGAGTGCTAGGGGCGCCTGCGGGGCTTCACAGGGCCCGTCAGATGATTCTAATATACCCCCCCAAAGAGCACCGCCCTTCATTCGGGAATCCTTAGTCCAAAGGAACTCAAAACTCTAATCATATGAAACAAGATTGAGGGAATTCTAGTGTTTAGCCCCGAAAAAGAAAAAGAGAGTGGATCTCAGATGAAATGGAGATACTAACAAGGCTTCTCAGAGTTAAGTATTGTATGGATTTCTTATAAAGGAAGGAGTCAAACATAGTATTGGCTAACATTGTTTTTATTATAATGTTAGCGAAATACATAAACCAGGTGTGCAATTGCCTAACAAATATAAAACAAAATATATACTGATTAAATACAGAAATATCCAGTAGAAAACAAATGAACAAACAAACATTAATGTGGTGCTGATAGAGTTTTAGTGGAACTATTAAATCACATTAGCAGTGTGAATATGATACTGATGTTGTAAAGCTGTTGTTTTTAAAGTTGGCGTGCTACCATGTGCCATGAGATCATAATTCTACCACCACTTCTTTTTAGTCAAACTGCTGGGAAACCTTTAATTACATGCCATGCTGCAATGTCATCTGGCATTCATTTAGCTCAAATGCATCACTTCTGATTGGTCTGCTCTGTTCTCCTTTGCCTATGTACACAGCATCAGTTGATTCTCTTCTTCCTAATGTCCCTTCTTTTACATAACTGTCCTTCCCTACCTCCTGCATGATGATAGGCAGCAAAGCTTACTAACCCACCCTTCAAAGGAGTGCCCATGTGATCTGGATTTGTATCCTAGTATTCATCTCTCTGGCCCTATGGATGGACAAATGACCCAAGCAGGTTAGAGCCCTACCCTGGTATTTTATACATGGATACTACAAGAACGGGGCTCTTTCTTCTTCTGGGATGGTTTCGTGTGGCTGTGATAAGTCTTCTGCTCTTTTTTTTAAAAATTTTATTGAAGTGTAGTTGATTTACAATGTTGTGTTTAGTTTCAGCTGTACAATAAAGTGACTCCGTTATACATATATATATATACATTCTTTTTCATATTCTTTTCCATTATGGTTTATCACAGGCTATTGAATATAGTTCCCTGCGCTATACAGTAGGACCTTGCTGTTTATCCTTCCTATATATAACTGTTTGCATCTGCTAATCCCAAACTCCCACTCCATCCCTCCTCCACCACCCCTCCCCCTTGGCAACTACAAGTCAGTTCTCTATGTCTGTGAGTCTGTTTTTGTTTCATAGATAGGTTCATTTGTTTCATATTTTAGATTCACATATAAGTGGTATCTGTGGTATTTGTCTTTCTCTTCCTGACTTACTTCACTTAGTATGATCATCTCTAGGTCCACCCATGTTGCTGCAAATGTCTTTTTTTATGGCTGAGTAATATTCCATTGTGTGTGTGTGTGTGTGTGTATACATACACACACACACACACACACACACACACACATATATATATATATATCACATCTTCTTTGTCCATTCATCTGTTGATGGACACTTAAGTTGTTTCCATGTCTTGGCTATTGTAAATAGTGCTGCAGTGAACATTGGGGTACCTATATCTTTTTGAATTATAGTTTTGTTCAGATATATACCCAGGAGTGGGATTGCTGGATCATATGGCAACTCTATTTTTAGTTTTTTGAGGAACCTGAAAGCCATACTGTTTTCCATAGTGGCTGCACCAATTTACATTCTCACCAACAGTGTAAGAGGGTTCCCTTTTCTCCACACCCTCTCCAGCATTTGTTATCTGTAGACTTTCTAATGATGGCCATTCTTGACGGGTGTGAGGTGGTACCTCATTGTAGTTCTGATTTGCATTTCTCTAATGATTAGTGATGTTGAGCATCCTTTCATGTGCCTATTAAGTCTTCTGCTCTTATGTGGCCACCATCACCACACCTCTCCCTTGACCTACCCCCATCTTTGCTGGAGAAAGTCTGTTCTCAGTGAGGTCCGCACACAACAAGCAGCAGAACTGAGAGGCAGACAATCTCCGTGACACGGATGAGGTCTCTGGAGTGAGCTCCACCTGTGGCCTTCCAAGTTAGGGGAGCCAACAAAGTGCCTTTTAGCTTAAACTAGCGAGAACAGACAAATCCAGGTAGCCTTGGAGGTTCATTTCTTATGCCATTTCAGCAGCTTAGCGGAGAGCTGGCATTGAAGATCTGAGTAAGCTTAACAGAAGAACAGGCTGACACTAGCCTCTGGGACCCAGAGGTTCTCCCTTCCTGACAATTGCAATTTCTCGAGCAGGAAGCTTCCACTGTTTTCATAGCCACGTAGATGTGCCCTGCCTCTCCCCTTATAAAGATGTCGAGCAGTATAGGAATGGGGCACCTCCCTAGTGGGACACCTCATGCTTTAAGAAGTCCAACACTGCCTGACCCAGGCACGTCTCTTGGTGGGATGAGAGCTTGGGGGATTGCGTGGATTCTGCTACTTCTGACTTGAAAGGCTGTCCACAGTTAACACATGGACATGGGACTTGTGGTGTAGGGGTCCATGGTGTCCACATCTCTTTTACAAGGCTGCTAGGTTTGAAATGGGTTTTGAACATGGGCAATGGAATGGACTAAGTCAGTCCACAGTAACTAGAGCACCTCTACTTAGCTGCAGTCATGAACCCAAGGAGAAATCCAAGCACTGATGTTGCATGGTGGCACTTAAGTTTAAGATGACCGTTCATATGGTCCAGAACATGCATAGCACACAAATATGGCTCAGATTACCATCCCGTGAAAGCACGTGTACACATCCACATATACGTGTACACACAAAATCCTTAAGAGAGCTCAGAGTCCTAAGACTACAGCTACATGCCTGGTTCGAGAAATCCTGAAACAGAACATGCTGTGCCTGGGGTTCTGATGAAGACACTGAGTCACACTCATCCAAATGTCAAGATAATAATTGTCCATGAACTTACACCTTGTAGCTGTTTCATTTTTTCTTAGCTCTTTCTAAAGTATAAACGCTCCTATTTTACAACATTTGGTTTAGGAGACTTCTGGTTGTATCAAGCTAGATAGATTTCAGATATTCAGTTTATGAGATTGTAAAGTTATTTGCAGCTGTGGGGAGATGTGGATTAGGAAAACACATTTTTTTTTTTCAAGGGCAAGAAGACAAAGTTATGTTCCTAAAGAAATGTCTGTGTTATAATGTTAGGATGTTAATAGTTGGTTCAGTGCCTTGTGGAGGGGTGGGAAGTGCTTTCCAAGAATATACCACAGTTCTAAGCCAGGGTTGGACAAGACTGGCAAGAAATTAATAATTTGAAGCTTTCCCTCTGATATAACCTTAAAGTCAACTTAGGGGGATTCTAAGCTACTACCAGTGTGCCTTTAGGATTAGCCTGAAATCTAAAGTTCAGTTATTTGTGGAAATAAGCTATTTCTAAGTATAGAGTTTACAGGAGTGGAAGCTATTAACCCAGTCGATCCTGGCCCAGTTCTAACTTGAAGATATATTTGGAAGGAAAAGGTCAATGAAGTAGCAGTAAATGCATCTTGAAGCTAGAAAAACGCAATTATGGTTCTCTTCTGCTACACACGACTGTGGACAAGTCAGTTAAACCCTTAAGTTGGTTATTTCAAAACGGGGGGGTGGAATATGTCCTTGGGATGACCCACTGGGGTGAGGAAGGACAATATCAGAGTCTCTAGTTACATCTATTTTCATCGCATCATTTAAAAGTTTAGTATATGTGTTGTGTTTTACAAAGTACATTAAACTTTAATAAATAATACATGAATATGATTCAGAAATATATATACATACATACCCCTTTTTATTAAGATTGTGAAATAAAGAAATATTTAGAGACTATACTTCTAGCCTCAGTTTCTTCCTTTGTAAATTAAAGGTGTTGCATTAGGGTCCTTAATATTTGGAAGAAATACACACACACATAGTCATTTATATATATTTATAAAATACATTTATATATTCTATAGTCATTTATATATATTATATTTATAAAATACACTTATATATTCTACTCTTAATTAACAAGACAACCAGGGTTTCTATGGTCATAAGAAAATAATGTACTACATAATTGAGGTTACTTTATGGTCCACCCCCAATCATGGTTCTCACCAGTTAAAACTGACTTATTTCATGATTTTGTAGCTGATAAGAAATGTGATAACTTTTAGATGAAGCTGTTGATACTGAAATTAAAAAACAGCATTATATTTGATAAATGCTTTCTCATGTGAAAGACTAAAACCCAGAACTTCTTCATATGTCTGACCTTCCTGGGGTCAGTATTTTGAGAAAATGGTTTCAAAATGATAAAACTTTTGCCCCTGTGGTTTTAGTTAAGCCCAGGTTTAAGGAAATATATTCATCTCTTTTGTGTTTTTGATAAATTCTGGCAACTGATTTAATTCTACTACTTCCTGCACTTATAAAACTTTTAAACTTGAATTGAAAATCCTGATGGTCCAGACTTGCATATGTACCTTTATCCACAAGGCAAGAGGCCCTTGTATAACAGACTACTTAGAAAAATAAAGTTGACTTACACCAAACACCCAATAAACTGTAAATGGATTAAATATGAAGCCATAAAAGTACTAGTATTTGACTATGTAAGAATTTTGCTGTTTTTCTTAATGTTCTGACAAGTCCATTGGGAAAATGGGCAAAATACAAAACAAAGAGTTCCTCAAAGAAGTAATAATAAGCGATATTTTATGAAATATGAAAATGTTCAATCTCATTAGGAATTAAAGAAATAAAGATTAAAACATGTTGCCATATTTGCCTATATAAATGGCCAATTTAAAAAAGCTCTAAATTATCCAAAGCTGGTAAAGAAACATATGAAAGTAATCTCATATACCTCAGGCAAAAGAGTCTTTGCTATATTGTTAATATCCCCTGATGAAAGCTTATAGAAATACCTATCAAAAATTTTATGAATATACCATTGATTCAGCTACTTTATCTCTAAAATTTTGTCTTAACCAGAACATCATAAATGCATACAAAAATTTATCTATACGTATGTTCATACCAATATTTCAAAAAATTAGCTACCATTCATTCAGTGCTTACCATGTGCCATACACTTTATATATATCATCTCATTTGAGCCTTGTAAAAACCCCATGAGGCACTCTGTATCGTTTCCATTTGACAGGAGAACACTTAGTTTTAGAGGTTAGGTGAGTTAGCCAAGAATGCACCAGTAGTAAGTATACAAATCCAAACCATGCATCTCAGGAGCCTGATGTAACAACAAACAACAACCAAAACAGGGGCTTCATTAAAGGAAATATGGCATATCCAATAATGGATGATTAGGAAGGCACTGACAAATGATAATGCAAAAGAATAATTGAGATCACTGGGAAAATGTTCACAATTTGTTATAAAGTGAAAAAGGGTGATCCAAAATAATATATACTTTGTAACCTTAGTGTTGATAAAATATGCCATAAAATGCTACTACGTTCTGGCTCCAGATGTGGGTTTATACGGGATTTTTTACTTTTTTCTGTACACTTCTCTATATGTCCCGTTTTCTACAATTATATGTATGGCTTTTATAGTTAGATACAGTGTTACTAAAAATAAAATGAATGAATTTGTAAATAAAGTAAAAGAAGTATTTATGCCCATCGACTTGCTCCTGGGATACATTCTAAAGTGTCGTATATTAATGCAAAAATGGAGAACCCTGAAGTCCAAAATCTTCATACCCAGACTTTTCTCCATGTTTGACTTGTGAATTTTTTTATTAATGTTCAAATCTTTCTTCATTTCTTAAAAATGTATTATATATTTTTTGTTATTTGAGAAGAAATATATACACATCCTAAAAGTAAAAATTTGACAGAAGGGTGCAAAATCAGGTAGAAACTGTCCCTTTAAACTCACCTCTGATCCATCTGTATTCACTTCTCTGGGTGTTTACCTGCACAACCCAGATAACATGCTCCTGTGTGTTTTAAGCAATTTACCACCTTCAGATAAGTGATCATTCTTTTGATTCTCTAATGTGAGAGATGAGGAAAATAGCTGATCCAAAATAACCTACGCTTTGTATAAATGTATGTATTTATTTATTTATTTTTGGCTGGGTTGGGTCCTCGCTGCTGCGCACGGGCTTTCTCTAGTTGCGGTGAGCCAGGGCTACTCTTGGTTGCGGTGCACGGGTTTCTCATTGTGGTGGTTTCTCCTGTTGTGGAGCACGGGCTCTAGGCACACGGGCTTCAGTAGTTGTGGCACACGGGCTCAGTAGTTGTGGCACACAGGCTCAGTAGTTGTGGTGCACAGGCTTAGTTGCTCCATGGCATGTGGGATCTTCCCGTACCAGGGCTCGAACCCGTGTCCCCTGCATTGGCAGGAGATTCTTAACCACTGTACCACCAGGGAAGCCCCAAAATAACCTACGCTTTGTAATCTTACTTTTCTTAAAATATACAACACAATTTTCATAAGAGCTATCTCCAGGTGTGGAATTATAGGGAATTTTTACTTTTTCTTTGTCTACTGCTCCCTATTTCCAGTTTTTCAACGATCACCAGGCCCAGACAGTTTTATAGACAGTTTATTTCCAAACAGAAAAAACTATAGTTGACATTGAAGAGATTATTGTAAATTATCTGAGCTGAATTTCATAAAAACACAAAAAACAAAACCAATCCCGCCCCTCCATCTTCTATCGATCTGTCTATCTGGAGCCCAAACTGCCACAAATTAAAACAGAAATAGAAATACAGTTATTGTGGAAGAATTCATCATATCAGTGATATCAAGTAGATTTTTAAAAACAGGATGTTGAATATTTTAACATATTAATATGACATTATATGTTTGGAGTGATAGCCCAAATACTTAATGACTGATGAACATTGACTAATCAGGACCCAAGCCTGTCCAATCAGAATAATGCTGGCCAGGACATCCTCACTAGGTGTGTCAATCAGAGTTCTGATTTGAGTCTGGTTATAGGTCTAGAAACAGTGAAAGGTGGTGGCATAGTCCTTAGGAAGATTACCACTCCTCTCGTCAAGGCAACTGCCTCAGAGGAGGTCATTATGGGTTCTTCAGGGAAGGAGAGACTCAATTCTTTATAAAGGATGAGTGTAACCTCCTGCTTTTATTCATCAAGGAGACTTGGCAGAATTTAGGGGTTCAAGAAGGGTGGGGACCAGAGTGCAGCACCTGCCTTGGGTGCAAAATTTAAGAGGGTGCCGAAAATTCTGTAATCAAAATAAATAACATTTTAATGTAATATTTAAAAAATCAAAGTTCACGCAAAAAAAATCTATAATGAACAAAATATCAAAATTTTAATAAAGACAGAATCAATATTACTGACTTTATCCATTTGCTTCAGGCTCCAAAATGGCTCTGCATGGCACTAGGTTCAAGGTCGCCAGCTTCATTAAATTGTTCATATGCTCCCAAACCAATATTCAGGGTACCACATCTTCCCAACCAATGCTCTAACTTGAAAATAAGAGATCCTGCTAGATTAGGAAATCAGTGTGTGTTATAATTCAGCCACCTGATAGATCAGACTTCGGGTGTGGTTTCAAAATTTTAGCCCACTGGCTACAGAATAAGGGTTTCCTTTAGGGCAGTCGTGAAAGCTTGCAGGTTCCCCACAGAGACCTTAAGGTCTCTTTAAAGCCCTGACATTATTATTTCCTTTTCCTAAGTTCTCCAGAATACTTTGGAACAACCAAGCAAGGCCATTATACTCCTGTTTTCACCAAAATGCTCTATGGCAGCAATTACTCAGTCACTTGGAGTCGTGTGTTTTCTAGGCACTTGATTGCCAGTGTCTAAGAGTCAATAATGTACATAAGTGTTTTGGCACTGCATGCCATGGCTCTCAGAGTCCCCTTACCGCTGGAAATAGGGTCATTAATGACTTTAAATCAGATCAGAAAATGAATTCAACAGGACCCAGAATTAGTTCCATTAACCCAGAGAACTCATCCTTAAGGTTCTATTCTTTTGGAACTACTCAATACCAAATGACGTTATCAGTCACAGTTCAATTAGAAAAACAAAGTATTGACTATATAGAAAATAAAGGCTCTATTATAAGGAAAGGCAGACAGTTGGGAAGGCGAGATAGACATAAAGTGAAGGAGGAACAGGAACCAGGAAGGATGAGCTGGAACCCATGCTGGCTTCTCACCACGCTCAGCTCCAATTTCAACGATGCAGGTCTACTGGCTATAAAATCAATACACTTCACCCTGGAGAGGTACACAAACCTGACCAAGGATTCAGGAGCCGGAGGAGGTCTTCTGGGGGCTGCAGGAGCTGTGAGCACACCTGCTGCCCCACACCAGTAAGGCGAGTCAGCCAATCATGGCAATGCACGGGAGCCAGAATTGTACCAACTTTACATCAACCTTCTGAGTGTCGGCTGCAGTTTTACTTCTGCCTTCCAAACCTTGTGCTGATTCCTTCTGTGGCCAGTGCTGACTTAGAACCATGCAGGACAGGGAAGTGCTGGAAACATACTTCACACAGCTGAGTTGACACAACATAAAGCCATCCACAGTGTGTCACAGGGAGGATTATCATACCTGAAGAATCAGAATTATGTGCTCTATACACACAGAATATTCCTTTAAAAAACTGTATGAAGATTTACAAGAGTTGATTATCTCAGAGTTCACACACATGCATACGTAACACACATACACATTCACAACCTTGAGCTTCATTTTGTAACGACTCTATGTTAAAATGACAAATTAGCAAAGATTTAAACTTTCATAGTCCAGCACTTACAAGCAGAAAAAGTCATCTCAATAATAACTTGATTTAAAAAGATAACTGGTCACTTAGGGGTTAAAAAAATTAGAATACTTTCTGTAAAAACCTATGAATTCAAACCTATACTTAGGTAAATTCATAATCATGGAAGATTTTATTGGTTTAAGTTAACTAATTCACAAATAAATAAAATACTTGCATAAAATTAGGAAAAAAATGATAAAAGAAGAACTGAAAACTTAAACGCAACCAATAGAGAGAAAATAATGTAGAGAAATTAATAATGAGGAAAAATTAGCTTGATAAATATACACAAGAGTTTTTTGTCTTGTTTTTTCAATATATTAGATTTATCTCTGATAAACCTAATTTGGAGGAAAGAAAACAGAAGTTTATGTTAGAAAAACAATCCATCTCAGAGAAGGGGATCTTAAAACCATAACAATGCATGCAACTCTAAGCCATTGTCAAAACTTTCCATTAAATACATATTTTCTGGAAATATATGAATTGCTCAAATTGACCCAAGAAGAAATAGGAAATATTAATAGACTTATAATGGCAAAATATAGTTAAAATTACCAAATAATTACTCCCAAAGGGGAGCTCTAGGCATTTTATCGGTGAGTTTCCACACTAAAAGTATTGATTACTCCTTCTCCATCAGCACTTCTGGAGCCTAGACAGATGAAAATCTCTCGAGTTAACTTTATTAAATTAAATGATCTCAGTTACACAAACTTGACACAGTACAAAAAAAAAAAAAAAAAAGAAAAGAAAACCATGGACCAAGTTTACTTATGAATACAGTTGTAAGAATCCTAAATCGAATACTATTGACTCCCATGGGGGTTGGGAAAGGATGGAAGTGTGATTTGGGGGCTTTCTCTCATCCTTCACTCTTTTTTTAAAAAATTTTTGTTTTATATTGGTTAACAATTGATTAACAATGTGGTGATAATTTCAGGTGTACAGCAAAGCGATTCATCTATGCATATACACGTATCTATTCTTTTTCAAATTCTTTTCCCATTTAGGTTGTTACATAATATTGAGCAGAGTTCCCTGTGCTATACAGTAGGTCCTTGTTCACTCTTGACTCTTAAAACAACTAGTAGACTCACGAAGAGGTGCTAAGGGGTTGAATCCCGGGAGCCTTATTTCTCTCAGTCTCCTGTTTGTGTGAATGTAGGTCCCACAACTACAAAATCACCAGCAGTCACACTTAGCCAGGTGACCGCCCCTGCCCCAAGGGGTTATCTCCTATCCTAGGCTGGGACAATCCAAAAACCTTAACTGAGATGAGCATCCTTGGTGCTATCGACTGAAAATAGAATGCACAACCTAAAAGTTGAGAGTTATGTTTTATTCAGCAGACTTTCTGAGGACTTCAAGCCCAGGACACAGCACCTCAGATAACACTGAGAAAACCGTTCAGAAGAGGAAGCAGGGGAGGCAGGATATCTAGGAATTTTTGCAACAAAAGACCAGGTAGTCAGAACATCAACAGATTACTGTTAATAGAAGAAAACCAAGTATCTCAAGTTAAGGAATTTAGTGCTTTTCGATGTAGGGGAAGATGCAAGAGTCTGGGCTCACTGAAATCACTCCTTTGATATGCACCTCAGCTATCTGGGGCCGGCATCCTGTGCTTTCTTTCTCATCCTGAGTCTCCTCAGGTGCACCCTCAGGGTGACTGCAGCGGCTGAGGGCTTGATGGTGGGCATCCTGTTTCCATCCTGAATTCCCTCAGGACTACAGCCTCGGAGGCTGTAACGTGATGTCTAAGCTTGATGTGATGCAAGCTTAGACATCACATTGATGTCTAAACTTGATGTGATATAATGTGATGTCTAAGCTTGATGTGATGCAACATCCTTTGTTTACTGATATGGCAAGCAGTATTTTAGTCCTCAGTGCCAGCTGGTGAAAGTGTGGGTGAGAGCAAACACCAAAATGTCACAAGTATCACTATAAGGGACAGACTTCGTTGGAGGACTCGCGAGGATTGTACAAGTTCTGCATTCCACACTGAGGCTGCAGGGTCCAAGGCGCTAAATGACAAACCAAGGACACCCTCTCTCCACCCACTACTCTTTTTATAGTACCAGCCTTGTATGGCCTTGTACAGGGGCATATTTACCATCAGAGGTAGGCACGAAACTATCTATCCAAGTTTTGATGCCAGCTCTTCTGGGAATGGTCAGCTGTTGGAACTTTACAGTTTAAGGCCATGGGGAGAGAGCACCCAGACCTTGGGAACTTGAGTTCTGGCCCCTGGCCCTCCTCTGTGGCAGAGACATCTCCACTCCTGGTGGGCTCACAGCTAGACAACCTGAGCTTTCAGCCATCATTCATGGATAATCCTACTCGTTTCTCAGAATTACTTTCCTTTTCCAAAATCACCTACCTATGTTTACCTGTTTGTCTTTCCCAATAGACTTTAAACAACCTAGCTTTATATTTGGAAAATGCTAAGTACAGTCTGAAAATATTGATGTTATTTTTGTCACTACCATTCCAATAGTTCTTATTTGTATGTCAGGTTTTATTGCATGGGCTAGAAATTCCAGAACAACGTTAGAGGATAATGGTGAAGAAGAGAAGAAGAGTAGCACTGTTTTGTTTCTTATTTGAACTGGTATGCTCAAGCTTTTCCTTTTACTTGTTATGTATTTTAGCAGGTAAGTATGAGACTGGAAAGTGTTTTAAAATATTCTTTGTGTCCAGAAACTATCCATTAGTTTGTTAAAGAATTTTCTCTAAATAAAAGAAAGTTTAAATTTTTTGATTGCTTTTTAAAAAAGGTACATTAAGTTGATTCTGTGTTAACATGATTTTCTTTTCCTGCTGATATAAGGGTAGAGAAGTAAAACTGCACATTCATGTATAAAGCAGACGTCATGCTTGTATTCTAAAAAGTTAAAGGAAGAGGAGGCAGGACCCCTTTCAAATCAAAGCCTCGCTGTGCGTCCAGCGGTGCCCTGGGCACGTCTCTGGCGTGCTGACATCGCCGGGAGCCACGTGCTGCCTCCCACTGATCCTTGGCTTGTATGGTTCCCCCATAAAGCCTGTTCCTGAACTTTCACAACATTGTGGCAATTTCCCTCACTCACCTTGCCACAGTAATAAAAGGAGACGTCCCTAATTGAAGGCTACAGTTATTAAAACAATATCGGATGGGTGCTAGAATAGACTGATGACTGGATCAAAATGTTACCAAGTCCAAGCTCGCGCTGCTTGCCGCCCAACAGGCCAATGAATTGGAGACAAGGCGTTGAGGCAGGGAAGACGACTTTATTCGGACAGCCGGCAGACCGAGAAAGTGGTGGACTAATGTCTCCGATAAACCATCTTATCGCGGTTTGGATGCCAGTTTCTTTTATAGCACAGAGAGGGGGAGGGGATGAGTAAGTAAAGTAAAAAGGCCATAAGTTTTGTAAATATCCCCTGGAATGACCAGCCTCGGGGAAGGGGTGTGTTAATTTCTTCTTTCTTGCAGCCGTCCACAGGCGGACAGGGACCGGAGGTTTCCCTGCACAAAGGCACTTTGGTTTAACATTCAGGCAGAGGGGCAGGGTTCTCCGAGGCAGGCCATTGTGTACAGACAGGATCCTTTTAGTGAACAAAAGCAACGGGAAGCAAAAGGTAAAGTAAAAGAAACAGAGCCAACATGGAGTCAGATTTGGCTCTTCCCTGTTACAAAAATATAAAATTCTGAAACAGATCCTAGAATAGAGAACCAGTGTATAGAATATGATGACGGTAGTATCACTAATCATCAGGAAAAGGAGGAATTGTTTTATAAATGGTCCTAAGAAGCGAGAAAAATGAATTATTTGGCAAAATAATTTTGAAATATTTTATTGTCCATTCATTCATTGAAATAAGAAGAGCTAGATCAATGAGTTAAATGAGAAATGTAAAAATCATATAAAAGGGAGAAAATATAATGTCTATAGTATAGGGAGTGTTTTTTTTATTAGCTAATACAAAGGAAGACACTACCCCAAAAAAATGTAATGAAATTGACTACATAAAGATGTTTGCCTCAAATAGAGCAAAGAATCCCCACAAATCAATAAAAACGGACGATTCCAAAAGGGAAGGAAAAAGGAGAGGAATAGGGAAAGAGGATGAAGAGGAACGAAGAATTAGGAAGGAGAGAGAAATAGAAATTAACATATATAATAAGGATATATAATAAAATTAATAGATTGTATATTATTAATTAATTATTGCATTATATATTAATATATTAATTATTATTAATTATTATTAATATATAATATTATTAATATAAAAATCCAAAAATAGAATAGGTTAAACACAATAGAAGTTCTTTCTTGAATAACAGCCCTGAAGTTAGTCATCCAGCAGGTTGAGGCTCTGAGACCAAGGTTACTTCCAGATTGCTGTCCCTCCCCATCACGAGGCATCTTCCCAGTCTGCATGGCTGGATGGTCTGTGGATGTATCGGTTTAGCTAGCAGGAAGAGAAGGACGTCTCCTCCTCTGCGTGTGATGTGAGAGTTGCACACATTGTATGTCTGAGAATTTAGATACAACGGCACACTCAGCAAGGGAGACGGGGAATTGCAGTGTTGAGCTGTGTGGCTTTGTGCCCAACATCACTGTTCTGATGACAGGGGAGAACAGCAATCTCTGCATTCACTATGGAGGAATACACCTTGTAAGTAAGCATGGGGGAAAGCAGAAAGCCTCATTAGCAACCAAAGAAGCACAAATTAAAACTTACGTGAGATAACACTTTTCATGCATCAAGTAAGCAAATGTTCTTTAACATAATAATGCTGTTTATTTATGAATGTGAGATGTGACACTCTGATACACTGCCTTGAAAGCAATTTAGCAATTTAACCAAGACCCTTAAAATATTCATACCTTGAAGTAATAGGCAAACGTATCCATATCAGTGGATGATATAGAGAATTCAAAACTAGAACCATGCATGAGAATTATATTAATGAATGCTAACTTTTATTGAAGGTCTACTATGAACCAGGATTATTGCTATGTACTCTACATGTATTATGTAATTCTGAAACCAGGCTATGAGATACTACTATAGTATCCCATTTTACCGATGTGCATATAGGCTCAGAGAGGTTAAGTAACTTGCCTGAAATCACAGAGCTAGTGGATAGTTGAATTGTGATTCAAATCCACATGTCTCTAACATCAGAGCCCTAGCTGTTGGTAAGTTAACATTTTACATTACTACAGAAAAGGATGGGTTTTCAATGCACAGTGTTAGGAAAACTGGCATTTCCTTTAGAGTAAAATTACCTCTTAGACAAATGATTTGTAATCCTTTTCAGTTCATGAACAACTTAAAGAATCTGATGAGAGACATTGATCCTTTTCACACACACACACACACACCACAAACACACACATATATACACAAACAGTTGTATATATATGCACAGTTCTATGCAGTTCTGATGGATTTTGGAGCCAAGAAGCTATGAACTTGAAAAGAACCCTTATCAGATGCCAATATAAATTCCAGATGGACTGACACTTTAAATCTAAAAATTAAGCATAAAAATAGCCCTTGTGTGAATTAGGAAATAAGGCACCAAATCTCCAGCCTTGGTTCCTTAATCTGGAAAAAAATGAGGGTAATGATATTTACCACAAAGCCTTGTTGCGAAGATTAAAAGAGAAAATACACAAAATATTTAACACAGTGTCTGGCATATAGAACTTATTCGGTAAAATTTAATTATCTGTGTCTCTTTTTACAAACATGCATATATACACTATATACATGACATATGAATATGTATGTATTCTGTAAATATTTCCAAATAGACATATGCATTTATGAAAATATCCTCATAAATTTGGAGTTATTAATGAGTTTATAATCATAACACCAAAACAGACACCATAGGGGAAAAGATGAATAGATGTAATTATTTTATTGATTTATTTTAATTATTCAAATTCTTTATTTTTGTAGATGAAATAAGGATACATTTTCTTGAATTTCTTGATTAATATTACTAATCAACTAACTATGTAATTGACGTAATTATTTTTAAATGAAAATTTTGTTGTTGTTGTTGTTAAAAACTTCATACACCAGTGCATCTACTTTTCTCATTTAACAAATACTTATTGAGCATTGATTATGTTCCGGGCCCTGTTCTAGGCACTGGGGACATGAAGGTCAACAAAACAAACCCAGGTCGGTGTGGGATTGACAGGCAACGGATGGCTGAGCCCAGAGCCTGCCGTGTGCCCTGTGAACGCAGTAGGGATGCCCACTGATTCAACCTCGGCACTTTACAGATGAGGGTAGAGGACATCTTGTGGGGTTTGTCCCTCAAGGCTGCCGAGGGAGCAGTTCACAACAGGGAGGGTGGCAGAGAGAGAGAATTGGAAAACAGGGGACACAGTGGGAAGCGTGCAAAATGGGGCAGGTGGGAGCCAAGAAGAGGGTGGACGCAGACTGTTGGGTCTGTACTGTGGGCACACAGACAGTTTGCGGTAGACAGGGCCCAGCTTCAGATGCACATGCTTCCTGGAGGAGGTTCGCAGGACAGGACTGTTGGGAGGAGAGAGGTTTGGGGTTAGAATAGAGCAATCTAGTCCTGGATAATAAACTCAGATTTCAGACTGGAATGTGCTTGGGACAGTGTAATTTACTTGTTACAGAAATAGTGCCTTTGGAAGAAGATGGGAAAAGCTTTACATGAGCCTTAATGAGTTTGGTTATATAGGAGTTTGATTTCCATCTCATAAATAATAAACAGCCCTCAATATGCTAATTCCAGCTTCCCTTTTGATTGCTTATGCTCAACCTGCAAAGAAAATAATCAAGAAAAATATGGGAAATGCCATCTCCCTGTTGGAATGAAACATCTCTTGGATGGCACAATATTTCTGCTCCAAGGTTTAGAAGTTTATTAACTGTCTCTGCCTCATTGGTTTTTCTATTTAGACAATTCCTCCCCCATAATCTAATCAATGTTAAAGTGAAACATGGCTTTAATTGAACAACGCATAATAAGATTTGTTAAATTTGAAGTAGAATAATATGACTAAGATCGAAACAGAAACAAACTGAGAAATTATTTCTCTGTATTTCCTATAGTTAGTTACATATCTTTATTGATAATTTTTTAAACATTTTGAACATTTCTTTTAAATTGAAGTATAGTCAATTCACAATGTTGTGTTAGTTTCAGGTGTATAGCAAAGTGATTCATTTATACGTATATCTATTCTTTTTCAGATCCTTTCCCATTCTAGGTTATTACAATATACTGAATACAGTTCCCTATGCTATACAGTAGGTCCCTGTCGTTTATCTATTTCATATATAGTCGTGTGTATCTGTTACTCCCAAACTCCTAATTTATCTCCCTTCCTCACCCCCTCCCTTTCCCCTATGGTAACCATAAGTTTGTTTTCTATGTCTGTGAGTCTTCTTCTGTTTTGTAAATAAGTTCATTTGTCTTTATTGATAATTTTTACTGTGGTATCTTTTAAAAGAAAGATATTCAATGTGTACAAGGGATAGATTAACTTCATCATGTCACTTGGGAAGGCAATTTAGATGGAGAGACAGGAAATCACTAGGTCTTACTTATTTTTTATTTCCCCAGTGTTTGACTTTGTCCTTTTCTCTTTGCCCCAGTTCTCCTACCCAAGGTCAAATCTAACTCCCGAGCCTGCTGTCTATTCAAGTCTTTGTGATCCAACTCCATCCTTCTTGCCGGTCATGTTGCCCACACTTAATTCACCTGGACTAGTTGTGGGCTCACGGAATACTTGTAGCTCCTCAAACAGGATTTGCTCTGCTATCCTGTATGTCTCTGCACGCACAGTTTCTTCTACCTGAAATTCTCACCTACCTTCTCTCTGTCCGTCTCATAGGGTAAAAATTAAGAAGGTGCTAGTTTTGGAGCTGGATGGTCTTTATTCAAATCCCTGGGCTGCCACTGCCGAGCTGTGTAAGCTTAGGCATGTTCATCTCTGTGAATCTCATTTTCCTCATCTGAAATTGGAATAATAAAAGGATTCATTTCATGGAGTTGTTATGAAAGTTAAATTAGACAATGTGTGTGATTGGCCCAGTGCATAATGCATTCCAAATACCCAATACTGTTTTCGCCGTTAGTATGATTACAATTTTTATTGCCATTTTTTAAAATTAATTTTTATTGGAGGATAGTTGATTTACAATGTTGTGTTAGTTTCTGCTGTACAGCAAAGTGAATCAGTTATACATATACATATATGCACTCTTTTTTAGATTCTTTCCCCATATAGGTCATTACAGAGTATTGAGTAGAGTTCCCTGTGCTATACAATAGGTTCTTATTAGTTATCTATTTTATATATAGTAGTGGGAATATGTCAATCCCAATCTCCCAATTTATTGCCATTTATGGATGACAATTCTATTTCTCCTCTCCGTGTAGCAATCTTGTTTGCTAGGGGCCAGGGGCTAATAGATTCAGGAGGAAGGGAGGTAAGACATCTTTCGAAGGTAGGTTCATCGATGCCCTGTCTAGTCCGTGTGGCAGCCCAGGAAGTCCTAGAGATGTAGGCAGTGGGGATGGCAGCTGATTTCATTTTCCTGTCTTTCATAGCATTTCTCTCTACGACCAAGCCAGGACTTGGGTCCCCATGCTCCTCCTGAATACGAACAAGCAGCATCCTGCAGTGAGGGGAAAGCTTCCAGACTGAAGGTAGGGAAGTCTGACCTCCACCTTTAACTCATCCAATAATCGGGTGATATCCTTGGACAAATGACTTCATCTCCCTGGGACCAGCTCCTGATTTATTAAAAAAAACAAGAAGGTTACCTTATGTGATCTCGAAGTATCTTTCCAACTCTGGGGTTCTGTGGTTCTAAATGGGGAAACTCACTGTGTATTTGCTGTCTGCAGACTCAGGAGGTGTCGTGGGGTGTGCTGAGTCAGGCCCGCTCCATCTGGGGATATGGTGAGGCCACTTGGTGTCACTTCTGCTTGGCAAAGGACAGGGGCTTCAGAGTCTGCGGGAGAGAAGTGGAGGGCCCCCAAGCTTTCTAAGAGACCACCTTCTACGTGTGTGTGTGTGTGTGTGTGTGTGTGTGTGTGTGTATGTGTACACACATATATAATATACATGTTTTAAAATGAAGCTTGATACCAAGTAACCAAGGTTGAATATTTATCCTCTCATAGAAGTTTCCAGACTCTAAAAAAAAAAAAAAAAGATGGTGTATACAGGAGAATGCCAATATCTTTGACATTTAATTCAGTTTTTATTTTACTCTCTATCCACTTAGCAGTCCCTTCTCAGAAGGAGCAATACAGATGTTTGGTCACGCTATTTAAGACACAAGGAGTCAAGACAAACAAACAAAAACATACAAGAATAACAAACAACTTCTACAAACACTTCTAACAGGCCAGTAAATTACCTTCCTTCAAGGGTGCAGAAGCTTTCAGAAGCATGAATTTCCTATCAGAGTTCCTTGATGTAGGTTTTCTTGGTTCTAACAAAGAAGAGTGAAAAACCAAAAATAGAAACCACTCTGAAGACACTCGGGGGCCCTAAGTGCAGGTCCCCTTGTAAGACATCTTTATTAACACTCAGAATCCTCCAAGGTCCCTCCCCTACAGTGATGACGCACACTTTTGAAAGTCTTACCACAGTGGGGAGACTTCTGTAGATTTCTTTCCGCACTTCTTAGAGTTTACAGAAACTACACAAGTAGCTTCCACTGTATTTATCAAGCAAAAAGTAATTGAAAACAGCAGGTAGTGGTGCCTTAGTCACTGGAAGAAGTTGGTTTGCCAATTGATCCATGGAGTGCTGAGGTTGGGAAGTCTCATTATAGCTCCTGGGTGGTATTCAGGTTCAGTAAATCCCCTGCGTGTCTGGGTAACTGGATTCCTAAATCTTAAGACTATTTTCATCTGCTAACGAAAGAACTGAAGTAGAATGGAATCAACTTAGAAAATGCGTTTTGCTTCTAAATATTTTCTGAATTGAAGATTATCCTTGTGACTTTGGAAGGTCTTATTTAGCTGTACATTGAAAAAAAAATCCTCTTTCTGTCTTAGGTAGTAAGATTCAAAACAAAATGCAACATAACAAAATGTAGCAATAAGATCCACAGAAACACAGTTGGAGTAGCATATGTCACAGAATTTCCAGGCCAGTCCTATTTCCAACTACAGTTTTGGATACTGAGGTCTCACCAGTTTTTAGAATGTCCAAGAAATTCTAATATAACAGCATCTAGACTGTTTGCTTTAGGCTGCCTCTTACATACAAATATGGTACTTGAATTCCTTGTTTAACCTTTTTCCCTGATGTGAGATTCAGAAAAATATGGTCACCACAGTGGGAGACCAAGAAAGTAACTTTGGCTAGTCCCCTAAAAGTACTGATGAGGGGAATTAAACCTTAGCCCATATGGGTTTTAGGAAACTACTTAAAGGTGAATCAGGGGAGAGGCAAAAACTGACTAAAGAAATTGAAAGCTGATTCTAAGCAGCAAAGCTGAAATTCTTTGGGATATTTAATCTAGAAAAGAGAATATTTTAAAAGATGTCTAATAATTTCCACAAACAAATATTACTGGTAATGAAACCTGTAATTTTGATTATTAACTTGATGTTTGGTTAGAAACATTAACACAGTAATGGTTTTGTGCAAATTCATATACACACTTTCAAGCTGGACCCTGTGTGACTATCCACCTACCATAAGGTGGAGGGATAGGATCTCTGACTCTGGAACAGAGATAGATGTACTTGCTCTTCAGATGCTGGATTCCAGCTTTACAGACAAGATGTTAATTACACAAGCAGTGGATCTCCATTCACATGTAAGTATAGGGAAAGGAGTTATGGGATTCACTACAGCAGAGAAAATCAACGTTAAGCATTAGGAAGAAATTCTTGGCCATAGCAACAGCAAAATGCAATTCCAAACGTGATGAGGGATTTCTCATAGAGTACATAATTGCCCATCACACAGGAGGAGGGAGCAAATCGTTCTGAGGGTAACCTTTGACCTTATGCTGCTGTGATATTTTGCGGAAGAATGAATACAACTTGGGACAAAGTTCCCTTAACAAACAGCAGCTCTTGATCACATTGCCTCGTTATCTGTGCCTGATTTTGTGGAGAAAGGACAATTAGAACCAAACTCAAGAGAAAAGGATCCTGGGAGAAATATAGACCCAAGGTCTGATGGGGCGGAAGAAAACCAGGCTCCCCTCGGTCAGAGGAATTTGAAGAAAAAGTACTGCTAAGAGCCCAGTCCGATCTGAAGAGCCCATCTCATTATGGCCGTGGACCAATATTGACAATCTGGTGCCAGAAATGCCGGTGGGGGCACATTTCAGTCTATTTATACTCTGCATGTTAAACATAAACAGTGCTTTAAGCAAGGTTACTAACCTCAGGTGGGATGTGCATTTTCTTATAAAAGATGTATATTAAACTTAACTGCAATTGCTGATTGTTTTTCCCTTCAAATCCAGCTTTCTTACTTCTGATTTTGGAAAATTCTCCCCAGCCTCTGTCCCAAAGCCTGTTGCATACTTCTTATGGCTCACAACTTTCTAAGTCTCTTAAGACTTATGACTTAGGGCCGTGCCTGGGGTGTTCTTATTTCCTGCTGGTGGCAGTACTCCCCACAGATCCGCCTTTACAGAGGGACAGATTCCCAGGACCTTGCACCTCTTGCCCTGGGGCTGAGAGTGCTTTGCAAACAGCTATTGCAGCCTGCTTATCCATTAGCCCTTTAAACCATACAATAAACTGAACAAAGAATAAGAGATTCAGAAAGCTTCTTTAATTTCACGAAACCTCTTTACAGATACAGGTATGGGAACTTTTCAGAAGCTTTTGGGAAGGAAGACTAGAATCGAACTTCATTAAATGTGTCAGGAAAAAGATACGGTGATACCTCTACTGCAGACCCATTGGCTGTGACCACTGTTCTGCCTTCTAAGACCTGTGTTACTTACTGAGGAAATGAAACCCCTCCGGACCCCGTGTGAAGGTGGACCTTCCTTTTCTGTCCCCTCTGGCTCCTCCGTCTGGGTCCTCTGACCTCTTCCCCACCTTGACACACACAAATCTGACTGGCCTTCCAGACTTGCTGGGCAGCAACCCCTTCCCCAGCTCTCCCAGTTAGAAGTCCTGACTGGTCCTTTGAATGCCAGCAGCTTTCTAGCTGGATCTTTCTGTCTTGCTTTAGAATTAGTGTTTGTAATAACTCCCCTTGGAGACGATTCACTCCTTAAGGCTCCGGTCTGAATTCTGTTTGAGTCATCTTGTACCTTCTCAGTTTCCCAGCGCTCCATGAAATACTTGTTATGCAAATTAATATGCCTGTGATATTCTTCTCGTGGATGTCCTTAAAATAAACTATTGGGGAAAAGCAAAATGAAAAACAAAGCATCTGGGACTTCCCTGGTGGCGCAGTGGTTAAGAATCCGCCTGCCAGTGCAGGGGACATGGGTTCGAGCCCCGGTCCGGGAAGATCTCACATGCCGCAGAGCAACTAAGCCCGTGCGCCACAACTACTGAGCCTGTGCTCTAGAGCCCGTAAGCCACAACTACTGAGCCCACGATCCACAACTACTGAGCCTGTGAGCCACAGCTACTGAAGCCTGGGCACCTAGAGCCCGTGCTCTGCAACAAGAGAAGCCACCGCAATGAGAAGCCCGCGCACCGCAACAAAGAGTAGACCCCGCTCGCCACAGCTAGAGAAAGCCCACGCGCAGCAACAAAGACCCAACACAGCCAAAAATAAATAAATAAAATAAAATTTAAAAAAAATAATAAAAACAAAGCATCTCACACTAGCAGGGGCCCCATTTGCCCAGAGGATGTTTTGTTTTCTCTTGTTTAGAAGATTTATTGCAGCTTAAGAGCCAGGGCATGTTTTCTTTCCTGGGTAAGTTATATGTGTGGTTCCTGCAGCAACAGCTCCAATAGATGTTGACTTACTGATGAGAGCAGGTGAGGAGGACGGGGGACAAGTCCGGAGGAATATCACAGGTGGGTGTCCAGACACCTGCCACCTGCCCCATGGGGGGTGACGTGCCCACCAAAGGCCGTGATCACCAGTCGAGCCACACAGGAGAGTGCTGATTTCGGTCAAATAACACTCTAGGACCCAAAGTGGAAACATGAACCAGAAACGCATGGTGTTTTAAAACATCAGCACCACGGGAGTTCCCTGGTGGCCTAGTGGTTAGGATTCCGGGCTTTCACTGCCGGGGCCCAGGTTCAATCCCTGGTCCGGGAACTAAGACCCTGCAAGCTGTGTGGCCAAAAAAAAAAAAAGGAAACATTGGCACCACGTCTTATAAATGATGAAGCCCCAGAAAACTCAGAGTCCTTTTCCACATTGACCCCAGTACAGGCCCTTTTCATTCAAATCACTTCACATCAAACAGTAAATACAAAAGAACTTGGCACAAACAAGAAGACAGAACAGATCTGTATAGGAAGGAGCGGGAGAAAAATTAACAA